>NW_006408541.1:1767285-1853657 GCF_000296735.1 Chrysochloris asiatica | reverse complement strand
AAAAAAAAAGATGGAAGGGATACACAGAGTTACTGTGCCGAAAAGAAATGGTCAATGTTCAACTATTTCAAGAGCCAATGATACTGAAGAAAGAAGTCCAAGGGGCATTGAAGGCAAGCACTGGTAAAGAACAAGGCTTCAGGGATTGATAGATTACAAATTGAAATCTTTCAACAAACTGACGTGACACTGGGGCACTCACTTATCTATGCCAGGAAATTTGGAAGACAACTATCTGGCCAACTGACTGGAAGAGATCCATATTTGTGTCCATTCCAAAGAGAGGTGACCCAATGAAATGCGGCAATCATCAGACATTCTCGGTAGGGGCCAGTCCCTGGAGAAGGATATCATGTTTAGTAAAGTGAAGGGGTGGAGAAGAAGAGGAAGATCTCCAGTGTGATGGATTGGCCTAGTGGCGGCGGCAATGGATTCCAGCTTAGGAAAGAGCTCGGCGTGGAATCGGACTGTTTCTTTCTGTTGTGTTTAGGGTCACTATGGGTCTGTGCCAAATCAATGGCACCTAACAGCAAAATAACAGTTTCCTAATCCTGTGGTTATGTTACTTTTATTTTATTTTCCACTTGGATTTATTGACTTCCTCTTAAGAAAGGAGAGGGTTTAGCTTTCTCAACCTGTCTTCCCACCTTTAACCCAAGCACATAACTCCTTTTCCTTTTCTCCTATAAAACAAACAAAACAAAACAAAAAACCCACAAAAAAACAAATCAAACTCAATGTCCTCAAGTCTGTCCCAACTCACAGCAACCCTGTAGGGCAGCGTAGAACTGTCTCCTAGGTTTTCTGAGTCTGCCCCACCCTTGTGGAAGCACAAGTTCTCAGCTTTCTCCCGCTGAGGGACTGGTGAATTCCACCTGTCGACCTTTTGGTTAGTAGACCAATGCTTAACTGCCGCACCCCCAGAACTCCTTGTCCTCTCACAGATTTATAGTTTTTGGCAAAGCCAGCATTGCATTCTTTTACATTATGAAGACCACTAAAAAATTACTCACAGTAGCCCTATTGTGGCACTGTGAGATAATGCACAAGGTTAGCAGTTCAAGCTCATGAGCTCGAAAACCCTATACAGGGTCACTATGGGTCGGAACCAACTCGATGGCACTTAACAACGACAACATGCCTTACAAGTCATGCTCTGTGAATGCATTTCTGTTTTATACATAACTCTTTGCTTGCTCTTACTAAATCTCGGTAGATCTCTGTAGATCTTATTGGCTTAGTTGCCTATGTGTCAGTTCAGATCCAAACTCTAGCAGAAGTGTAAGTCACCTTCATACCTTCTCACATCAGGGATCCAGGACTTTTATGTTTTTGGAGAGAAATGACTGCTGTGGTCCTCCACTCTCCTGCTTCTCTCTGGGCTGGTTGATTTCTTGACCTCTGGTACAGCTTGTACCACAGAAAGGCTCTTGGTCCACTCACATCTTGGGAATTGCTTTTGCTCTCTTTTTGGCTGGATCCCCTGTTTTCTGGATTCTCTACCTTCATATTTGTTGTTTTACCTCTTCATTTTGGGGCACATCTTTTAATCGATTTCGGAGTCGGGTACGTGGGAATTGAGTTTTCAGTGAACTTTACATCATCTGAAGAGGCTCCCTGTACAGAACAAACTCAACAATGACACATGCTTGGTAGTTGTGCTGGGTATAAAAGCCAAGATTGAAAATCATTCTGAGGATCTTTAAAGTAATATATTTCACTGACTTCTAAACTTCAGTGTTGCTCTTTAGAAATCTGATGCTATTTTAATTCTTGATTCCTGCATTTCTTCCCCTTCTAATTTCTGGGAAATTTCTTCTACTTGAGTTTCCAGTCTTCTTTTGACTTAAAACATTTTTTTTTTTTTAAATTTGTGGTTGTATTTATAATTTCTAAGAACTCCTTCTTTTCCATTAAATATTATTTATTTACAGAAACTTGGTATGGTGCTGCAGGATAAGCACTCGACAGCTAATCTCAAGGGCAGCAGTTTAAACCCACCAGTCATCCTTGGAAGCCCTACACAGAGTTGCTATGATTTGGAGAGGACTCTATGACTCTTAATAACAATTCTTTTTTTTTAGATGTCCTATTATTGTTGTTGTTGTTGTTAAGTGCCATCAAGTTGATCCCAACCCATAGCGACCCTATACAGGGTTTCCAAGGCTGTAAAGCTTTATGGGAGCAGAAAGCCTCATCTTTGTCCCCTGGAGTGGCTGGTAGTTTCGAACTGCTGACCTTAAGGTTTGCAGCCCGATTCGTAGCCACTACGCTAATAGATGTCGTATACTATTTTTAAAATTTAATAATATACTTGATTTAATCAAATAGATCCAATATTATAATTTTGATATGTCACAGTATAAATTTAATAATGAGATTTTTACATCTGTATTTTATTATTATCGTTTTCAACTTTTTATTGCGACTTGTGTGAAGGTTTACAGAGCAGATGATCAGTTTTACACTCAACAATCATATACTTTGTTTCAATGTAGGACTGCAATCCCCTCCATGTACCAACAATTAATAGCATCTACCTCTATTCACTTTAACTATTGCATTTCTTCTCTCTTTGTCGCCCACTACCTTCACCTTTCCTATGCTAACCTCCCTCTTCTTGTATGTTGTCTGCCTTGTCACCCATGTTAACACGTGTCTATTTTCTAACCTGCAAATAATTTTCCCTCCCCTCATCCTATAACCATCATAAATTGTTTCTTTTATCAAGAAATAATTTTTTTTTTTACTCTTTACAACACTGATCTCATACAATATTTGTCCTTCTGTGATTGACTAATTTTATTCAGCTTAATGACTTCCACATTCAACCATGTTGTGGTATGTTTCAAAAATTCAACATTATTTTTCATTGTTTTGTAGTATTCCATTGTTTCTATGTTCCAAAGTTAGTTTAGCCATTTATCTGTTGATGGGCATTTAGGATGTCTCCATCATTTTGAAATATTCCTTGTAGACAGCATTTCTTATCCATGCTGCTCTCTATCTCTCTTGACTAGTACATTTAATCCATTTACATTTAGTGTAAACATCAATAGGTGTGAATTTATTGCTGTCATTTTTCTGTGTGTTTTTTTGTGTGGGGCTGATGGATTCTTTGTTCCATATAATTACCTATACTGAGTTCATTTTGTTTGTGGATTTTCTTTTCATTGTCATTTCTACTGTGTTAGTGTTTACTAAATCTTTCTGCTTTTCCTCTATTTTCATTTTGATGTGCAGGTGTATTATTTTTCTTTGAAGTTACCCTGTAATTTATTAATTTTTCCCTGCTTAAAACAACCTATTTTATCTTAAAGTCTACTTGATTTCCTTCCCATTTGGGAGTTCTGTAGGTACACTATTCCCTCTTTTTGCTTTATTGTTGACTTCATTATACATTGATATCTCTAGTTCCCTATTTTCAGTCTTGTGGGGTTTTTTGTTTGCTTGTTTTTTAACTTTAAATACTTCTATATCTGGATTGAGTTCTGGGTGTTGTTATCATGTATGGTAATTTCAGGTTGTTGTGTGCTGTTGTTTCTAAGTCCAAAGAACACTCGTTAGCATTTTTTGTAAAGCTGGTCTGGTCATTACAAATTCCTTTAATTTCTGTTTATATCAGGGAGTGTCTTAATTTCACCCTTATATTTGAAGGACAGTTTTGCTGGATGTATGATCTTTGGTTGGCAATTTTTTTTTCAGAGTTTTGTGTACATCATCTCATTGCCTTCTTGCCTGCATGGTTTCTACTACGACATCAGAACTTAGTCCTATTGGTTCTCCTTTGTAGGTTACTTTGTTTTTTACGAGCTGCTTTCAGGATTCTTCTGTTGTTTTTGATTTTGCAAAGTTTGCTTTGTAATATGTCTTGGTGATTTTCTTTTGGAATCTATCCTGTTTGGGGTCCATTCAGTTCCTTGTTTGCTTATCTTCTCACCTTTCATGATGTTAGGGAAGTTTTCTTCCAACAACTCTTCAACAATTTCTCTGTGTTTTTTATTGTCTCTTCCTGTTTTGGATTTCCAAACACCTGTAAGTTATTTCTCTTCATGGTGTCCCACATAACTCTTAGGCTTTCTTCAGATTTTTTAAAATTCTTTTTTCTGATTGTTCCAGAATACTGTATTGAGAGATTTATTTTCAAGTTAACTAATTCGGACTTCCATTGCTTCAAATCTTCTCCTTTGCCCTTTAAATGTAATGCCCATTTCTGAAATCTTAGTATTAATATTCTGGATTTCTAGTTGCAGGTTTTGCATTGTTTCAAAATTTGCATTATTTTGTCTGTTCTTGTAGTGTCTTCCTGAAAAATTTTCTAAAGTTTTTTCTCTTTGTTATCCTTGATCTTTCTGTCAACCCATTGAAGGTACCAAAATATCATTCTTTTGAATTCTTTTTCAGTTAGTACCATTATCCTTTTTACCTCAGAAATGTTTTCTGTCTCTGCATGTTGGTCATTTGTTTGAGCCATTCTCTCTTGTTTCTTTGTGTGAGCTAAAATTGTCTGTTGTCTCCAGAACATGGTGGAGTTGTTGTATTTGTAGAAACAAACAGTGCAGTTGTTAGACCCAGAGGGGAGAAATCTCTGATGGGCTCCTGCAATTTAAGGAGTTCATCAAGTGGTTTTGGAAGGGAGGTGACAGCAGAGTTCCTGGCCCTAGATGGACTTCCTGTTGGCCTCAGTGTTAGCTATGTGCAGGACACTCAATTTGGAAGTAGTTTGGGGGCCTTGAGGGTTCTGGTTTAACTGTCTATCAGAACCACAGGTAAGCTGGGGGCAGGATTAAATGCTGGTCTGGGGGCTCTTTGGGTTCTTTGGAGCTGAGTCTACCTGAATCCAGGCATCAAAGTAATACAGCCAGCCCCTAACTCACACTAGCATGGCTCCCAACCACGTGGCTCTGAACTCCGGGAGAGCAGGGTCTCCACTGGGGCTGGATGAGGGTGGGAGCTGGCCACACCTCTGGTCACTAGAGGACTGTGGGGAAATGAAGAAATCGCACCTTTCCCATTGCTCACATGAATCTGCTTTGCCAGGGCGCCCTCTGCCACCAAAGCTGCTCACAAGATGGTCAAGCCATGCCTGGTCAGCCGTTCACCAGTCAGTCTCCCTCTCCCGCCGTCCATGCTCCTCCCCTCCTCCCGGCAAGCACTCCATCCACCTCGCTGACCTTCCTTGTGACGTTTGTTGTTGTTGTTACGTGCCTTTGAGTCGGTTCCGACTGTACAGGGTTTCCGAGGCTGTAAATCTTTACGGGAGCAGAACGCCTCATCTTTCTTCCGCGGAGCGGCTGGTAGTTTCGAACTGCTGGCCTTGAGGTTCACAGCCTGATTTGTAACCACTACGCTACCAGAGCGCCTTGTTGTTGTTGTTGTTGTTGTTAAGTGCCATTGAGTCGGGTCCGACCCATAGCGACCCTGTACAGGGTTTCCGAGGGTGTAAATCTTTACGGGAGTAGAAAGCCTCATCTTTCTCCCACGGAGCGGCTGGTAGTTTCGAACCGCTGACCTTAAGGTTCGCAGCCCGATTCGTAACCAGTACGCTACCAGAGTTCCTTTTACCAGAGCTCCTTAGGGTGTGAGAATTTTAACCTGTGCCTGTTTTATTTGGTCTCTTTTATCCTTGTTGTAGAAGTCCACCATCTTGTGCGCTATTGTCTTTATTCTGAGGATACTAATCATAGTTTGCTGTTTTGTCCCGTGTATCGTCTGCTGCCTACTGGTCACTTTGGACTAATTTTGATCTGTATCATGTTGGAAACTTTCCTCAATTGCTTTGTGATCCTTCGCTTATCTATTTGTAAGTGAAACACTAAAACTTCACAAATGAAATGATGCAAATGATGTAAAACTCTATGCGTGGTTCACTGAACTGTGGGTTTGTATGAATGCTGACTGGGTAGGACCCTAACATGCTGCCTCTTTGGGGAATTCTCAGCTGTCAGCATCTGTAGCTGGTTTAGCTTGGGCTTAGTGCTCAAGACAGATCTCTTCCTGATTCTTGCATAGCCGTATCGACCTGACCATCAGCTCACTTGGAGCCAAGCAGGGAAAAGACTGGGAAACATCACTGATGAGTGCGCAAAATTTTATTTATTACCTCTGCTTTCGTTCTGATACCTTGCCCGCGTATTCCCCATGTTCAAAAATCCTTGTTGACCTTTTGGTCTTTTGTAGTGGTTAGGGTAAGAGTTTGAGGCCACAGTTGCTTCATTTACAGACTTTCCAATGATCCTGTTTTCATCCCCAGTGCTCCTCCACCCTCTGAGGGGACAGAGAACACAGATTCAGGTGCATTTGGCAGAGAAGACATCTGTGGCACAAGCAGACTTGAGTATGAGCTCTGTTCTCCACCACTGCAATCTGCAGTTACAATTTGCTCGTCAGCTTTTCACATTCTGAACTTGCACATCAGCAGAATGATCTACTGAGGTCTCTTGTTTGCTGTGGCGGCCTTTCCTTTTCTGTTTATTCTGTGATTGTGGCCCTCTTTACCTGATCCCATAACTGATTGGCGCTTCAGAAGGAAGTGGAGCTAAGAGCATGTGTCCCACCTGCCTATTCTAGCTGGAGCCCAGGTGGACTGCCTGCACCCAGCCTAGTGCTTGGTGCATGGTAAGTGCTCAATAAATGCACTTGTTGTTGTTGTTGTTAGGTCCTGTTAAGTTGGTTCCAACTCATAGTGACCCTATGTACAACAGACCGAAACACTGCCCAGTCCTGTACCATTCTCACAATTGTTATGATTGAGCCCAAGGTCGCTGCCACTGTGCCATCCATCTCCTTACGATCCATAGTTGGTTAGGATTCACACAGTTGAATGTCTTCACAGTCAACAAAGTACAAGCAAACGTCTTTCTGGTATTGTCTGCTTTCAGTGAAGGTTCATCTGACATCAGCTATGATAATACTCATTCCACCTCCTCTTCTGAATCCTGCTTAAGGTCTGGCAGCTTCCTTTTTATATTTATTGTTAAATACCATTGAGTCGGTTCTAACCCATAGCAACGCTGGCTAGGATTTCTGAGGAGCAACTGGTGAGCTTGAACTGCCAACCTTGTGGTTTAAGCCAACTTTGTAATCCAGCGCATTAACCCACAGTGCCACACCAGAACTCTTCCTTTTTATATACCACTAGAATAATTTTTGAACTATTTTCAGCAAAATTTTACTTGCATGTGATATTCATGATATTGTTCTATGATTTCTGCATTCCATTGGGTTACCTTTATTTGGAATGGGTGAAATATGGATCTCTTCTAATCAATTGGCCCGGTAACCGATTTATAGATTTCTTGGCAGAGATGAGTGAGTGCCTCCAGCGCTGCGTCAGTTTGTTGAAACATTTCAGTATGTAATCCATCAATTCCTGGTGCCTCATTTATCACCAGTGCCTTCAGTCTAGCTTGTACTTCTTCAATACGATTGGTTCTTGATCATATGCTACTTCCTGAAATGGTTAGACGTCAATCCGTTCTTTTTGGTACAGTGACTCTGTGTTCCTGCATCATTCAATATTTTACCCATACTGCAACCGAGACTTGAGTTTTTTCTTCAGTTCTCTTTGCCTGGCAAATGCTAAGCATGTTCTTCCTCTTTATGTTCTAACTCCACATCTCTGCACATTTTGTTATACTATTTTGTCTTCTCGAGCTACCCTTTGAGATTTTCTGTTCAGCTGTTTTAGTTCCTCATTTCTTTCAGTTGCTTTAGCTTCTCTACATTCAGGAGCACGTTTCAGAGTCTCTTCTGACATCCCTTTTGGTCTTTTCTTTCCTTTTTAATGGCCTTGTGCTCTCTTCATGTATGATGTTCTTGATGTCACTTTGTTCTCATTAAATGGACACAGGAGATAACGACTTAATGGAGGTAATGACACCCGACATTTATAAGTGCTTTTTCATTCCTCAGAATGTAGGAGCGGGAGTAGTAGGTTACTGATAACCGTTCAGAAATAAATATTACATCCTGGGAAGAAGACTCAGCCTTGCTGAGAGTTCATTTGCTTCAAACCATTCTTCTTAGAGAGTCTCTGATTCCTTTTGGACCACTTACAAGCTTTGGTCTTTCCAAGTGTTGGGACTGGGCAGCTGCAGAACTCATCAGGTTAGGTTTAAGTCCTGGTGTGGTGCTGCGGATTAATGCACTGGACTGCAAGGTCGGTTTGGACCACAAGATTGGTGGTTCAAATTCACCAGTCAATCCTCAGAAACCCTACACAGGGTCACTATGAGTCGGAAACAACTCCAAGGCACTTAACAGTAACACTAACAAGAAGCTCATTTCACTAGTGAAGGAACTGAAGTGGGTGGGCTCCACAGCTAAGGAGGAATAACGGCCTTGTACCTGGTGAGGTTGACCATCCATCGGGTTCTGGAGTCTTTGAGAGTGGTTCTCGGGGCACTCTGTGGGCCATATTCTGATAGGCATCCTCAGGTTCCCAGCTCTGGGTTCTCTTCTGCCCATTTTATTAAAGAAGATATAAAGCAGCAAACTCCAAGTTAGTATAAGGAGGCTTCAAAAAATTCATGAAAAAAATCATATTAAAAGATAATGGAATTTCCCCACAAACTTTCTGACATCCTTGTATTTGGATTTAGTAATTGTCATTTCAGTGCTTGAATTCAGAGCCTTTTCCCTAGGACTCAGAGGTTTATTCATTGAGCCAACAATTATCAAGCTCCTGTTGGATGCCTGGACTATGAATCACAAGGTTGGCGGTTCAAGCCCACCAACCTCTCCATGAGAGGAAGATGGGCTTTCTGCTCTTGCGAGGATGTACAACCTTGAAAATCCTATACTGGGTTGCTATGAGTTGGAACCGACTCAAAGGCACTTCACAACAACATTGTATGCTGGATGCTGCAGTTCCACACGTGGTAGGGGGTGGGGGAGTGGGGGACAGACAGACAGATGAGTCCTGCCACCAAGGAGCTCATCCTCTGAAGGAGATGGACAGCCAGTCAGAAAGCAACTCCAAAGCATGTTTTTAGATACCACTAACTGCAAGGTTTTGATACGTGGCACTGTAGGATAAACACTGGACTGCTAATCATAAGGTCAGTGGTTCAAACACACCAGCTGCTCTTTGGAAACCTTATACAGGGTCTCTGAGTTGGAACCAACTTGACAACACTTAGCAACAGCTGCTATGGTGAAAGTAACAAGGGTTCTAAGATGATACCGGCAGCTTGGGGTGAGGGTGCATTTCTTTGGGTGGCTGGGGACATTAGGACGGTGATTTAGAGCTGAGACTTGGTAATGGGGCACACGGGAGGAGGAACATTCCAGGTAGAGGGATGAGCCCGGAGGGACCAAGTTGGGTGTTACTTAAGGCTAGAAGGGAGGCAGGCTAGCTGGCACCAGGGAGCTTGGCTGCTGCGGAGAGACCATTGGAGGGTCTGTCTGGCTGGTACAAGGTTCTATTTCAGGAGCACTGGTAATTTACACGTCTTCACATCCACTTAACGGGTGACGTCTGTGAGAGGAGCTGGTTCTGTCACTTGAGGCCACCATGCACGCCCACCACCCAAGTTCAGCCCCCTTGCCCCCCCACCGGCTCCGACGGATGACACAGATCTAATGAGATTCCACAGTCTGCGTCAGAGAGCTCTGAGTCACCAGCTCCCAGGAGAGGGACAGCAGGCCGGCCAGGGTCTGCCGAACGCACGTCACTGTCGCCAATCAAGACGCAGTTTCTCAGCTATGCAGTACCACGGGCAGATGAAACACATTCACTCAGGGGAAAAAACCAACAACAAAAAAACCAAGAAATAATTTCTTTAGATAACCAGCATCTGTTAGTTAATGGGCCTCTGAGAGTTGTATACAATTTGAACTTTTTATTAAAACACACACACGTACCCCCCACCCCCAAAACACAGCTCATTTCGCCCCCCCCTCCCCCGGGAGCTAGTGCTATGCAATTATCCATGGCACACGTGTGTGTGTTTGTGTGTCTTTTAAACGTGACTGAACATACAATGGAGAACATTGATTTTAAGTGGGGAGCTGTGGGCTTCACTCTTCCCTCTTTTGACAAGAGCAACCTCAGGTTTTGTGGGGAGACTAAAAAGGGGTCGGTTGACACAGGGCTGTCCATGGGAGAGCATCAGACTGACCCCCTCATTTCAGCCCAAAGCACGGGGAGCAGGCTTTCCCCAGCTGTCTTACACTAAGTCCAATCAAGGGGAGGATGGACCGAGCAGCTGGGAGCCTAGAACCTTCTTGCCTCCCTGGTTAGAGACAGTTTCATGCACACAGAGAAATACTGAACCATGCTCCCCAAACACAGTTAAGAAATCCCAGCCTGCCAGGGTGCCTGTGGCATGTGGCAGAGGCCACCTGGAGGCTGGGCCCTGTACCCAATTCCTTCCCGACCGTGTGGCCATGACTAAGTCCCTGGTTTTTGAGGGCAGTGTCTTTGATGGATGTCCTCAGTGTGGCATACTGGGCTTGGTGCCTGGTGGGCATGTGGTAAGTGAGCTTAGTGTGAAAACAAGTGGACTCGTGGCCTCCCGCCTGGTCACAAGGAGTCTTATTTATTGAGATTTTTATAGTGAATAGATCCTGGAGTTTCTTTGGGTGGCTGGGGTGTCGCTAAGTGTTGGCAAGTCAGTTCTGACCCATAGTGACCCTGTACAGGGTTTCCGAGGAGTGACTGGTGAGCATGAACCACTGACCTTGCGGTTCAAACCAACTTTGCAGCCCAGCGCATTACCACACAGTGCCACACCAGGACTCTGGTGCTTATGTTAGAGGGGAGCATACCCAAACCAACCCTGCAGCGCTCAAGTTCATTCTGACTCACGGTGACCCTGTAGGGCCCAGGTAAACTGCCCCATAGGGTTCTCAAGGCTGTAAATCTTTACTGGAATAGACTTCAAAGGGCTGCTGAGTTTGAACCACTGACCTTTTGGTTAGCAGCTGAGTGCTTAACTGCCGTGCCACCAGGACCCCTTATCTCGACCCCAAAATCACCACAACAGACTCATTGTCATGACTTGATTCCAAGTTACAGTGACCCTGCAGGGCAGAGCAGAATTACTCCAGTGGGTCTCCAAGGCTGGAACCTTTACTGAAGTAGGCTGCCTCATCTTTCTCCTACAGAGCAGCTGGTGGCTTCAAACCGCAGACCTTTCAGTTAGCAGCCACATGCGTAACTGCTGCCACCAGGGCTCCTCGGAGGCGATCAAGAAGCAGGAGACAGGTTGATGGGACAGACAGGGACAGGAGGGCACGGGGTCTGCTCTTTTGGATCAAGGAGGTGACATTTGACCCGAGACGTGAATGAAAAGAAAGAGCCAAGTTTCTGAAGACTGAAGAAGGTTAGGCAGAGGGCCCAGTAGGCACAAAGGCACTGAGGCAAGAATGAGTTTGGCACTATCAAGAATCAGAAAGAAGGCCAGTGCATTTAGGGGCCAGTGGTTGGACTGGAGAAGCAGATAGTGACTGGTTTGTGAGGAGAGGGGACTTTATCTGAGCACAATAGGGTTTTAGTAGGTCCGGGCAGTGGCATGAAGGTACGTGGCATCGTGGGGGTGGAATGGGGGTGGTTTTATCTTCTTTCCTACAATCTCCTAATGACACTCTACTGCATTAGAACAATCATCCCTTCCACTGATGTTAATAACCCGCAGGAACACTTCTCAGGCTGTTTAATTTTATTAAAAGATTCCAATTTGATGATAAACGGTGTGTTTCTCGAGCCTCAATACTAGATTTGCTCAATTGTGGCCATGTTCGCAACACTTACCCCGATTCACTGCAAAGCCTTAAATAATCCATCGATTTCTTGTGACAAAGATGCCAGGGACAGTGGTAGCTTTCTGAGATCTGAGAGAATGTTGACGTGGTGGTCTGTGTCTTTTTTTTTTGTTTGGTTTTGTTTTTTTCCTAACAAGAATGGATAGATAATTTAGGGCCATCTCAGCAGACTGACTGAACCCCACACAATGGCACAGAGGGTGAGGACTTTTCTCAAAAAATGCCCTTAACCTTGGAGACCATTGTTGAAGATCTGTAAAATCAGCCCGAGATGGGGATGGGATGGGGGTGGGGATGGGGGATTCATGGAATCCCCTGACTGAGAGGGTCTCTGTGAGGTCGAGTAGAACTGCTGCATAGGGCTTCCGAGGCTGTAAATCGTTACAGAACCAGACGGCCTCATCTTTCTCGTCATCCTGCAGATGGTGGGTTTGAACTGCTGATCTTTGGGTTGGCAGCCCAACACCTAACCCAGTGCGTCACCAGGGCTCCTTCTCAAGTAAGTCCTGTAGGTGCTGGCAAGATTCTGGGACACAGACCTGGGCCCTGAAGAGACCTCTCCCCATCCGCATTATGGTGAAGGGCTGGGTGAAGCACAGGATGGCTCCCCGAGAGTCCTCGGAGGTATTCCCCGCCCTCCCACTCTCCCCCCACCCCCCCGTGTCCCCGCCCGGGGAGCACAGGGAATCTTGAGAGCAGAGGACGTCTGTGCAGACTAATTGCAGAGCATGTTAGCGTCTCCGCAGTCATTAGTATTAATTACTTTCTGAAGGCTGGTAGCACTGCCTTCCTCCAAAGACTCGCCTAGCAGCCAGCCTTGCACGTGGGAACGCAGTGTGGACATGAGGCCCAGCGCCCAGGGAGCCCCCTCTGGATGCTCAGCTCACACCGTGACAGGTGGGGGTCTGAGCTGCAGACAAATGCCACTAGTCAGACCAAGAAAGCTGAGTGGCCTTGAAGAGAAGGGGCCCTCTGCCGGAACGCCTCAAAGGATGAAAAGCTCGAAGCATCATCTTTAATTCATGGCCCCAGCCTGCATTTGCGTTGCTAAATTCAGTTAATAATTTTGAAGCAACCCATAGACATGGCAGAACATCATGATGTGCTCCCATGTCATAAAACCCCAGGAGCACGGGGCAAGAAGTGGGGCAGGGAAATGATGGAATCTGTTGGCCAGCAAAGGATCACTAGCCTGCCCCGGATGAGGAACCCACACACGCTGGGCATGACCCTTTAGGAAACTGGAGAGCACCCTGGGACAGACTTTCTAGAGGCTGTTGAACTCAAAGGCTGATTTTACAAGCAGCATGGCTGTGTACCCTTCCACGGCAGATTGGAAAGAAAAGGATGGATTCTTCACACAGAGAGTGGGAGAGTTCGTGTCTAGGAGGGAGTCCTAGGTACTGAAAAGTTATAGAGAGCTGTACCACAAATATACTCATTCTGGTGTTCTTTATAATAGGAAAAACCAGCCACACTTGCATTTTGATGTGTAGTCATAGCCCTTAGTTGCCGAGGGCCATTTGGGTGTCCCGAGAAGCCACTCTTGACATTGAAGACCAATTTCAAAGCCACCCGAGGAAGGCCAAGCCTAGGACCAGAAGCAGAAGGTGGGGCAGAGTTACACAAGGGCAAAGACACCTGCTTCCATGAGGTTTTCCCAGCAGAGGACTGTGTTGTAGGGGCCTGGGAATGTCCCGGGCCATCTCCTCACACAGGACCAGCGGGGCTTGGAAAGATGTGGGACGCTTCTCAGGGGTGTCGGGACTTGACCCGTCGGTAGGCCGTTGTCCAATGAAGAGCAGGCGTTGGCCTTGGGGGTCTTGCTCCATCTTGAAAAGCTCATACTCCACATGGGGGAGTCTGATGCCTAGGGGCAGGCACCCATTGGTGACTGTGATGTCCCTCTCAGTTCCCAGGGACCAGGCTCCCGGATCCCCACAGCTGCCTGGCTTGGAGAAATTCAGCATGGCCGTGGTGACCGGGTCCATGGGGGTCACGTGGGCCTGAGTGACCTGGAACACAAGCTCAGTGCTGCCTAGGACCTTGGTGGAGGGTGTGCCCTTGGTGTAATGGCCAGAGGCATGCACAGTGAAGGTGGGCTGCTGGCAGGTGGGGTCCGAAAAGTGGTGGTAATGCCCCTCCCAGGAGCGGTTGTGCCCATGGAAGGTGAAGAGTCTGGTGAGGAAAAGCACAGCTGGCCGCACCTCACAGCTTGCGCTGACCCAGCGGCCTTGCAGACGCAGGGCTGGGACTATCTGAGGGGGCAGAATGGGTGGGTGGTGCTCATCCGCACGGGACACAAGTCCACAGGCCAGGCAGGGACGAGTGTGGTGCTGTCAAAAGACAAACAGAAAGGAGGTGGTTTTCCATGTGCAGAATCCCAGCTCTGTACCTGAGAACAAGGTCCCTTGAAGCCTGCCGTATGTCATCAGCAGCCACTGTTCCCCCTTTTCCCTCCCTCCAGTCTGTGGGCCTCTTTGCTCCTGCCCTCCTCTAGGACTTTGCACATATGATCTCCTCTACCTGACATGCTCTCCCACTAGAACAGTGCATGGCTGGCTCCTTCTCATTCTTTTAGTCTCAGCTCAATGAGAGACCATAGAAATCCTTTTCCTGACCACCCCAAATAAAGCAGCCCTGCGGCCTATTCTTTTTTATTTTAGTAATTTGATTTGTTGTTGATGAGAAATACACTGGAGCAAAAACATATAACAATTCAATAGTCTCTACATAATACAATTCAGTGACAATGATTACAGTTTTCAGTTGCTCAAACATTGCCCCTCTTTTCCCAAATGATTCCTCCTCAGTTGACATAAACTCACTGCCACTAAGGTGTCTGTCTAGACTTTAGATTTTCTGTTGTCCGTTTGGTCCCATATACATCGTTGTTATAAGAATAAAATGCTAAAGGCAGATAGACCTTATTAGTGAAGCTAAAACCACTAGCTTCTTTTAAGAAGACTTCAGGGGAGCACACTGGTAGTGTAGTGGGTTATGTGTTGGGTTGCAAATGTGGGGGATAGTTTCAGTTTAAATTTCAGATGTGACCTCAGGACAACAGCTTCAGGGGCTCATCCAGTCTCCTTGGCTCCAGAAATCTGGATTCCATGAGAATTTAACCCAGATCCTTCTACAGACTTTTTTTTTTTTTTAAAGTTATCAACTTTATTACTTCTCAATCATTGAGTACACATCTTTAAAAAATTGTATTTAACTAGGAAATGTGTATAAAGCACTTTTGCTGCATATAAAAATATAAAAATTGGCTTGTAGAAAAGTCCTTGCGTACTCGAGAGATCAGTTGATGCACAAATAAGAGTTACTCGAACTTGGGTATTTAGCAATATTTTATCTAAAATGAATGAAGTGAGCTTGTCAGGTGGAAGACAATAAGGGACTGTAATAGTTACGGTGATAGAATTGATACTTTTAATCCAAAAAGTATAATGGCTGAAAACTTGGCTCTACCACACATGGAACCTTTTTTTAAAAATTATTATTATTGTGAATTGAATGATAGTTTACATGGGAGAACATTGGTTTTATATTCATTGTTTCATTACAATGATTACAGTTTCCTCCGTAAGTCATCATTCAACAGTATTTGTTTCTATTCCCTCTGTTTTTTTGGATGTACACAAAAACACACAGGGATATATAATCATTTAAACAACTGAAGGACACATTCTGCAAGCCTGCCTCCTGGCCACCAGCACACAACATTTCACTGTCCATGAGTCTAGAGTCCTCAGCTGCTCTCCCTCTCCATGTTTTTCTATAAACTTTTTTTTTTTTTTTTAAAGTTTTTACTGTGAACTGAGTGATAGTTTACATAGTGGAACATCAATTTTACACTCATCATTTCATTGCAATGATTACAATCTCCTCCAGGCATCATCATTCAACAGTATTTGCTTCCATTCCCTCTCCCCACCCCTTTTTGAGGGGGGGTATGTACACAAAAACACTCAGGAATATATAACCATTTAAACAACCAAAGGGCACATTCTGCAAGCCTGCCTCCTGGCTGCCAGCAAACAGCCTTTCTCTTTCCATGAGTCTGGAGTCCTCAGCTGCTCTCTCTTTCTCCATGTTCTTCTACAAACTTTGTTTTATTGTGAATTATGTGATAGTTTACATAGGAGAACATTAGTTCTATAAACTCTTGATCAAAACATTCAGTAGTGGCAGCCGGGCACCATCTAGTTCTTCTGGTTCCAGAGCAAACGGGAGAGAATGGAGAGTTTTGATCTTCAGAAATCTCATGTTGAAGGGTGAGCACCATCCTCTTCACCCTTTGGAAAGTGAGCATGGAAACAAAGACCAAAAGCCATGAAAATATTCACCCATTGCTTAGAGCCTGTGTTAATGATCCAAATGAAATGAAGATGTCTGTTCCAGTGTTATTTACAAGTGGGAAAACCAGCCCCAGTGGAGATTTAAGGCACAGTCCCAGCCTTCCAGGCTGTGAACTGGTTTTCCTGTCTTTGACTGTGTTTACAGTGATCCCTGCCTTACAAATTCTCATGATCTGGATTTACAGTCCATTAGTAGTGAGGAAACTGATGCTTACCCTACATTCCCTGGGAGCAGTCAATTTGCATTTGGAGGGAAAAGCTTGGGAGAGGCCAAAAAGGAGGCATTTTCTTGATCTTCCTTTCTTTATGTTTTAAAGGGAGCTGACCAGAGTTTAGTCTAGAGCCACAGCCTGTACACTGCCTGTCCTCTCGCTATTCCAGGCGCCCACGCAGGATGGACGATGGGAAGGGGCCATTTTGGGGACCCAGTGGGGAAATCCACTCCAGCCTTTTCTTTCTTGCAAAACACACAAAATCTCCACAGCTTGCTTCTGGGTGTGTTTCATGCCAAACAAGTGTTATTTGAAAGAAAATATTTTGGGATTGAGGAAAAAAAAGAAATTAAAAAAAATTTTTTTTGGATTGCCACATTACAAAACTCAGATGATTTCTTGATACGAAGGACATTGGCTATCGTGCCAGAGCCTTCTTCCAGCGGCTCAGGTAAAATTCTCTTCCAGAGGTGAGGCTCGCACACTTTTGGGCCTGGCTTAAATGGCTACGTAGCCATTCCATCCACTATTAGACTGTATGCTGTGCTCCTGGCTCTCTGTGAGCTGATCTAATCTTCTAAGACTGTTATCTGTTTTGTACCAGAACTGGTTAGAGTATCCAATGAAATGGAAAGTCACTCCTGATGTTTGAAAAGTTTACCTAAATCAAGATACCAAGACTCCTGGTGTGGTGCTGTAGGATTGGCATTGGACTTCGACCTACAAGGTCAGCAGTTCAAACCCACCAGCTGTTCCTCAGAAACCCTATGCAGGGTTTCCTATGAGTAGGAACCAACTCAACAGGCACTTAATAACAAGTTATTACATACTTAGGGAGCACGGTGGCTCTGTAGGATAAGCACTGGGCTGATAACCACCAGGTCTGTGGTTCAAGTCCACCAGCCAATTCTCGGGAGAAACATGAGGCTTTCTGCTCCCATAAAGATTTACAGCCTCAGAAACCCTACACTGCTCTCTATGTGTCAGAACAGACTCCGTGGCACTTAATAACAACATCATGCACCTAACCTGTCTTTGACATCCCTAACAGAGGAAACTGTATAGTTTGGGGGATTTTGACCCAGAGGGTAGCAAATTGTCCGCACATTGCCTGGGCCACAGTGCAGCTAATTGGAACGCGGGCTGACAAGAGTCTGCCCTAATTTGGGTGTTTTAAAGCCACATTCTGACTGTCGTCACACTAATGCATATTGACAAGACATAATGCATTACATCCAAATAACCCCACGGTCACCCTTTCTGGGGAAAGAAAAAAGAGCTATCCTCAGCAGATAGAATGTTTTGGAGATACTAGCCGGTAATTGGAGTCCTGGTGTGGCACTGTAGGATCAGCACTGGACCACAAGGTTTGAACCATAAGGTTGGCAGTTCAAACTCACCAGCGCTGCTCGGAAACACTATACAGGGTCGCTATGAATCGGAACTGACTTGGCAGTACTTAACAACAGTCGTCAGTAATTGGGAATATGGTGGCTCCACATGATAAGCACTAGACTGTGAACCACAAGGTCTGTGGTTCAAGCCCACCAGCAGCTCTGAGGGAGAAAGATGAGGCTTTCTGCTTCTGCGAAGACTTAAAGCTTCAGAAACTCTATCACGGTTGTGTGAGTCGGAATGGACGTGAGGGCATTAACAACAACAATAGCCAGTAATTAGGAGCCCTGGTGGCCCAGTGGACTAAGCGTTGGGCTACTAACACAAGTTAAGCAGTTCAAACCCACCAGTCAAGAGGTCTGGCCCTGTAAAGTGTTGAAAACTCTATGTAGGTCTGACTATGAATCAGAATGCACTCAGTGGTTGTGGGTTCTTTTGGTTAACTGCTTGGCTGCTGACCAAAAGGTTGGCCAATTGAACCTACCCAAGAGTTATCTCCCATAAAGACTAAAAGCACATGGCCGTTGAGTTGATTCCAACTCAGAGACCCCACAGGACAACATAAAACTGTGCCTCTTTCTGGAGGCAGACTGCCTCATCTTTCTCCTGCAGAGGGGCTGATGGGTTTGAACCACAAACCTTTTGGTTAGCAGCACATTAACCCACAGTGCGACCAGAACTCCTTCCGTAAAGATGGTTGTCAAGTATTCTGGAGTTGGTTCTGACTCATAGCAACCTTGTATAGAGTTTCTGAGGAACAGCTGGTGGGTTTGAATCACCGACAATGCAATTGGCAGCAGTCCAATGCTTACTCTAAAGTGCCACACGTGGTATGGAGCGATTCTATTCTGTCACAAGTTGATAGGAGTCAGAATCGACTAGACAGTACTTTACAACAGTAGGGTTTCTCCAGAGGGGGCACAAATTGAAAACCCACAAGCTTTTGAGAGGAAAGAATGGAGAAAAGACATTTTCTGCTCTCTGGTGCTTTTGAAGGTGGTATAAGAAGCCAACTGTCTTCATCTGAAACCTTCCTGCAGAGGCCTGGAGCTGGGCGTGCTACTAAGGTCCCTGCTAGCAGAAGTCACACTTGTGTGGAAGCCAGATTTCATGGTTTAAGCCTGTTACATAAAGTTATTTCTCAAACAGCACATAACACTCTCTAATTAACCCCCGAGGTGATTCCAGGCTCAGATGATTTTGGTCAAGTGTCGGCTGATTGATTAGGATTCTCCAGCCAGGCAGTGAATTTGGGGATCAAATTGGTTTTAAATTAACTTCTAAAAATGTTCATGTTTACCATCTGGTTTGGGCCGTGGGCACAACTTGGGCACTTGAGAGCAGAAAGCAGAAGGCCATGACTAATTCGTTACTTGGGATTTGTCTTTAGCCTTTCCTTCGTTGAAGTGATCGTCCCCTCCTTTTTTCTCCAGGAGTGGGAGCATTGGTAAGCAGACGTTTAATTTAATGGCCACACATCTGGCAGTGTACGTGTCTGCATATACCCCTGTGTGTTTTGCTTCTCGGTTACAATTCAGGCTGCATGGCCATCCAGGCTGACCACAGTGGCCCCCAAGCCGTGCCTTGGGAGACATGAAGCTGGTCACCCCACAGACCCTCTTCTAATGCTGTGGGAGGGCTAGATGGCCTCACTACCCACGCCAGCACCTTCTCTTTCTAAGCAAGATCATGCCAGGGAAGGACAGGCACCAAGAACATTGTTTGTTAGAAAGGAACTCATTCCGAAGTCATTAAAAGCTACAGGCACTCTGGGATTGAATTTCTGGTTATGAGGACCTTTTGTTATGCTTCTTCTCTGAGACCCAGATGCTGGGTTTACCTGAAGGAAGGAGAGGGGTAAGACAGAGGGGAAGAGAAGGCTGGAGCGTGTGGGGTCTCATCCCCATCACTGCCCCCCCCCTTGGGATGCTTTGACAAGTGCCTGTGCCCTATTGATGAGAAGTTCTTACATCTGGCTTACTTCGTGCATAGCTAGTATACAATTGTTGTGGTTGTTAACTGCCGTCGAGTAGGTTCTGACTCACAGTGACTCTGTATAGGGTTTTTAAGGTGCAGCTGGTGGGTTTGAACTGCCGATCTTATGGTTCACAGTCCAGTGCTGGTCCTATGGTGCTACACCAGTAGACACTCAATAGATGCTGAGTGATGTGAGGGCTGTCTTAGGGCTCAAAAACACTTGGACAGAGAAGCCCAAACCTATTCCTTTACCATCAATGCATCGATCCAACCAACCATCGATCCAGGCATTGTTTGTCCATCCAACTATCCATCCATACATTGTCCATCCAACCATCCATCCGTCCATCCATCCATTGTCCATCCAACCATCCATCCATTGTCCAACTATCCATCCATCCATGCATTCATTGTCCATCCAACCATCCACACATTCATCCACCTATCTGTTTATTTGTCTGGCCCTCCCTCTCTCCCTCCCTCTTTCTCTCACTCTCTCATCCACCCATCCATCCATCTGTCCCTCTGTCCATCCATCTAACTATCTATATCCATCTAGCCTATTGTTCTTTTGATAAATACTTATTGGGTGCAAAGTACGAGGTTTTTAACCTGGAGTCTTATCCTGGGCTTCGTTTCAACTTGTTGTTAAGTGACATTGAGTCGGTTCCAACTCATAGTGACTCTGTGTAGGGTTTCCAAAGAGTGGCTAGTGAGTTTGAACCACCGACCATGCGGTTCAATCCGACTTTGAGGTCGAGGGTTTATTCTAAGGCGCCACACCAGGATTTCTCATTTCAGCTCCCCTCTAACTAATACAAGTCAACACTGCCTCTCTGTAAATGCAGACAGTCACTGCTAGAAGCATCAGTAGAACCTCTTGATTTTACTGCCAATGGAAGCCAGCTTTCTCAGATCACGTTAAGAAAACGCTGTCTAAACTCATCATTACTGGCAGTGAAGGTGAACGAGAAGAACACATGAGTGTATTCCTAGATCTCAAATTTACCTTTTAGGATTTGGGTATTTATTTCAATATATAGTTGATTATCATTATCTGTGGCATTTGTGTTCTAAAAAGCTTCCACGAACCCTGAATTAGCGAACACTGAGCCATCGCTTCGTGGGGAAACCTGAGCCTCTGGTCACAACATTTTCGTCTACTGATTACTACATAATCTCGTTTTCTGTGTTTCTGTTTAAAGACCCCTTAACTTAATACTGTTTTAAATTACATTAAAATTTAATTTAATATTGCTGATTCATTAACATTGAACACATGGCTGACAGCATTATTTGTCATGTCAATGAAACTTGTCTAACACATGTATTTTCTCCATAAGATGCATTTCAGCTTAGGAACACGACCTAGCATGTCAGTACTACACTTACGGCCATTTAAGCTTTAAAACCACCAACAAAAATGTGAAAAATGGGGATCTAGTTAGGTAGACAGTGGAAAGGATTCTTGTTTGTAGGATGAGAGCTGAAAAGAGAAGTTGGAACGTCCCCTTGTTTGATGTTAACACAGAACGTGTTTGCTGTGCAACTGAACATTTTCACTATTCAGCATATGCCTACGTAAGACTGCAAAAGTTTCCTACATGTTGATTTTTGGATTATAGATAAATACATTTAAGCAGGAGAATCTGCAAATATGGGATCCACAAATAATGAGGGTAGACTGTAATTGGTAGAATCAAACACCATTCTGAGGAGAGTCTGCAGGCTCTCCCTCGCTCCCCCAGGGATTCCCTGACACAGGAAGGTTTTGATTCTCCACACTCCCAGAAATACAGCTAAGCACACACATACACACACACAAAGAGTAGTCTGTGCCTAGTTAGGGCAGTGAGTGTGTGATGGTGTCATTGAAAATATCAGCTGACTTGAGTGAAACTCATTTTGGGGGGGCACCTTAAAAAACAGGGCAGTCCACCTGGGAGCTTGGTCAGACACCAGAGTCCTTAGAACTGCCAAATCCGACCCAGCCCTCGAACCGTGATGCCCAGGTGTGTTTCCGTTACAGAGGGGCGTACTTGGAGGCCCCTGACTCAGGTAGCAATGCAGCATACGGACCCCACTGAGGCCACACGGGACAGTCCACCAGCAGGAAAGCCTGGAGGAAAGCCGTCACCTGCTGAATTCATTCAGCAACGTTTACTGGCTTTGAGCCCAGGCAAGGTGTCAGTCCTGCCCTATAATGGTGTAGCTTGAGAGAGCAGAAGGCAAACACAAGTGAAGGAACACAAAGTGGAGTGTAGAGGCTGGGGCTGGGGGGTCAGTAAGGGCCCAAGTTCACATGCCCAGTGAGAGTAACAGTGGGACCCTGCAGGTCCCGTAGGGAGGGTGTGGGCTGGCGAAGGGTGGACAGTTTCCTTCTGGAAAAAGTCAGCCCTGCCAAGACCCTGGGGGTGCAGTGGGTTAAATATCAGGCTGCTGGCGGTTCATAGGGTGGGCAGTTCACAGCTAACAGTGGCTCCAAGGGACAAAGATGAGGCAATCGGTTCCCGTAAGTATTTACTGCCTCAAACCGTATGGCACACTTCTACTCTGCCTGATGGACTCCACGGTAGTGGTTTAGTTTTGGTTTTCGGTGAAGACCCAGGAGATCTTGATCTAGCATATGCAAAGGTCCAGTGGCAGGCAGGCAGGCCAGGGTGGGAGGGGCCATGATAACAGCAAAGGGTGAGTGGTCTGCAGGCCGGCCTGCTGGGCCTAGGGGCTCCGAGCGTGTCCTCCAGGGCCACAGACTCACCAGGGCGCTCTGAAGTGGGCGCTGGTAGCCGGTGGGCCGGTAGTGCCGTCTCTCGGCGGGGTCCGTGTGGATGTCCCCCAGGTACAACTCCTTCACCAGGAGTGGCGGGGCGCGGAGCTGAGGCTGGAGGTGGCGTTGCACGCGGACCAGGCTGAGCTCATGCATGGTGAAGCCCAGCACAGCCGCGCAGTCCTGCTTGGCCGGGGCGCCAAGCAGCTCATACACTGCCCCAGGCAGCCAGGCCCGCGCCGGGGGCAGCCGCTGGGCGCAGTCCCGACAGGCCGGGCTCTGGCCCAGGCGCCCGGCAACGGTGAGCAGCGCGTGGAGGCTGTGGAAGACGATGCCCACCTTGTTCAGGTGGTAGTCGGCCTCGGTGGCGCCCCGTGTGACCCAGGAGGCCCGGCGCAACCGCACCTTGCCCTTGATGAGCAGCGAGTGCGCAGGCTCCTGGCAGGAGGGGTCCCCATAGTAGAACTGGTAGGCTCTGAAGAGGCGGTTGGGGTAGAAGGTGTAAGAACGCGTTAGAAACTCTGGTCCTGGGCGCACCTCGCAGCTGTGGGGATGGGGTGAGGGGGGAGAAATTGTTAGAGAAATGACCACCTGCACCAGAAGCCCCTCACCCCCATCTTAGTGTGGGCTCAGCTCCCATCAGCCTCTAGTTCCTGCTACAGATCTGGGGTGACCCCACCCCCCAGCCTCAGTTTCCCCGACTGGCCTGGCCAGCACTAAATTTGGTACGTGGCCTTTCACTCAATGCCTGTGACCTCAGTAAGAACCTCTTCTCATTCCCTTTCACTGACCTACATCCTCCCTGTGGAGTGGGCCAACATGGGCCCGCCAGGATCCCTTATGGCCCAAGTATCCCACAACCTGAGCTCATGGTTCATGTTTCATCAGTGAGCCAAACAAATGCCATAGCTCTTGGCTCCCTGCTCTGTGACATGGACCTGACAGAGCCACATCGCAGGGTCAGGAAAGCATCACCAGGGAGGTGCTCTAGAATTGGGCCCCTCTGCAGCCATTTAGGGAGGAGCTGTTCTGTGTGCTTTGGGAGTCACGGATCATGCCTTTTTTTCTCCCTGAACTCCTAGTACCATCTGGCACCCAATGGACCCTCCTGGGTGCTTGCTGAATGGATGGGGATGAATGGATGGATGGTGGATAATGGATGGATGCATAAATGGTGCATAGATGTTGGATTACAAATGGATGGATGAACAGTGGGTGAGGGATGGATGGCGGATGATGGATAGATGGATGGATAATGGATGAATAGAGGAAAGGTGAATGGATGATAAATGACAGATAGATAGTGGATGGTAGAAGAATGGATAGATGATATTGGATAATGAATGGTGGGATAATGGAGAGATAGA
Source organism: Chrysochloris asiatica (assembly GCF_000296735.1). NCBI lineage: Eukaryota > Metazoa > Chordata > Mammalia > Afrosoricida > Chrysochloridae > Chrysochloris > Chrysochloris asiatica. The sequence continues at coordinate 1,829,806 of NW_006408541.1, read as the reverse complement.
TGGTGGATGATGGATAGATGGATGAATAGATGGATGGATGTGTGGTGGATGATGAACGGATGGATGAGTAATAGATGGATAGATGGATGGATGGGTAGATGGATAATGGATGGATGAATGGTTGGATTGATAATGGATGGCTGGCTATTGTATAATGGATGGATGGATGGTAGATGGATGGATGGATGTATTACAGATAGATGAATGTATGACAGATGAATATATGATAGATGGATAATGATGAATGTATGAGTGATGGATGAATGGATGATGGGATGATAGATGGGTGGGTGATGGATGGAGAGTGAATGTTGGATAGATAGGGTCTAATGAATTGATGATGTTTGGATGAATGGATGAATGATGTATGATAGCTGGATGAATGGATGATGGGTGGATGACATGGATAGATGGTGGATGATGGATGGGTAGATTACTGATGGATGAATGAATGGATGATATATAGATGTATGAATGGATGAATGGTGGATGATGGGTAATGGATGGGCAGATGAATGATGGATGGATAGATGATAGATAGATGAATGAATGTATGCTAGATGAATAGATGGATGAAAGGATGATGGGTGGACAGTGAGTGATAGATGAATGATGGGTTATGGATTGATGGATGGGTGGTGGTTGATGGCTGTCCCTCTGATCAGTGGGAGGTGCTCCCTTGACCAGAATTTATTCATGTCTGTGACAGGATTTGCTGACGGAAACTAGGTTTCTGCACGCTTTTTCTGTACAACGTCAGATATGGATAGCAGATATGTTCAACTTTGCAAGCCAGTCAGATGTCCTGTGTTGCAACTACCCAACTCTTTGTAGCACTAGAGCAGTTGTGGGCAGTATGCAAATGAATGAGTGTGTTATGGTTCCAATAAAACTTTATTTGCAACAACAAGGGGTGGGCCAAGCTTGGCCCACAGACCCTTGTCTGCTGGTAATGCAAACAAGTACAGGGGTGGGGAGTTAGAGGTAGGGCTGCATCAACAGTCCACACCCAGGGCAGCCTCTGAGACTTCCTTCCCATTGCAGACTGAGAGAATGGAAAGAGTGAGTAGGTTGTATTACGCTAACTAGGTCATACCTGTGCTGTTATTATCTTGATATTTTTTATACAAGGCTGCTGCAGCCGAGGACATGTTACGACGAGGACTTTGAACTGGTTCACTCTGTTCACCCCTTGCTGAGAATTGACTCACCCTGCCCCGCAGACAGACTGAATCAAAATCATTTCAACATTTCAACAGCATTTCAACACCTGATTCTTAAGAATAACTTGGGGGTCTTCTAAAATGTAGATTCTCATTCCATATCTAGGGAAATGCAAATGATCAGCAAGGAGTCGAATCAGAGCTAACGGGTTTGAAGTCCTGGTTGTCATCCAGAGGGGAAAAAAAAAATCCCTGTCCGTTCTCTTTCAATTGGACTGATTCTGTTCAAGAGAAGGTCTCTATTTGGAGCTAATGTGTCCTTAACGCCTCGAACCTCCCTTCCCAGTGAGAACAGACTGGGAGCCTTGGCAGGTGATGGATCTGGTGAGACCAAATGCCGGTTTCTTGCTTTCTAGTTGCTTCCTCTCTAGGGTTAGACGGACTGCTGTCCATTTCCAGGTGACTCTACGCTTCTTTTAAAAAGAATTAGTGTCACATGATGAGCATGTGTAGTTTACAGCAGGCTGATTCTATCTCAAAAAGCAATACACATAAGTAAATATGTAAAGAAAAGCATACTGATTTAAAGAAAAATATTAAGAAAATGACAGGATCGAAATTAGTTGCGTCAAGTCAGTGCCAACTCATGGCGACCCCGTGGGTGTCAGGGCAGAACTGGGCTCCAGAGTTTTCAGTGGCTGATTTTTCAGAAGTAGATTGCCAGGTCTTTCTTCTTAGGTCCTTCTGGGTGACCTTTTGGTTAGCAACTGAGCATGTTCATCATTTGTACTGCCAGAGACTTCAGATATCAGCACAGGTAACCATTAGATGTTGGGAGGGGCGTCCCGCACACCACCATCCATTTCTCAGACACTCCTGGAGGGGGCTTTGTCTGAGGTGGACTGTTGGTGTTCCCAGCCTTGGGGTCCTTCTCTGTACCCTTTCTGGGAAGCAGCAGAGCTCATCCATAGATCAGTAAGAACTTTCTAAGAACTGCCCAGAATACTGCTGTTTTGGGCCAGGAGCGGACCAACAAGGTAGCCTGCAACTAATGGTCATTCCCGCACCTCATTTCTGTCTCTGAGCGACCCCTACCAGTGGCCTGTGGAGTGGGGGCTGGGGCTTCATGCAGAACTGAGCCAGTCCTGCAGCTTTGCGACGTCCCCTCCTCCCCCAAGTACAAGCAAATGTTTGGTGGGCCTCTTCTCCCTCGGTTCCCTGGTAAGAGGAGGACCTGGTGTGGAGGGTATCGTCCCTGACCCAAGGGCCAGCAGAGGGGGCTGGGAAGCAGGTGGAGAAAAAGCTATGTTAGGAGGTCCAGCAGAGAGGTCTCTGCTAGCCCCGAAAATGAGGGCAGAGACTGCACTCCGTGGTTTCTAGCGCCTGTGAGAATAGAAGATTTACACAGCAGTCTAAGTTCTGCCTCAGGGCCTTGGCACCAGCTGCTCCTCTGCCCACCGCTTCCCAGGATGGCTGATTCCTCTTCTTTCAGCTCTCATTTGAATGCCACTGTCCCCAAGAAGTCTTCCTGGACCCCTCACTGTAAAGAACCTCCCCAATAACCTGCTATCACAGCCTTATTGCAAAGTTTAGCACCAGCTCAAGTTTATATTACTAGTTTCTGGACCCTTGTGCCGATCATCTGATTCATACTCGGTGCTTGATAAGTGTTTGTATAGTAGGTACTCAGTAAGTGTTTGTATAATAGGTGCTCAGTTAGTGTTTGTATAGTAGATGCTCAGTGTTTGTATAGTAAGGATTTGTATAGTAGGTCAGGTAAGTGTTTGTATAGTGTATGCTCAGTAAGTGTTTGTACAGTAGGTACTCAGTAAGTGTTTGTATAGTAGATGCTCAGTAAGTGTTTGTATAGTAGATACTCAGTTAGTGTTTGTATAGTAGGTGCTCAGTTAGTGTTTGTATAGTAGATGCTCAGTTAGTGTTTGTATAGTAGGTGCTCAGTGTTTGTATAGTAGATGCTCAGTAAGTGTTTGTATAGTAGGTGTTCAGTTAGTGTTTGTATAGTAGATGTTTAGTGTTTGTATTGTAGGTGTTTAGTGTTTGTATAGTAGGTGTTTAGTGTTTTGCTAGTTGGTGCTCAGTAAGTGTTTGTACAATAGGTGCTCTATAGGTGAGTGGCATACTCACCGGCTCAATCCCTGCCTTCCAGGGAGCACTCTGCACAGGGCAAGCAAACAAAGCCCCATGAACAACTGGATGAACTGACGCATTTCACAGGTGTGGACACAGGCTCAGAGAGGGTGACGTCTCCAGGCCCAGCAGCTTGTGGTCAGGGTGGTCTTGGGGTCTTACCCAGTGGAGATCCAGGGCCCATTGAGGCGTGGGGGCAGCAGTGTGGCGATGGGCGTTCCGTTGGGCAGGGACTGTTGACAGTGGGGCTCCAAGCTCTGGTGGCCACTCCCTGCTTCCGCCTCTGCTCCATGAGCTGCAAACCAGTTCGAGCTGGGTTAGCCATCCTGCTGCATCCTGGGGATTCCTGCCTGCCCTGCCCACCTTCCCAAGCCTGCCTGGACCACAGGGGTCTGCCCACTTTCAGACTGCCCCCCAATTCCAGCTAGGTGAACAACGCCTGTCCTTGGAGCCCGTCACATTCCTGGCCCAGCTCCCTGTGGGCGACACTCCTGATCTCCAGGGCTTCTAGGAGAGACAGGCCCAGATTTCCTGTATGGAAAGTCTCTGGGAATTAGCCCCCTGAGAACCAGACTGCTAGGCTGGCACTCCCAGGAAAATGCCATTTACACTCAGCCTTGAGGGTCTGGGGGTGTGGACTTTTCCCAGAGCAGAGCCCTTCCCACCTGGAGAAGGCCTTACTTTGGTCTGAACCTACTGTCCACCCTGAGGTGGCCTGTGCTGTCCACCTGTGTGTCCAGGGCACCCAGAGCAGCCCCAGCATGAGGAGGCAATCAGTAATGCAGGGTGAGTGGACAAGGGCATGACTGGCGGGCACCCAGGGTGATGCCCAGGCCGGAAGAGGCAGACCACGACCCTTCTCGGGGGTCTGTCTCCATGCCTGAAGCTCCAGGAGGAAGGTGGGGTGAGGTGGACTTGAATTCAGGGCAGTCCTTGGGGATCTGCATCCTCACGACTGACTCCAGATATGCTGAGCCAGCTGGGTTATAGGACATATACAGCCTCTTCTAGGATCTGCTTGGGGGTGCGCACACCAAGATCTTCAGCTACAGAAGAGCAGCGACCCCCAGAGGCATGATCTAGAGGTAATGCACAGGGCAGATGCTGGGGAGGCTGTGCTTGAGGTATCCAGGTATTACGGCAGTGGGCTGGCTCGTGGAGTCCAGACCCGGGGCCTGTGCTGAAGTGGGCCAGGAGGTCAGCACCTCAGCGACATAGTACCTGCTTCAACCTGGGTCCTAAAAGTGTTGGCTGGTTGAGCACATAAGTGAATGAATCAAGTCTTCTTCTTCTTCCCTTTACATGTCTTTCCACCAAGACCCAGGACAGGTGGCCCGCTTCCCTGGAGGCTGGGGGTTGCATCTGAGACTCTTAGGGTCCCCAGTGATCAGCAGAAAAAACAGAAGCATCACTGACAAGGGAGAAGGCAGCCACTTCTGCTGAGTAGCGTCCCCTTGCATATATACTTTATCTCATGCAATCCTTGAACCAGTCCCAGGGAACAGACATGCGTGTCTTCCTCCTCCTGACAGAGAAGCAGGCACAGGGGATGAACTCAGAGGTCACAGGAGTGTGTGCTGTCTGAACATGACACAGTCAGAACTGGAGCCCTGGACAGCATTCTGCAGCCTGACTTCTGATAGCTTCACCTTGTGTAGTACTGTGTCTCATCCCAAGTCATGGGGAAAGGGCTGATTGGGAAATTTGGAAGACAGCGGGGCACACACCAGGCATCTGTTGGATTAAGGAATGGGTGGGTGGATGGGTGAGGGTGTGGTGGATGACTAGCTGGCTGGGTGGGTGGATGGGTAGATGGATGGAGGGGTAGGTGGATGGGTGGATAGATGGGGTGGGTGCATGATTAGATGGGTGGATGGAATGGATGGGTGGGTGGTGGGTGACTGCCCAGATGGTTGGTTGGGTGAGTGGATGATTGGATGTATGTATGTATGTATGTATGTATGTATGTATGTATGTATGTGTGTGTGGGGGGGGTGGATGGATGGATGGATGGATGGATGGATGGATGGATAGATGGATGGATGGATGGGTGGATGGTTGAGTGGATGGATGGATGGATGGATGGATGGATGGATGGATGGATGGATGGATGTGTGATGGTTGGATAGATGGGTGGATGGGTGGATGGATTGGTAGTTGGATAGATGGGTGGATGGGTGGATGGGAGGATGGATGGATGGATGGATGGATGGACGGACGGACAGATGAGTAAACTTCTGGTTTAGTACTGAGTCCTTGATATATTCCTGGTGTATCTACAACTGATTAATTGGTTTCAGTCACCAAAGTGGAGAAATTCAAACAACAAACCCACCACCATGGCTGGGTTTCCTCCATGGGCTCCCTGGGCCACTGTGCCAAGTGAACAAATGCCCAAGACAACCTTGTGGTGTACCTGTGTTGATTGGGGGCATACCTCATTTTAAAGGGACCTGAGCAGGATATTGTAGTAGACAGGTAGGTGGGCTTCAAAGTTGGGCTAAGGTCCTGGCACAGCTCCCCACCTGCCCCTGTCCCAGGAGGCCTGAGCTGGGATGTCAGCACTGAAATCTCACACACATTAGACCTTGTTGGAAGTCACTGGGTGCCTTGGTGCAATTCCTAAGGTTAATTCAGACATTGTCCGTATTTACAATGTTGTTGTTGTTATGTGCCATGGAGTCTGTTCTGACTCATAGCGACTCTGTACAGGATTTCCGAGGCTGTTAATTTTTACGGGAGCAGAAAGCCTCATCTTTCTCCCGTGGAACAGCTGGTAGTTTCGAACTGCTGTCCCTGAGGTTCGCAGCCCGTTTTGTATCTGCCTGCAAGTGTAGAATTGGGGACTGGCATGGAGGCAAAATGAGAGAAGGCTGCTAGGACTTAGATCATCTGCCCAGGATGAAACTCCAACTTCCCTGGATGAGCAGCCCTGAAACTGATGCTGGCATTGTTTTCATCAATCTCTGCTTCTTGAGGAGACTCGTGTTCCTGAGAGAACAAGCCTTCTCCCGTGACTCTTCCTGAAAACACTAAGAGACAGCCCGCCAAGCTCTCTCTTATCATGCATGCATCCTCAGACATTCTGATTTGTTAAGTACATTTTAGTTTGTCATGTTTTTCTGAGAAATTAGGATGCAATTAAACCAGAAGACTGCCTGAAGTGGTTGAAGCTTGCTGTATTGCGAACATGCACACACAGACACAGAACTCCGAGAAACATCGGAGCTGAACGTGTCATGCTTTCCTGACCATCCACGTCGCCTCCACCCCAAGGTTACAAAAATAAAATGAAGCAATTAGAAATTATTCCATGAAATTTTCTCCACTGGAGCCTTTGAGGTTGCTTTTGATCTTGTTTTCTTTCTCCCCTTCCCTTTCCCTGACCCCACTATGGGAACGTCTTCACTGAAGAAGCCTCAGTATTAAGCAGATGGTATGGTGAGCTGGGTTGTGCAACTTTTCGCCGGGCCTGATGAACGGAGTTAAGTGCATGGGCCAAATTGATTTTTATCAACCAAGGATTTTTAATTACCAGCAGTGTCCACTTACTGCTGTCCATTATTTACTGTTCACTAATTACTAATTAAAAATTATGCTGCTTTCGTACTCCTATGAGCAGGGACATTTGAAATGAGATCACATCGTTCAAATTACCTACAGAATTAAATCCAGAGTGCCCAATTTCTCAGCAAACACTGCTGGGGCTTAAAATATGACCCGCTTCAGCCTGGGGTGTGATTATGACTCACAGTACCAGCTTGGACATCTTGAGGGACCTGCTCATGGCCTTTGGGTGCTAGAGGCTTCCTGAGCCCCAACTGTGTTCTGGGCACTTGGCCAAAGTCATCTTGAGATGTTTATAACATGCTTTGGGTACCAATGTGCTAAATGGTTTATTGCACTATGGCTGCCAGCCCGCCCAGCAAGCCCGGGGGAGCATCCGTGCTTGGTCTAGGACCACCTCATGCTTTATGGGTGTGCTCTGCAGAGCCACCTGTGACAGAGCTTTTGCAGATGAGGAAACTGAAGTTCAGAGGGACAAGGGGACTCGGCCAGTGTTAGATGCTTCTTACTTTATTTACTGGCATAAAAAATGTAGACCACATACTCTGAGGTCATAGTTAAACCTTAAGCCAAAAAAATATAAACTGGAAGGCTTCTTAAAACCAGACAGTAGTTTCAGCTTCACCAGTTAAAAATGTCTGCCTTCAGGATTATGTTATACACCATAGTGGAGTCATAGTGACATTGTATAGGGTTTCCGAGGAGCAGCTGGTGGGTTTGAAACTCTGACCTTGTGGTTAGCAGCCCAGTGCCGATCCTACAATGCCATATTCATGAGGCTTCAAAATATTCGTGGGAAAATGGACTGACCAGATTATAGGATTTTAATGCACCTCCCCATTGTTGTTGTTAGGGGTCATTAAGTTGGTTCTGACACATAGTGACTTTGTGCACTACAGAAACACTGCCCAGTCCTGCACCGTCCCCACAAACATTGTTCAACTTGAGCCCATTGCTGCTGCCACTGTGCCATTTCATCTTTTGGGGGGGTCTCCCTCTTTTTTGCTGACCACTTGACCAAACACGATGTCCTTCTCTAGGGATTGATCCCTCCTAAGAATATCTCTGAAGTGTGAGAGACGAAGTCTGGTCATCCTGGCTTCTAAGGAACGTTCTGGCTGTACCTCTTCCAACACAGATTTGTTTGTTCTTCTGGCAGTCTGTGGTACTTTTAATAGTCTTCTCCATCACCATCACTCAAATGCATCAATTCTCCACAGTCTTCCTGATTCATTGTCCAACTTTCAGATTATATGAAGCTCTAGAAAATACCATGGCTTGCATCAGGTGCACCTTAGTCCTCAAATTGAAATCTTTGCTCTTGAACACTTAATAAAGGTCTTGGGCAGCAGGTTTGCCTAATGCAACATGGTATTTGATTTCTTAACTGCTGCTTCCATGAGTGTTGATAGTGAACTCAAGCAATATGAAATCTTTGACAATTTCAATCTTTTCTCCATTTATCATGATGCTATTTATTGGTCCAGTGGTAGGCTTTTACTTTCTGTATATTGAGGTGAAATCCATACTGAAGACTGTGGTCTTTGATCTTTATCTGTAAGTATTTTAAGTCCTCTTTGCTTTCAGCAAGCAAGGTTATATCATCTGCATATCTCAGGGTGTTAGTGAGTCTTCCTCCAATCCTAATGCCACCTTCTTCATATAATCCAACTTCTCGGATTATGTGCTCAGCACACAGATTGAATAAATATGATAAAATAATACAACCCTGGTGCACACCTTTTCTGATTTTAAACCATTCAATGTCCCCTTGTTCTGTTTGAAAGAATGCTTCTTGGTCTATGTCCAGGTTCCTCATGAGCACAATGACGTGTTCTGGAATACTCATTCTCTGCAATGTTGTCCATAGCTTGTCACGATCCACAGTCGAAAGGCTTTGCATAGTCAATAAAGCACAGGTAAGAATCTTTATGGTATTCGCTGCTTTCAGTCAAGACCCATCTGATGTCAGCAGTGATAGTCCTCATTCCCCGTCCTCGTCTGAATCCGTCTTGAACTTCTGGAAGCTCCCTGTTAGTGTACTGTTGCAGCCGTTTTTGAATTATTTTCAGCAAAAGTTTACTTGCATGTGATATCCATGATATTGTCCATCATTTCCACAGTCTGTTGGGTCACCTCTTTTTGGAATGGGCACAACTATGGATCTCTTCCAATCAGTTGGCCAGGTAGCTGTCTTCCAAATGTCTTGGTATACATGAGTGAGTGCCTCCAGTGCTGCATCAGTGTGTTGAAAGATTTCAGTTTGTATTCCATCAGTTCCCGGAGCCCTGTTCTTTGCCAATGCCTTCAGTGCACCTTGGACTTCTTCCTTCAGTATCATTGGCATTTGGTCATATGCTATTTCTTGAAATGGTTGAACATTGCCCATTTCTTTTTGGTGCAGTGATTCTGTATTCCTTCTATCTTCTTTTGATGCTTTCTGCATCAGTCACTATTTTGCCCATTGCTAAGTGCCATCAAGTCATTTCCCACTCACTGTGTGACCCTGTAGAGCATGTCCAAGGAGCGGCTTGTGCATTTGAACCACTGACCTTTCGGCTCAAATCAAACTTGCGGTCCAGTTCTTATCCTACAACGCCATACCAGGATTCCGAATTGTTATCATATAATTAATTCTTCAATATTGGTAGTTGAGGTTTGAATTTTTTCTTCAGTTTTTTTTCAGCTTGAGAAATGCTGAGTATGGGTGTGTTCTTCCCTTTTGGTTTTCTAACTCCAGGTTTTTGCACGTTTCATTGTAATACCTGACTTTGTCTTCTCAAGCTGACCTTTGAAATTTTCTATTCAGCTCTTTTACCTCCTCATTTCTTGCATTTGCTTTAGCATTTCTACACTGGAGAGTGAATTTCAGTGTCTCTTCTGATATGTACTTTTGTCATTTTCTTCTTTCTTGTCTTCTTAATGACCTTTTGCTTTCTTCCTGTATGATGTTCTTGATGCCATCCCATAACTCTTCGGGTTTTCAGTCATTAGTACCCAATGCATCAACTCTGTTCTTGAGATGGTCTCTAAATTCAAGTGGGCTATGTTCAAGGTCCTGTTTTGGATCTCATGGACTTATTTTAATTTTCTTCAGCTTTGGCCTGAACTTACATATGAACAACTGATGGTCCGATTCACAGTCTGCCCCTGGCCTTGTTTTGGCTGATGACACGGCAAAAGGTCATTAAGAAGACAAGAAAAAAGGAAAAGACCTAAATGAATGTCAGAAGAGACTCTGAAACTTTCTCTCCAGCATATAGCTTTTTCACTTTCTGTTCCCACAGATGTAGTCAGTTTGAGTTCTGTGTATTCCATCTGGTGAGGTCCATGTGTATAGTCGTCTTTTATATTGTTTAAAAAAGATATCTGCAATGAAGAAGTCACTGAGCTTGCAAAAATTCTATCATGAGATCTCCAGTATTGTTTCTATCACCAAGCCCATATTTGCAAACAACTGATTCTTCCTCTTTGCTTCCAACATTTGCATTCCAATCAATAATTATCTGTATGTCTTGATTGCATGTTTAATCAATTTCAGACTGAAAAAGCTGGAAGAATTCTTCAATTTCAACATCACTGGTTTTAGTGTTTGTTGTGTTATTGCTGTTGAGTTGGTTCTACCTCATAGCAACCCTGTATAGGGTTTCTGAGGCAAACTGGTTGGTTTGAACCACCACCTTTCCGTTCAAGCTGACCTTCTGGTCCAGTGCTCAACCTACAGCGCCACACCAGGACTCCACGCTTTAGTGGTTGATGCATACATTTGAATGATAATGGTACTAACTGGTTTTCTTTGTAGGCATATGGATATTATCCTATCACAGACAGCATTATACTTCAAGATAGATCTTGAAATGTTCTTTTTGGTGATGAATGCAACGCCATTCCTCAACAATTTGTTACCCTGGTGTAGTAAACCATATGGTTGTCAGACGAAAACGATCAACACCAGTGCATTTCAGCTCACTAATGCCTAGGATATCAATCTTTATGCGTTCTATTTCATTTTCAACCACTTCCAATTTTTCCAGATTCATACTTTGTATAATCCGTGTTTACAGCTGTTTCTCCTCACTTTGAGTTGTGCCCCATCAGCAAATGAAGGTCCTGAAAACTTTACCCCATTTGCGTCGTCATGGTTAACTCTACTTTGAAGAAGCAGTTCTTCCCCAGTCGTATTTTGAGTGCCTTCCAAGCTGAGGGGCTCCTCTTCTGGGACGCTATCTGACAATATTCTGGTGCTCTTCACCATGTTTCAACATTCAGTATTCTGGGGCTGACAGTGTTCCAAGGCTACTCATAAGGTTTTCAGTGACTGAACATTTACAAGTAGTTTCCTTCTCCTTCTTCCTAATCTTAGTTTGGAAACTCAGCTGAAACCATCCGCCATCGGTGAGCCTGCTGGCATTTAAAATGCCAGTGGTATAGCTTCTAGCTTCACAGCAACCTGCGAACCACCAAAGTAGGACAAACTGACAGAGAAGTGGTGGTGGCCCCATTGTACCCAGGATCAAGTTAACAACAGCCACTTGAAAGGTCAGAGAGGAACGTGGGGCAGGTCAGGACTGCGGGAGGACCAGTGGGATAGGGGGGTTGAGAACAGCTGCACAGTTTGAAGGATGTTGTCAGAGTCACTGAATGCCTATGTAGAAATCATTGCTCTTCTGTTTATATCCTCATCACCAGGACCAACAAGCATAACCTAAAGCCACTGTTTCAACCATTCAGAGCGTAAGTCCAAAGGCCTTTATTACAAGTTGGGCAGCCATATGTGCTTTCGTTCTAGAACCTTCCATCACACCCGGATGTTCGTTCCCCTTATCCATCACCCACCTCAGCACCTCAGCAGCCACTATCCTGCTTTCTGTCTTCCCATGAAATTGTGTCTGCTTTTCGATTCTAGAATAGGAGGAGTTGCTGATCCCATTTTACAGATGTAACATGGCGGCTTGAGTTGTGACATCCAGGGCCACAGTCTGTGTTTCTTCCCTTTAAAGAGCATGAAGATAGGGGAGTAAGGCGGGGAAGAGATTGGGAATTTGTCACCAGAACAGAGGGACACACACATCAGGCCATCTGGGTGGAAATGCAGGACAAATCCCTGTTTTTCCTTTGTCTAGACTGGCTCGTTCCCAGGTTCCTGAAGATGGAAGTGTGAAAGGTGATTTCTGGTGTGGCTGTGAGTATTTTGAATCACAAGGTCGGCAGTTCAAACTCACCAGCCGCTCCTTGGAAACCCTATACAGGGCTTCTATGAGCCGGAACCGACTCCACAGCCCTTAACAACAACAACAACAAATGAGTGTTTCGGATTCCAGTGTGTCCACATTGATCTTACCCCAAACCTAACTCATAGCCGTGGGATCTGTAGGACAGAGTGAGGCTGTTCCACACAGTGTCCGAGGCCACAAACCTTTCTGGAAGCACACAGTCTCGTCTGTCTCTCACCGACCTTTCCCGTAGCCATCCAGCGCTCAAACCACAGTGCCACCAGAGCTCCTTAAAACTGAAAATCAAACTGCTGCCATGAAATCAATTCCAGTTCAGACTGTCCGAGTGCAGGACGGAGTTGAACTGCTCTGTCGGGTTTCTGAGGTTGTCAGCCTTTACGGGCGCTGACAGCCTCATCTTTCTCCTATGGAGTGCAGGGAGGTTTGAGGCGCCGACTTTGTAGCTAGCAGTCTAATGCTTAACCCACCGTTCCACAGAGACCCTCACATTGCTCTTGTTTAGTGCTGTTAAGTCGGTTCATTGTTGTTAAGTTCCATTGAGTCGGTTCCAACCCATGGTGACCTTGTATAGGATTTCTGAGGAACAGCTGGTGAGCTTGAACCACTGACCTTGTGGGTTCAAACCAACTTTGCAGTCCAGCACATTAACCCATAGTACCATACCAGGACTCCCAATATAGGGTTTCCAAGGAGTGGTAGGTGGGTTTGAACCTCCAACCTGTGACTAGCAGTCCAGTATCTTACAGTATCACATCAGGACTCCCACGTTGATCTTGTTGTTGTGAAGTCAGTTCCAACCCACAGTGTAGGGTTTCCGAGGAACAGCTTGTGAGCTTGAACCACTGACCCTGCAGTTCAAACAACTTTGCAGTCTGGTGCATTAACCCACAGCGCCACACCAGGATTCCACATTGATCTTGGTAGTGGTGGTGGTTATGTGGCCTAGAGTCGGTTTTTGTGGTGGTGGTGATGTGCCGTGGAGTCGGTTGTGACTCATAGCGACCCTGTACAGTGTTTGAGAGACTGTACATCTTTACGGGAGCAGAAAGCCTCATCTTTCTCCCATGGAGCAGCTGGTAGTTTCGAACTGCTGACCTTAAGGTTCGCAGCCCGATTTGTAACCACTACGCTACCAGAGCTCCTTGTGGAGTCAGTCTTAGAGGGTGTTAAAAGCAGATGCAGTTTTCATGGCAAACTTGTGATTCCATAGCCCAGTGGCTTAAGACAGATTGAGTTGTAAGAGGCCAAGGTAGGGAGCTGATCTGAATGTGATATTAAAATGCTAACTAAGTAAATGAATATATCGGAATCCTTTGTGGCACTGTAGGATAAGCACTGAACTCTTTACCACAAGGTCAGCAGTTCAAACCCACCAGCTACGCCTCAGAAACCCTATCCAGGGTCTCGCTGAATTGGAACTGACCTGATGGTATTTAACAGTAACAACAGTGAATGCATCAGGAATTTACATGAAAGAAAGTCAAAAAGCATTGCTGCTTGTGTTACAGCTCACACATGCATTGTTCCACATGTGTTCAAACATGTCTCTGTGATCAGCGGTTGCTTACAGACAAATTCTCTTATTCTCGTTGTTGTTGTTAGGTGCCATCGGGTTGGTACCGACTCATAGCGACTTTACGTAGAACAGAATGAAACACTGCCTGATCCTGGGCCAACCTCACTACTGTTGCCATGCTTAAGCCCATTGATGCTGCCACTTTGCTAATCCATCTCATTGGGAGTCTTCCTCTTTTCCTCTGACCCTCCACCTTACCAAATATGATATCCTTCTCCAGCGACTGGTCCCTCCTGACAATATTCCGAAGTATGAGAGATGACGTTTGACCATCTTGGCCTCCAGGGAGCACTCTGGCTGTACTTCTTCCAAAACGGATCTATTGGTTCTTTTGGCAGTCCATGGCACTTTCAATATTCTCCTCCAAAACTGTAATTCAGAAGCATCAATTCTTCTACAATCTTCCTTATTCACTGTCCAGCTTTCTCATGTATATGAGGTTATTGAAAATACCATGGCTTGGGTCAGATGCACTTTAGTCCTTAAGCTGACATCTTTGCTCTTCAACATCAAATTTTTAACAGAACTCCAGTGGACATCTTCCCAAATCGCTGAAGCTTTGCAACAAGTTTACAGGCATTTTGGCTCATATGTGCCAGGAGCATTGTGTGAAGATTAGCTAGCTCCAAGGGCTGATGTCTCCATCTGTCTTTTAAGCAAGATGGAGGTTAATAAAAATGATTGTATGGAATGAATCACAATCAGTGATGAGTCTTGGATTTATTAATATGTTCCAGAGAGCATGGTCTAATCAAAATAGTGGCTTCCAAGTTGATCTACTGGGTCAGTTAAATTCAGGGCAGAGAGATCAGCTGGGAAGGATGTGGTGACCATGCCTCCTGGGAGGGATGGAGGGAGGGAGGGAGGGAAGAAGGCAGGAAGTCTTGGATGATCTAACAACACCTTCAGCTCAGAGTAGTATTATGGAAGTACCATGTGCACAGTCTCATTTTATCCCCCTCAAACCTAATACCTACAGGTTCCTCATGAGCACAGTGAAATGTTCCCGAATACTAGTTTTCTCTGCAATGTTGTCCATAGATTATCATGATCCACATAATCGAAAGACTTTGCATAGTCAATAAAGCACAAGTTAACATTTTTCTGGTGTTCTCTGCTTTTAGCCAAGATTCATCTGATGTCAGCAATGATGTCCCTCATTCCACGTCCTCTTCTGAATCTGGCCTGGACCTATGGTAGCTCCCTATCAATGTACCATTGCAGCCATTTTTAAATCATCTTTAGCAAAATTTTACTAGCATGTGATATTAATGATATTGTCTGATGATTTCCACATTCTGTAGGGTCACCTCTCTTTGGAATAGGCACAAATATGAATCTCTTCCAATCAGTTGGCCAGGTAGCTAGCTGTCTTCCAAATTTCTTGGCATAGATGAGTGAGTGCCTCCAGTGCCACATTAGTTTGTTGAAAGATTTCAATTTATATTCCCTCAATTCCTGGAACCTTGTTCTTTGCCAATAACTTCAGTGCACCTTGGACTTTGTTCTTGATCATCTGCTATTTCTTGAAATGGCTGAACATCGACCATTTCTTTCTGGTGCAGTGACTCTGTGTATTCCTTCCGTCTTCTTTGATGCTTTCTGCATCATTCAATATTTTGCCCAAAGAATCCTTCAAGATTACAAACTGAGGCTGGAATTTTTCTTCAGCTCTTTCAGCTTGAGAAATGCTGAGTGTGTTTTCTAACTCCAGATCTTTCCACATGTCATTATAATATTTGACTTTGTCTTCTCAAGCTGCCCTTTGAAATATCTATTCGGCTCTTTTACCCCCTCATTTTTTCCATTTGCTTTAGCATTTCTATGCTGGAGAGCAAGTTTCAGATTCTCTTCTGACATCCATTTCGGTCTTTTCCTTCTAGTCTTCTTGATGACTTTGCTTTCTTCTTGTTTGATGTCATCCCACAACTCTTCTGGTCTTCAGTTATTAGTGTTTAATGTATCAAATCTGTTCTTCAGATGATCCCTAAATTCAGGTGGGATATGTTCAAGGTCATATTTTGGCTTTTGTGGACTAGTTTTAATTTTCTTCAACTTCAGCCTGAACTTCCATATGAGCAATTGATGGTCTGTTGCACAGTCTGCCCCTGGCCTTGTTTTGAATGATGAGATAGAGCTTTTCCATTGTCTCTTTCCACAGATGTAGTCAATTTGATTTCTGTGTATTCCATCTGGTAAGGTCCATGACTATGAGGTCCATAGTCACCTTTTCTGTTCTTTAAAAAGGCATTTTCAATGAAATCATTGATCTTGCAGAATTCTATATGAGCTCTCCAGCATTGTTTCTATCACCAAGGCCAGATTTTCCAACCTTTGCATTCCAATCACCAGTAATTATGAATATATCTTTATTGCATGTTTGATCGATTTCAGTCTGAAGAAGTTGGTAGAATTCTTCAATTTCATCATCACTGACTTTAGTGGTTGGTGCATAAATTTGAATAATAGTGGTATTAACTGATCTTCCCTGTTGTAGTTATGTGCCATGTAATCGGTTCTGACTCATAGCAACCCTGGATAGGGTTTCTGAGGCTGTAAATCTTTACGGGAGCAGAAAGTCTCATCTTTCTCCCACGGAACAGCTGGTAGTTTCGAGTTGCTGACCTTGAGGTTCACCGCCCGATTCGTAACCACTACGCTACCAGAGCTCCTGGTCTTCCTTATAGGTGCATGGATATTAGCCTATCACAGACAACACTGTACTTCAAGATACATCATGAGATGTTCTTTTTTCGTGCTGAATGCAACACCATTCCTCTTCAATTTGTCATTCTCGGCATAGTAAATTATGTGATTGTCAGATTAAAAATTGCTAATATCAGTCCATTTCAACTCACCAATGTCTAGGGTAGCAATGTTTATGCGTTCCATTTTAATTTTTGACAACTTCCAATTTTCCTGGATTCGTACTTCGCACATTCCCTGTTCTAATTAGTAATGGACGTCTACAGCTGTTTCTCCTCATTTTGAGTTGTGCCGGAATGAGTATTCCACAACACTTAATTGTGCTCATGAGGAACCTGTACATAGGTTCACAGGCAGTTGTTTAAACAGCACAAGGGAACACGGAGTGGTTTAAAATTAGGGAAGGTGTGCGCCAGGGTTGTATTTTTCCACCATACTTATTCAATCTGAATATTGAGCAAATAATTCAAGAAACTGGATTATATGAAGAGAAAGTAGCATTAGGATTAGAGGAAGACTCACTTACAACTTGCGATCTGCAGATGATACAATCTTGTTGCTGAAAGTGAAGAAGTCTTAAAATACTTCCTGATGAAGATCAAAGACCACAGCCTTAGATATTGGTTGCACCTCAATGTAAAGAAAACAAAAACCCTCTCAATGGGACCAGTAAGTAACATCAAGACATATGGAAAAAGTATTGAAATTGTCAAAGACTTCATCCTTCTGCTTGGATCAACCATGCAACAATCATGGATGCAGCAGCCAACAAATCAAATGACGTATTGCAAATCTGCTGCACAAGACCTCTTTAAAGTGTTCAAGAGCAAAGATGTCAGTTTGAGGACCCAAGCCATGGTATTTTCAATAA
The DNA here is from genome assembly GCF_000296735.1 of Chrysochloris asiatica. Taxonomy (NCBI): domain Eukaryota; kingdom Metazoa; phylum Chordata; class Mammalia; order Afrosoricida; family Chrysochloridae; genus Chrysochloris; species Chrysochloris asiatica. Next base: position 1,812,541 of record NW_006408541.1, on the reverse strand, counting down.
CCTCATATGCATTTGAAAGTTGGATAATGAATAAGAAAGACCATAGAAGAAGTTATTGTGTTGTAGGAGAATATTAAAAGTACCATGGACCACCAAGAGAAAAAACAAAACAAACAGGTCTGCTAGAATTCTCTTTAGAAGCCAGGATGGCCAGACTTCGTCTCTCCTACTTTGGACGGTTATTAGGAAGGACCAGTCTGGAGAAGGACATCATGCTTTTTAAGTGAAGCATCAGTGAAAAAGAGGAAGACCCCCAGAGAGATGTTCTGGCACAGTGGCAGCGACAATGAACCCAGTGTAGTGACGATTGTGAGGTTGGTACAGTGTTTCGTTCTGTTGTACATAAGGTCACTATGAGTTGGTGCTGACTTGATGGCACCTAACAACAACAACAATAACACAGTTAATGCGATATGCAGATGATACAAGTGCTTTCAGCATCCCCATTGTATAGATGTCAAAATCAAGGCTGAGGAAGGCTAATGCTGTCACACTAGGCCACACAAGTAGGAAGGTGTTCCCTAAGGTCTTGCTGACTCAAGCAGCCAGCGCTCCATTCGGTTGTAAGATATTGTTCTGACTAGGATTAGGGTGCCAATGGCCGCTCTGAGAGTCAAGACTGAAGGGTGGCTGGCTGAGGGTGGACATGTGGCCGGTAAGGGAGTTGCCAGCAGGCAGAGGGCTGGGCTGGCTGGGCTAGGCAGAGAGGCAGAGAAGAAGGCTAAGGGACACTGGAGTGTGAGTACAGAATTTCAATAAAAACTTGGAGGTCTCGCTCCAGCCAGCCAGTGGAGCTGAGGGTTTTAGGATGAAAGCTTGGTTCAGCTGCAAAATATAGGAGAGGAGGCCAAGTTGGTGTGCCCTTCAGAATCTTGAGGGATTGATTACATTTATGGTCCTGGTCAAGTAAATTGGTGAGAGTGCTGTTAGGTACCGTCACGTTGATGACCCCAAGCACAAGAGACAACAAGTGTCTGCCAGGTTCTACATCATCTTATGATCTCTGGTCAGCTCTGGCCCAGGGGTGCAACCACTGTGCCTTCAGAGAACCTTCCAGCCTAGAAGGCTCACCTTGCTCTCCACATTGGACAACATTCTGCTGTGGTCCATAGGGTTTTCCTTCAGCGATTTCATTCCTAGGTATATATAGACCCCAAGAACTGAAATAGGAGTGCAAATAGGGCTCACACACCACTGTTCCCAAATGCCCAGATGCCTATTGATAGCTGAGTGGGTAAACAACAGCCAGCCCGTCTATACAACGGAATATTGTGTATATGTGCTATAGGGTAAACACTCAAGGGCAAGGTCTGTTTGAACCACAAGGTCGGCGGTTCAAACTCACCAGCTGCTCCTTGGAAACCCTATACAGGGTCACTATGGGTCAGAACCGACTCGATGGCATTTAAGAACAACAACTACAATAACAACAAGAGAAATGAAGACCTAATACATGCCAAAACATGCTGAGTGAAATTAGTCAAAGTAGATGGCGAGACTTTTTTTCTTGGTGTCTTGGTCTGTCAGCTCTACTGACATCTGTTCACAACCGGTGACCGTGCTGTATTTGAAATACCAGTGCCCTAACTTCCAGCATCATGCAACCTCCCACAGTAGGACAATCTGAAAGATGGGTGGCAGTATGTAAAAACAAACAGGTGAGAGGGATTTTAGTAATAGGTCTCAGTTAAGCAGCTCTGGTGGCACAGTGCTTTAAGCATTGGGCTGCTAACTGCAAGGTCAGCTCTTCAAACCCATCTGTCAGGAGGCTAGATGCTCTGTGCCCTAGCCTCATGACAGATGAGTTCCACAGAGCAGTTTTACTGTGCTCTATATGTTGCTATGAGTTGGCACTGACTCGACGGCAGTGGGTTGTTCCTAAACTGTATGTAGTCCCTAGTATTATGTTTCAGATGAGTCCTGGTGTGGCATTGCAGGATAATGCACTGAACTGCAAGGTCAGTTTGAACTGCAAGGTTGGTGGTTCAAACTCACCAGCTGCTTCTTGGAAGACCTATACAGGGTTGCTATGAGTCGGAACTGACTTGGTGACACACAACCACCACCACCACCATTATCATAGTTCAGAAGGAGCCCTGGTAGCATAGTGGGTTACGCATCAGGCTGCTAACCTCAACGTCAGAAATTCAAATCCACCCAGCCTGAGGCTAACTGCTCAGGTTAGATTTACAGCCAAGGAAACTCTATACAGTGTCACTATGAGTCATAACCAACTAGATGATAACGGATTTATTATATTCCAACTTGCAATAAATGTAAAAATGATTAATGAAATATTTTACATTCTTGTTTTTCATACCTTGCCTTCAAAATCATCATGTGGGTGGCATCTTAAGAGCTCTGTGGCCGTGTGTGGCTAGCGGCTGCCACGCCAGACAGTGCGCCTAGGGCTTGAGAAATGAGCGTATGAGTCACTTTTTGCTAGATCAGAGAGTTTTGAGCTGGTTTCTGAAGACCCCTGAGAACTTAGGGGACAGAGGGATAGGTCCTGTGAGCAGGACTCCAGACTCCTCTCCTTGGAATTTAGCCCAAGAAGCTGGCTCCCCACCTTTTCTTCTGGTTTATGTACTGTGTTCGGAGTTAGATTCCAATTGAAAGCAGAGTCCGTGTGCTTAAAAACAAAATGAACTCTGAAAGTCTCTGGTTTACTTCAGACCCCTCTGCTTGAAGTAATTGACTTAGAATGTTTGCACTTGGGAGTTTATGCAGATTTTTAACAATCATTTCAGCAATGGATCCCCGCCCCCCAAATAACCTCTCTTGATTAGAGACAGCTCACATTTTGCAAACGCCGAGGTGCTTGGCATATGGTGGACAGCACCTGGGGCTTGGCCCAAAACTTCAGAAGTCCTGTGCATCCACGTGGCTACACCAAACTCTGGGCTTTCAGATGATGTCAATGCACAGCCGGTGGCAGAGTTTCTACTTGGGTCTCTCCAGCGGCTCCCAGGCATACCAGGGCAGTGGGAAGACCCACCTGAAATTCTGAGGAGCCTACAGGCCCTCTCTACCCACATCCCAACTGTGCTTCATGTGGACCACCATGACATCCTGTCATCTAGCTCCTTGGAGGGTCTTCAGGTTTGGTGGAGGGGATGGGAGATGTTAAGAGACTGTGCATTGTTGTTGTTAAGTGCCATTGAGTTGGTTCAGACCTGTAGCTACCCTGTAAAGGGTGTTTTGAGGAGCGGCTGGTGAGCTTGAACCGTTGTCAACCTTGCAGCTCAAACCAACTTTGTAGTACCACACCAGGATTCCGACGCATTCTTAGGAAGCTCAAAAATGGTGTGTTCTTGAAAAAGTACAAGGAGTCCTGCTAACCAAAAGGTTGGTGGTTCAAATCCACCCAGTCTCCCTGTGGAAGAAAGACCTGGTGATCTGGTCTCGTAGATGGCAGCCTAACTATTCTGTCACATGGGGCTGCTATGAGTTGAAATTGATGGCACCTGGAGACAACAGATGAAGTACACTTTTTTCCCTGTTCTCTTCAACATTCCGCCCTCATGGGCCTTTGGATGTCTTCTGGGGTCTGATGAGAGCAGAGTTGGCAGTGGTCTGAAGTTTTCGGGGGGCTGGGTACCTGGAGAAGCAGATTCTGACGCAGCGCGTGGAAACACCAGTAGGGATTGTCTGTGCGTCCCCAGGTGGGATGGGACCGGGGTGGTGGAGAAGGTCAACCTCGCTCCGTGCTGCATGGAGGAAGTGACTGAAGAATGTATGCACACGTGTTTGAATATAACGTTGGGGTCATTCATGGACAGCTCCGGGCAGCCTCTAGCAAGCATTTCCTGCTGAGGGAAGGGAAGCATCTGGCTCATGGAATGGGAAAGAAGTACGAGGTTTCAGGAGACAAGACCTGGCCCACCAAGCCTGGTTTGTCAGCCAGTGTCTTTGCTTCGGGACATTCCAGTACAGAATGCTTCAGGCCCCTAATTTCTGTGGGTCCCATGATAAAACGAATTACTCTTCCTTCTGACTGGGGCTTCCACCCAGATGAAAACGGGAACATCCCAGCCCAAACCCTAGCTGTTTTCAAATAGCCAATCCACTGAGATAATGGGATCTTCCCCTTTCGCTCTGATGCTCTGGGGTCTTGGAGACAATGCCCCTTCCCCCCAGCTTTAGTACCTGCATGCTGGTCCTCGACACACTAACCAGCCAGTTGGTGCTGACTCATAGCAGTTCTCCAGCATATAGAACTGCGCCATAGGGCTCCCAAGGCGGTCATCTTTACGGGAACAGAAAGCCTCAGCTTTCTCCCAAGGAGTGGCTGCTGGGCTTGAACTGCTGACCTCTCGGTCAGCAGCCCAACACTTAACCCACTGTGCCACCAGGGCTCTTTATGTTGGCCCTTTGATTCCTAATTTATACCAAAATTGGGCAAAGCTCTCCACGGATATGATAGTCCTCAGGGTATATTTTGAAGTGCATGGATGAAGAGGCGCCACAACCTGGAGCTCTTTTAGGGGTTCTGAACGCGCTTGCTTCTCTTGGAACATTCCAGAGTGTGTCCTCAGGGACACCCACATAAAGATGGTATTTGCTAAACAGAACATGTGTCTGGAAACCTCCCAATGCATTGAAATTCCTAACTCTCTTGGCAGAAGACAGAAACGTTCATTGTTCAGTAGAAGAGGCATTTGGCAAGATAATCCCAAAGTTCTGACACACTCAATAAGAAAGAAGGTATTTGTGTGGCCACAGTGAAGACTCCAAAGCAAGGGTGTTGGGAGGGCATCTGGTATCACTTGGAAGGAGCTAACTCTTCATGGGATCTAGGGAACTTGCTGTCCACCAGGTCTTCCCCAGGAGAACCAAGAACCTGCCCATCTCACTGAGATTTGAAGAGGCTGGTGGTCTCTGTTGAGTGCCTCTAGGGTCCGAGAAGTGTCTGGAGATATAGGGGTTCACCGAAAACAACCCCAGCCTTGGGGGAAGTACACCACTTGTCGGGCTGTTCTTGGGAGTCTCCACAAGGGGGCCCTCTTGAGCTTTGGTTGGGGCCATTGGGAGGCTCAGGTGAAACCTTGCGCCATTTCCTCTGGCCTTGGTCTTCCAGCTGAGGCCTATGAAGACCTCTGTTTCTCCACCCCTCTCTCTTGGGTGAAGAGGAATCCATCACAGGCTGGCCCTGAGCCCACACTTCTTTTCCATGGGCAGGTCTTCATTCCCAACAGTTCAGAGAGGACATGTGGAGAAAGAAGGACAAGACTGATGGGAGTACCCAGTCTTTCCTCCTTTCAAAGAAGTTTGCAACACATGACAAAACCGTGAATTGGAGCCACACAAAATGGCAGCTGGGTGACTTCATAAACAATGAGACAAACCATCTCAGCCCCTCCAGTCTCTCCCTAAAGACACAAGTAGGGAGGCCTTTGGGTCAGCTGGGACAGGAGGCACCGAAATCTTAAATTGCAGGAAAATTATTGTAATTTAACAAATCAATTTTTCTTACATTCGGTTGAGATTAAGTTCGTGGTCTCTTTCATACATTCAAAATAAGGAATTTCCCTAGAGTGCAATTTTTGCGGGAAAACCTACATCACATTTTGAAAAACCCATTTTGTTAGGCGTTACCAGATTTTATTTGAAGAGAAATGGTAATATTTAATTATGGCATTATTTTACCATCTAGAAAATTAATGTGCTTTTCGGAGTTTCAGGAGAAAGGCAAGCAGAAAGTCCCGAACCCCATTTTTTATATTACCATACAAATAGAATCCCAAAGACGCAAATATTGGCTTAAGTGTTGTAGACAAGGTACGGATGGGAAATGTGTTGGCTTCCTAAATGTTAAATAAACAGGCGTGTAATTCTTGCTTTCCCTTGTGGCCTGGGACCAGCCGGGTTCCTATCTTCTGTGGGGGGAGCACAGCCCTCGAAGGGCAACATTTGCGTCCACTGAATGACCACAGCCAATGAGTCACTGGGCAAACTGCATATTTCTATGAAGCTCTAGAGTTTGCAAAACCCACATTAATCTATTTGCTCAATCCTCCTCACAGGCCTTTGGGTGAAGGTATAGAAAGTAGTAGAAGCTCAGAAGAAGAGAGGGTCACTTGAGTTGGAGCCCCTGGATGGCATGGCCAGTGAGTGTACTTGGCTGCTGACTGAATGACTGGAGGTTTGAACCCACGGAGAGACACCTTGGAAGAAAGATCTGGTGATCTACTCCTGAAAAAACATTGAAAACCCTATAGAGTCCAGTTCTCCTGTGACACACACGCAGCCTTCGTGAATCAGAGTTGACTTATTGGCCACTGGTTAATGGTGTCTTGTTTCAGGGACACACTCAGCAGGTGGAAAGGATCAAACCCCAGTCCCCGGTCCATTGTAAATGCTAAGCTCGTTTCGCGAACATCTATAACCTCTGGTCTTTTTATAACCTCAGCTTTCACTGAACACCTACTGTGTGCCTGGCCAAAGTTTGTCAAGATGCCTTTCTCCCATGGCTCAGGGTCTGAAGCTTAGAGCTGTCTGGGGACAGTAGAGTGTATGAGGGTTCTGTGGATTCTGGCCCGGTTGGCTGAAGGGAGTGAGAAGAGTAGGGGGGGCCAGGTGGGGCTCTCTGGCCATGTGTCCCTGAGAGTCTTACAGAATGAGGAGCTGCTTGGCAGATGGCAAGAGCAGTAATGGGTACTCTGGCTGCGAAGATACCAGGAAGGTGTGAAACGGCTGAGCGGGACTGAAGGGGTTGTCATGGGAGCAAGGGGAAGAGGAGCTGTGAGGAGGCCCATGAGCCACTTCGGGGTCTGGAGTGTCCTCGGGGCCGAAGAGTATGGGTTTAGGGATGGGAGCAGGTGTGCGTCTATGAAGTAGTGCTGTCCACAATGTGCCCCGCTTACTTGCGTGAACAGCTCCTAAATTCAGCAGGTACTCGAGAGATGTTTCAGCACTGTCACGTGTCCATCTGAACTCAACAACAGATGCATCGAGGCTGGAATTCTGTTAGGATGATGCCTTGTTGCTGTTTGCCTTTGAATCAGTTCCAACTCATAGCGACCCTGTGAGGTGTCCAAATGTGACTGGTGGGTGTGAACTGGCTACCAGTTCAGTGCTTACCCTACAGTGCCACATCAGGACTTGGGACAAATATTCTAATGTTTAAAATAAACTAAGTGATTACACATTGGCTACCTAAAATGAGGGGGCAATAAAGGCACGAAGTGACTGGCTTACAAAGTTTCAAGAGGGAGTTTAGTTTAAGAGTGTGTGGGGGGAGATAGAGTCCCCCCTTAATAGTTTTCATCTTGTCTAGACGGGTCTGGTGAAAAGAGATGGGGATAAGATTCGTATGATTCAAAAGTGAATAATTGTTGTCATGACTAATTGCGACTGTCACAAATTGTAAAGGTAGAAGTTTTGTAACAAAAATAGGGGAGTGGTTAATCTTACAGTCCAGAAACAGAGGACCCTAGGACCATCAAGGGAGAAGAGCACAAGCGGAATACGGGACCCTATCCAGAGAAGCAGGGACACCAGAGATGGAGGCAGAGATGGGGACATGGAGAGAAGGAGCAGCTGAGGACTCTAGATTCAGGGGAAGACAGGGAATAAGAGCTGGTGGCCAGGAGGCAGACTTGCAGAATGTGCCCTCTGGTTGTTTAAATTATTATATATGCCTGAGTGTCTTTTGTTTGTTTTTTAAAGAGCTAAAATGAATAGAGAGAAATATTGTTAACTGATGGTACATGGAGGGGATTATAATCATTGTAATGAAACAAGGTGTATGATTTGTTGAATATAAAACTGATGATCTGCCCTGTAAACTTTCACTCAATTCACAACAAAAACTTTAAAAGGAAAAAAAAAATAATGAAAATAGTAAATTTGGAGAGAAGCACTGAGTCAGTGCAGGATAGCCACACACAGATGTGGCCAGATGGTCATGCTGGTGGTTGGTGATTAACTCTAGAAGGTTCTATGGGTTTAAGGTGAGGATACTACAATCCTCAGGTATATATGTGGAGGGGGGGGCGGTGGTGTAAAAGGGATTTTGGGAGACCAGTTGGAAAACATTTCAATGTCCTGAGTGAGTCCCCTCCATGCATCATCATTTAACAGTATTTGCTTCTATTCCCTCTGTTTTTTGGATGTACATAAAAGCACTCAGGAATATATAACTGTTTAAACAACCAAAGGGCACATTCTGTAAGCCTGCCTCCTGGCCACCACTACTCAGTCTTTCTCTTTCCCTGAGTCTAGAATCCTCAGCTGCCTCCTCTCTCCATGTCCCCATCTCTGCTTCCATCTCTGGTGTCACTGCTTCTCTGGATAGGGTCCCACGTTCCGCTCATTCTCTTCTCCCTTGATGGTCCTGGGGTCCTCTGTTTCTGGACTGCAAGATGAACTGCTACTCTCCCTTTATGTTACAAAACTTCTACCTTTACAGTACACCGTTGGTTTTTCATACTTAAAGTATTAAGAATATCTTTCTGTTTCAGAATTAAAAAAACAAACAACTTTTTATTGTGATTTGGGTGAAAGCTTACGGACAAATGTTTTCATTCCACGATTTATATATACTTTGATTTGTGATACTGAGAACAATTCCCACAACGTAGCAGCGTTCTTCCCACTTCCTCCCTGTTTCCTGTTTCCATTTGTCCCCCTTCCCCATCCTTTCCTGCCATCAAGTCAATTCTGGCTCATAGCGTCCCTGTAGGCTTCCTGAGGAGTGGTTGGTGGGTTTGAACTGCCAACCTTGTCCAATGCTTATCCTACCGCACATGGCCCTCTTTTGATTTCACATAGTTGATTGTTCTAAGGAGTGCAAACCTTCCTGGTGTTACTGTTTACCTTAACAGCCTGTCTATTGTTTGACCAAAAGTTGAGCTATGGGGTGAATTCCGTCTCAGGCCTGAAGGGTGTGTAAGGACCACGGTGGTGGAGGAGGGGGGAGTTCTACCAGTCTCTGTGAGACCAGTCAGTACTCCTGGTCTTTTTTAGTTTTCAGAGTTTTGTTCCACAGTTCGATCCCACTCTATTTAGGACTTCCATTGTGATCCCCGTCAGAGTTGTTAGCAGCTGCAGCTAGGCCCCATCCAGGTCTTCTGGTCTCGGGGCCATGGAGACTGGGGTTCATGGTCTGTTGGTCCTTTGGATGCCTTGTTTCCATGTGTCTTTGATTTTGTTCACTCTTCTTTGCTCTGGGAATGATGAGACCAGTGGTACACCTTAATGTTCGCTCAAGAGCTTTTAAGACCCTAGTCGATACTCACTGGAGTAGGGTGTAGAACGCTGTCTTTGTAGACAATGTTATGCCAGTGGACCATGGTGTTCCCTGAGAAGATGATCCTAAGCCCCTAGGCCCGTGACTTATTTCCTCAAGGTGTTTGGTATGGCTAGGAACTTTTCATAACGTTGCCCCTGTGAGCGCTACTATATTCATGGACATATTTGTAGCAAAGGTAAATACATACGTAGAAATAGCCTCTATTAAACACAAATACACACACACACACAAGTGTGAGTCAAAAATTATCTGCATTTTGGCTGTAGAATTTATTTTTAAAAATTTAAATAGAAAAGACAAATACAGTAGTTTCTGACACAGTCTCCTGCTTTTCAATCCACTTTGTCCATCTGTCAACAAGCTTTCAGATTCCCTTATTAAAAAATGTTTGAGGCTGAGCTGCGAGCCACAAACGGACCACTGTCTTTACTTCTTCATCAGAGGTGAATCTTCATCCTCAAAGGGCTGCTTTCAGGGGACCACATAGATGAAAGTTGGATGAAGCAAGATCAGGACTGTAGAGAGAACGCCTTAACACCTCAAAGCGAAGTTTTTGCAGAATGTCAAAAGTGTAGGCAGAGGTGTGTAGATGTGCATTGTTGTGGATGATTTCACAGGCAGAGCCCTGGCTGATTTGTAAATGATTTGCCACATAATCCATTGTCACTCATCTACTCGATAGAATCATTTCACGTGCACGTTCAATGTTATCATCAGCCATGGACGTGGAAGGGTGATTTAATATAACCAGAGTGTGGATAATTTTTGACTCACCCTTGTATATGGAGTCCTGGTATGGCGCAGTAGGATAAGCACTAGACTGCAAGGTTGATTTAAACCACAAGGTTGGCGGTTCAAACTCACCAGTCTCTCTTCAGAAACCCTACACAATGTTGTTAAGTGCCACAGAGTCAGTTCTGACTCATAGGGACCCTCTGTAGGGTTTCTGAGGAGCAGCTAGTGGATTTGAACCAACAATCTTGAGTAGTTCTATAATTGTAAAATAACTTGAGCACCAAAACCACACAAAACAAAAGGCAGTATTAACATTATTATTTTACAAATGAGTTCTACCAAACTTTCAAGAACCAGATTATTCTGATTTTACGTAAACTCATTCAGAGAACAGAAAAAGAGGGAAATTCCTGATTATTCTATGAATCCTGTATTACAAACGGCACCCAGGTTTTATAGAATCTGGCGTTTATTCAATTGGGGATGGTTTTTAAGAAAAAGAATGGAACATTATAAGCATGAAATTGACACAAAATGAAAAAAAAAATCACAAAAATATTAAAAAATGTAATAAAGCTGACAAATTACTACCAACAACAAAGTCCAGAAAGAGCTATCCTATTCTTATTAACTAAAGACTCGAAACTACTGTGATGGGTTTTTCCTACTTTTCTTTTGGCAGTTCTCCACTTTCTCTTAATACCACAGAAGTCGTCTTTTTTTTTTAATGTTTTAGTGTGATATGTGATAGTTTACATGGGAGAACATTAGCTTTACATTCATCCTATCATATATAATTTCATTGCCATGGTTACAATCCCCTCCATGCATCATCAACCAACCAAAGGGTATACCCTGCAAGCCTTTCCCCTGCCCCCTCTCGGTTGTCAGCACACAACCCCTCTCCCTCTCTGTGTCTAGAGTCCCCAGCTGCTCCATCTCTCCATGTCATCGTCTCTACCTCTATCTCTGGGGTCACTGCTTCTCTGGGTAGTGTCCCGCTCTCCACTCTTTTCCCTTGATGGTCCCAGGGACCTCCGCTCCTAGACTGGAAAGTTAATCACGCCCCTCCTTGTTACAAAACGTCTACCTTTACATTTCCAACCCTCACAATCAGTCTTGCTAACAATTATTCACTATTGTATCACAAGAGACCTATCAGCATCTCCTTTCATCAGCCCCGCCTAGACAGATTGGTTACTACTCAGTGGAGATTCTACCTTCCTCCACGCCCTCTGGATCTAAGTTCCCTCTTGAAAGCTTGTAAGCCAGTCACTTCTTCCTTTGTAGCGCCCCCCTCCCCCCCCATTTTGGGTAGCCAATGTCCAAGTTGCCCATCCCTGTCTACTCTGTGTATGGAGGGGATGGGAATAATCCTCGCTGTAAAGATTTGTTCCCTCTTTTGAGCTACTGCATACATAGGTGTAGGTCAAGTTCATCAAATTGTATCAGATTCTTTTTTACTTCTTCTTTCTTCTTCTGGTTGAGGTCTGATCATCCAGTCAATGAAGCCAGGTCAAGTGGGTATTATCTGCAAGTGTGGGTGTTCTTGTGCATATGTCCTCTCTTCTTATCAGCTGGACACTTCATTCTCCACTCTAGTCCTCTGTGGCTATGTCACTGACTCTGGGCCCAAGAGTCTCCAGGTCTTGCCATACTGCTGGCCAACCAGGTCTCCACCTGGGTTCACAGGAGTCTATTGAATGTTGTAGGGCTTAGCTTGCAGCTTCATTGCTGTTTTTCCCTCATTTCCCCTTATCGATGATGAGCATGGTCACCAATCAGAGCGTGTATTCCCATTGAGTTTTCACAGAGGTCTTCTTATCTTTCCTTTTCCATAGCAAGAACAGGAAGATAATTCAGTTCTTTTTTGCTGATTGGGAATATTGTTTGCAATTGATAATTTAGAAACGTTTCAGGTCTAGAATGCATTATTATAATAATAATATGTTGCACATTTTTCGGATTGTTATCCAGTTTTGGCAAGCCTCTACCAAGTTTCTTCCCTATATGATCTGAGACAATTCACCACAGCCCACTTTCTGATTCTGCACACCTTCCCCCTTGTCTCTCCTCTGATGCCCACACCACTCTGGCCATCGAGTGGAGGTCATGACACGGTTATGCTGTGTTGTGAGGGACCATTGAGTGAGTTATAACTAACTCATACCAGCCATCTTCTGAGAAGTCAAATGTCAACACCGAGCCTCAGAGCAACATACTCAAACCAAGATCCAACTCATAGCGACCTTAGGTCCAACAGAAGAAACACTGCCTGATCCTGCGACAGCCTCACACTGTTGTTGTAGTTGAGTTACATTTGTAGCCACTGTATTAATCCATGTCCTTGAGAGCCTTCCTCTCTTCCACTGACTCTCCACTTTACCAAGCATGATGTCATTCTCCAGGGACTGGTTCCTCCTGGGAACATGTGCCAAAGTATATGAAATGAAGCCTCACCATCCTTGCTTTTAAGGAACATTCTGGTTGTACCTCCTCCAAGATAGATTTGTTCATTCTTCTGGCAGTTCGTTGTGTATTCAGTAGTCTTTATCAGCACTATAATTCAAAAGCATCTATTCTTCTTTGATCTTCTGAATTCATCGTCCAGCTTTTACAAGTATATGAGGCGACTGAGACAGTATTTGCTTCTATTCCCTCTGTGTTTTTTTTGGATGTACACAAAAGCACTCAGGAACATATAATCATTTAAACAACCAAAGGACACATCCTGCAAGTCTGCCTCCTGGCCGCCAACTCTCAGCCCCTCTCTTTCCATGAATCTAGAGTCTTCAGATGCTCCCTCTCTCCATGTCCCCATCTCTGCTTCCATCTCTGGTGTCACTGCTTCTCTGGATAAGGTCTCACATTCTGCTTGTCCCTTGATGGTCCTAGAGTCCTTTGTTTCTGGACTGTAAGATTAACTGCTTCCCCCTTTTTGTTACAAAACTTCTACCTTTACAATTGTGACAGTCGCAATTAGTCATGATAACAATTACTCACTATTAAATCATAAGACTCTTATCCTCATCTCTTTTCACCAAACCCATTTAGACAAGATGAAAACTGTTCAGTGGGGACTCTATATTCCCCCACACACGCTTAAACTAAACTCCCTCTTGAAAACTTGTAAGCCAGTCATTTTGAGCCTTTATCGCCCCTTCATTTTAGGTAACCAAAGTCTAAGTTGCCTGTCCCTATCTACCCTGTGTACAGAGGAGATAGGATTGATACTTGATGTGAAGATTCCTTCCCTCTCTGTTGGTATTTAGAACTACTACCTCCATGAGTATAGGTCAAGTTCATGAAATTGTAGCAATTTACCCTTGTTTCCTTTATCAAAAGCATTTAAAAAAAAAAAATCTTCCTGTAGTCAAGTTCTGATTATCAAACCATCAAGGCTAGGTCAAATGGGTACTATCTGCAAGTTTGGGTGTTTGTGTGTGTCTCCCCTGACTTCATATCAGCTGGATGCTTCACTCTCAGCTCTAGCCCTCTGTGGCTATGTCCTTGTTCATGGGCTCAGGTGTCACCGGGTCTCACTACACTTTGGACCAACCAGCCCTTCCTCTTCTCTCTCTCTCCTATAAAGATTTAGAGCCTAGAAAACTTTATGCAGGGTTTCTATGAGTCGGAACCAACTTGACGGTACTTAACAACAACGAGTCGTGGTGTGGCACTGTGGGTTAATGTGTTGGACTGCAAAGTTGTTTTAAACCACAAGGTTGGCAGTTCAAGCTCACCAGCTACTCCTTGGAAACCCTATACAGGGTTGCTATAGGTCAGAACTGATTCAATGGCACTCAACAACAACAAAATATGTGTTCCAACATATCCTATACTTACTGATGCAATCTGGTTTGGAACTAGGATTTTTTTGGTTACATTAGTGAGGCCATACCAGTGTAGCGTGTATCGTAAACTAACCACTAGTAATAAAAAGAATAGATGAGACACAGTGTGTTTGCAAAGAATGGGGAAGACAGATGCTATGTAAGGATTGTGAACAAGCCAAGGAGCTAAGGAAGGCTGGGACTGTCTATAGAAAAGGAATCACACAGTGGGAATCTTGATGTGAATTTCAACCTTCAGAACAGTGAGAAAATACACTTCTGTTCTTTAAAGCTCCTGCCTGTGGTGTTTCTGTTACAATACTACTGCTATTGTTGAAGGCACCTTCTTTGGTGCTGTTGAGTGGTTCCAATTCACAGTGACCGCATGTGCAAAAGAGGACCACACTACCAGGTCCTGCACATCCTCACAATCTCTCCTACGTTGGAGCCCATTCATTGTGCTAGCCACAGTGTCAACATCACTGCTTCCGCTGCACTCGGACATTAAGACACTCTGAATGTTTTGTGGAGTCCAGGTGTGGTGTTGTAGGATAAGCACTGGACTGCTGACCACAGGCCAGTTGTTCCACGTGTGGTGGAAGTCAGAGCAGTAAGGAGCCAACACAAGAATGGGAAAAAATTGTTTTTGAACTAATTAATGATAAATACCTTCTCTATTCAATGCTTAAAAAATATGTATGACGATGGGAACATGTTATTAAGCAGTTTCACCCTGGGGCTTAAGAGAGGACCCTAGCAAGAAAGAGACCCTCAAACTTTTGTTTTAAAACTTATTTGTTGTTGAGGATATACAAAGCCGAACATACAGCAAGTCAGCAATTTAGTGACATACACAAGGCAGCAATGTTGATGAGATTCTTCAAGCTATGCAACCGATCTCACCCTCCTCTTCTGAATGACTACTCCCCCAGGTGCTTCATGGGAGAAAGTGAGGCGTTCTGTTCTAGCAAAGATTTACCATGTCAGAAATCCCATATAGGATTGCTGTGAGTTAGAACTGACTCGATGGCACTTAACAACAACAATAACACTCACATTAACGGACTACTCCCTAAGCCAAAGAAAAAACCAATACTGTGCAGTTCCTTCTGACGCCGAGTGACCGTATAGGCTGGATCTCATTACTAATGTGTTTGTAAAGGCCTTCCATAAAATAGGAGCAAAGGGAAAACAGCAGTTTATAACAATGCAATATACTCATGGAGGGCTACCCCAGCAATGCAAGAGTGTTTAAGAAAGATCTAGAAATGCCACTCCGCACATCAATGAATTAAAGGAGAAAAACCATGTCATCTACTCAGTGGGCACAGGGAAAGCTTAAGAAAAGATTCCACACTCACCTACCACAATGACGAGACAAACTCTTAACAAAAGAGGAATAGTTAACAAAGTCTTTTAAAGGCATCAGCAAAACTCCCTATAGTAAGGGGTAGTCTTAAGGGTGAGATACTGAACTTATAAGATCAAACCAAAACCCAACCAAACCCATTGTTTTGTCGCTTTTGACGCATAGTGACCCTATAAGACAGCACGTAACTTCCCTGTAGGGTTTCCGAGGCTATAATCTTTAGGAAGCAGGTAGGTACAGGTGAATGGTGGTTTGAACTGCCAGCCTTTTGGTTAGCAGCCCAGCGCTTAGCCACTGCACAAAGACAGTGGGTACCAGTTTCTTTCACTATTTTCCTAAAGTTTCTAGCTGTAAAGCAAGAAAAAGAAGCAAAAGGTATGAGGATTAGAAAAGAAATAAAATCACCACTCTTTGTAGGTGGTATGATTGTCTAGATAGAAAACACAAAAGAACTCACAAATTATTAAAAGTAGTGTTTAGCAAGACAATTGTATATAAGAGATCAATGTATAAAAATCAATTACATTTTTGGTTTTTCCACCATAATAAATAATTAGGGGGGCAAACAACCAGTTACCATTTTCAATAGTTGTAAAATGTACAAGATACTTAAGAAAAGACCTCATAGAAGAGATGCAGCACATGGTTGGAGAACATGGTAAAACTTGACTAACGGGCAGTAAAGGAAGAGCTCCTTGACTTGTACAAAAGGTTGAGTACTTGACTATTAACCGGAAGTTGGGCAGTTCGAATGCACCTAGAGGCACACTGGGAAACAACCCAGGTGATCTGCTTCCCAAAAGTCTCGGCTTTGAACACCTTATGTAGTAGTTCTATTGTACATACATGGAGGCATCGTGAGTCGGAACCAACCACCACCACCACCAATGTAACCAATTACCCTGACTTAAAAGATGGCAAAGAAGATATATATATATATATATATGAAGAGAAATACACATATACGTGGGTTGTTGTTGTTATTAAGTGCTGTTGAGTCAATTCTGACCCATAGCGACCCTGTATAGGGTTTCCAAGAAGCAGCTGGTGAGCTCGAACCATCGACCTTGAGGTTCAAACCGACTTTGCAGTCAGCACACGAACCCACAACGCCACTAGTCTCTTCAAATTGATCCATAGATACAATGGATTGCAGTCAAAATGCCAGTGATTATTTTTAATATTTTAGGATTTTGAAAACATGGGAATGCAATTTATATGTAAGAGCAATGGTGTCAGGGGATAGCAAGACATTCTTGAATAAGTAAGATAGGGGGGCGTGACCTACAGAGATAGAGATTTATAGAGAGCAGGAGTAATTGTAGCATTTTCTTTTCTTAAAATGTATTTATCGTGGTTTGGGTGAAAGTTGACAGAGAAAATTAGTTTCCCACCCAACAATTTATATACATTTTGTTTCATAACATTCATTGAAATTCCCTCAATGTAACGTTTGTTCCCTGTATCTGTTTTTGTCTTTCTTTCCTGTCCCTTCCTGCCTTTTGAGCTTTGTGTTGGGGCAAATACTGTCCTTTTCATCTCATACTGTTGGCTGGAAGGAGCTCTGGTAGCGTAGTGGTTACGAGTCGGGCTGCTAACCTCAAGATCAGCAGTTCGAAACTACCAGCTGAGCTGTGGGAGAAAGATGAGGCTTTCTGCTCCTGTAAAGATTTACAGCCTCGGAAACCCTGTACGGGAGGATGGCTATGAGTCAGAACCATCACCACCACTACCACTGTTGAGTGTACTGAGGAATACAATACTCCCTGGGGCCAACTCCCATTCTACAGAGTCTATCTGTTGTTTGACTGAAAGGTGATCCCCTGGGATGGGTTCAGTTCCAGGCTTGGAGTGTAGGGTGACCAAGGGCCATAGTCTTGGGGGCTCTACCAGTCTCTGTTAGACCAGAAAGTCTGACATTATTATGATTTTGAATTTTGGTCTACATTTTATCCCATTCTGTCTAGGACCCCTGTGGTCCTTATAAAAGTGGTTAGTAGTGAAAGCCAGGCATTCTCTAGTTCTTCTGGTCTCTGGCTAGTGGAGGCTAATGTTTCATTTTCTGTAAAGAGATAGACAAATTGACCAAAAGAACAGAATAGAGAGTTCCGATACCAACTCATGAAACGTATAAGTTTCATAGACAGCAAGGGTGCTTCTCAGTGGAACAGGACAATTATCCACATGGAAAAGAAAAAATATTGTGGATTCCTTCTTTACACCATACGCCAAACTCATCTCCGATGGACTTAGGTGTGAAAGGCAAAGTGCCAAAGCTTTACGGAAGAAAATTCAGAAGAACCTCTTCATGATCTTGAGATGGTGAAAGATTTCTTAAGCAAAACCAAAATGGGTTATAACTAAATGACAAGCTGATAGCAATGATGGGGATTTTTGATAATAACATCATGATAGATGGAGAACAGATTGAAGTCAAAGACTTCACTTTGCTTGGATCTACAATCAACACTCATGGAAGTAGCAGTCAAGAAATCAAACAATGTATTGCATTGGGCAAATCTGCTGCACAAGACCTCTTTAAAGAGCAATGATATCAGTTTGAGGACTAAGGTGTGCCTGACCCAAGCTATGGTATTTTCAAAAGCCTCACATACATGTGAAAGTGGGGCAGTGAATAAAGAAAAGTGTAGAAGAATTGATGCATTTGAGTTGTGGTATTGGAGACTATTGAAGGTACTATGGATTGCCAGAAGAGCAAACATATCTGTCTTGTAAGAAGTACAGCTAGAGTTCTCCTTAGAAGCCAGGATGGTGAGACTTTGTCTCTTATACTTAGGACTTGTTAGCAGGAGGGACCTTGGCTAAGTGAAGGGTCAGTGAAAAAGAGGAAGACCACCAATGAGGTGGATTGCCAGAAAGAATAATAAGAAGTTTTAAGAAGTTGCACTAGAAGAAGCTATCTGTAGCACACACTACTACCACTTGGGCCTGTTGTGAGGAAAGAGATAATGCAGGTGTCATCTCTGTGTGGTGTCTGGACCATCAGAGAAGCTCAATTTGTGTTGGAGATTGCAGATTCAACACTGAATGTCTCAGTGCCTTGGCTCTCTGGCTAACGGTGCCAGCCTACCCTACCGTCCTCAGCCATCTTGGGGCCATCAGAACAAGCTCCAAGTTTGCTGCACATGATGCTGGGCACCAGACTCCCTCCCACACCCCTATGCTTTCTCATCCCTTCCTGGCTCTTGAATCTACATCATTCATGTTTGTCAAAGGGAGGGAGAAACAGGTGATGGATGACTTCAGAGAGCCAATGTGCCGGGGGCTGGAGCAATGCACACGTTTTATGACGATTTTTATGAGTGTGTGAGGGCAGGGGTCATTTCTATTCAGTCCTGCTTCCCCAAGGTTAATGAGTTCAGGTTGGTTTTCTGAATACTGAACGGACGTTAGTAGATGCAATGACTGCTTTTATTTAGTTATAACCTGAGCCAGGCCCGGGTCAGATGTGGGAGAGAAACAGACAGGGGGGAAAAGGGGTTGTTGTGCCAGGCAGGCTCTGATGTATCACGTCTGGGTGGTGGGTGGAAGATGGGTGCCCACTTTGGGGCACATGGCTGTGTTTACTGCTGATCGTGTGCCAGTGGTGGGCAGAGGGCAGAGCCCACACAGCCAGCAGGATAGCTGGGACCTAGTTGGGAAGATAAGTGTTGTTGCAATAATGCCATTCCATGAGAATAAGTCACAAACGGTTGCTTCAAGATCATAGAAACCCTTATTAAACACAAATACCAAAATGGGGACCTACTGCTTCTCAACATGGCCTCCAGATAGGTCTGGACCCTTCTGAAGGTGGGGTCTCCACCTCTCTAACCCCTCCTGAAAGAATTCTGGGCTCTTCATTGACACCTTGTCAAAACAGCAGCTTTTACATCCTTGAGGGCTTAAATTGTGTTCCTTGAAAATGTTCTTTGAGTTTTGAGAACAAAAAGAAGTATGAGGTGGCTTCCCATGGAAATGTTGGTAGGACAGCCCTTGCTACCCATAAAGAAAGAGCAGGCTTATTGTCGTGACAGAAAAAAAAAAAGAAAAAAAAAATCACACAATTTTCCTGGTCTTTTCCTCCCCAGTGCAGTTTTTTATTTTCTTAGAACTTCTTCCTAATAAGCCTCATGGTCATCCTGTGTCCTTCTAGAAAAATCCATCAAGACGACCCTGTTGGAATTCCCCGAGTCACCATAACCTTCTGAGCTGACCTCTGTATCTTGAATTGAACTGACCCAGGAGATCCCCTTAGAAGCCACTGTTTAGACTGGATCTTATTTTGAACGCACCCTAGCAAGACTAAGACAAGTGTCTTTACTGAGAGAATTTGAAGGCAAACACATATTTAAGTACATTTTGTTTGGACTAAACCTGGGCATTTATGAACCTGAATCCTGCCAACAATACTTTTTGAACTACCCTGGTAGTAACCAACATGGACATTATTGGACCATGGAGACAAAGAACAGTTTCCTTTGATAAGGGAGTCCAGGAGGCCCACCTGAAGTTGGGAAGCTTAAGGGGAGTAACGTGGGGGACTGCTCTGATGGGACCTGTTAGAACTCGGTTGTTGTGACATGCCGTCAAGTCAGTTCCGACTCATAGCGACCCTGTATAGGGTTTCTGAGGAGCGGCTGGTGAGTTTGAACCACCGACCTTGCGGTTCAAACCGACTTGAGGTCGAGTGCTTATCTTACAGCGCCACACCAGGACAGTCTAGGAAATGCCATGAGGCAGTTCTCTGTCACATGGGGGCACGATGAGTTAGAATCGATTAGATTATACATAGCAACAACTTGCTTCATTCCAATACCTTTAATTTTCTGAAGAACTGCATTTTCAATTTTATTCAGCTTTACTGTTGTTAGGTGCTGTCGAATTGGTTAAGACTCATAACCAAGAGTGACCCTAACTCACAGCGCTCCCATGTAAAAGAGGAAACAGCGCCTGGTCCTCAGCTGTGAGGTTTGAGTCTGCGGCTGCAATCTCTGTGTCAACCCATCTCGTTGGGGGTCTTCCTCTTTTTCATTGGCCCACCCCGACACTTTACTAAACATCATGCCCTTCTCCAAGGACTGGTCCCTCTTGATCACATGTCCAAAATACACACAACAAAGTCTCACCTCTTTGGTGTGGCTGTTAGGCGCTGTCGAGTCGGTACCAACTCATAGCGACCTTGTGCACAACAGAACGAAACACTGCCCGGTCCTGGGCCAGCTTCACATTGTTAAGCTTGACAGACTGTGTCAGTCTGTCTCCTTGAGGACTGTCCAGTTTACCAAGCATGATGTCCTTCTCCAGGGACTGGTCCCTCTGATAACATGTCCTGAGAGATGAAGTCTGGCCATCCTGGCTTCTAAGGAGCATTCTGGCTATATTTCTTCCAACGCAGATTTGTTTGTTCTTCTGGCAGTCCATGGTACTTTTAATATTGTCATCAAACACCATCACTCAAACGCATTAGCTCTTCTATTGTCTTCCTTATTCACTGTCCAACTTTCACATGCATCCGAGGCTATTGAAAATCCCATGGTTCGGGTCAGGTGCAAGTTAGTCCTCAAACTGGCATCTTTGCTCTTCAGCACTTGAAAGAGGTCTTGTGCCATAGATCTGTGTAATGCAATACTAAATCATTTGATTTCTTGAAGGTTGCTTCCATGAGTGTTGGTAGCCAATCCAAGGGCACCTTACCAAATTTATATTGAAGAGTGAACACTCAATTCAGTTATTGGAAAACTTTTAAGTACATGAGAAACAACTTGCATTAAGACAGGTCCCTTTTCAACTATAATTTTTATGAAACCTAGACACAGATCAAGTATTTCTAATGAAAATTTGCATTTGAAACAAGATTATCAAGTACACCCCATCTAAGAACAAGTGTAAACTATCTTGATTATTTTTTTTCTATTGATTATATGTTGAAATAATATTTTAGATATATTGAGTTAAACTAATTAAAATAATGTCACCTCTTTCTTGTTTACTTTTTTTTTTTTTTTTTAAGTTTTTACTGTGAATTGAGTGATAGCTTACATGGGAGGACATCAGTTGTACACTCATCATTTCATTGCAATGACCACAATCTCCTCCTCTGTGCCTCATCACTCAACAGTATTTGCTTCTATTCCATCTGTGTGTTTTTTTGTAGGGGGGTCTATGAACACAAAATCACTCCGGAATATAAAAATCATTTAAACAACCAAAGGACGCATTCTGCAAGCCTACCCCCTGCCCCCCAGCACCTGGTTGCCAGCATCTTGTTTATTTATTTTTTAAAATATGTAACTACTTGTTGTTGTTGTTGTTGTTAAGTGCCATTGAGTCGGTTCCAACCCACAGCGACCCTCTAGAAGGTTTCCAAGGAGCGACCAGTGAGCTTGAACCCCCAACGTTGCAATTCAAACTGACTTTGCAATCTACTGCATGAACCCACAGCGCCACACCAGGACTTTGTGTAACTACTAGGAGACTTAAAATTATATGTATGGCGAAGGCTAGAACCAACGTAAGGCGGAAACCTGCCAGAGGAGGAAAAATGCATATATTTTCCACTAAGTTGAGCAGTGGCAAAGTAATGATTGTACCGGAAGTAACAAAACAAGGAGTTCCGGTTTTCAAAGGGTCACTGCAGGTCCTTGGACAGCATTGACTTAAAGGTGGGGAGAGGGTACCCTATGCAGAAAACAAAGGAGGAACAGTCAGGCTTGTTGTCAGGTGCTATTCAGTTGGTTCCAACTCATAGTGACCCGTTATGCAACCGCACAAAACCCTGCGTCATCCTCACAATCGTTGTTAAGCTTGAGCCCATGGCTGCTGCCACTGTGTCAGTCCATCTCACTGGGGGGTCTTTCTCTTCATTGCTGACCCTCCATTTTACCTAGCATAATGTCCTTCTCCAGGGACGGTCCCTCCTGATAATGTGTCTGAAATATGAGAGATGACATCTCGCCATCATGGCTGCTAAGGTGCATTCTGCCTGCACTTATGAGTGGTGACAGTCCCGGGAGTGGGGGCGAAACCACAGAGGGAGGTGGTCCAGAAGGTGGGGAGGGGATTGCTGGGTGGGCCAGGCCTAGAGCTGCGGATGCCCCCTCCCAGCCTGCAGGAAGTTCCCCTCCTATCACAGCATGGGCAGCAAGAGTGGAAGCTGGGCTGGGGTCTCTGAGGGCTTGGAAAGAGCTCCTCCACAGCCGGGATGTGGAGGCGATGGCAGGGTAATAGGGAATGGGAAAACTTTTGAGCAGGCGGGTTGGAAGCTCTTCTGGGGGCACAGGGGACCTGCTGGACATACTGAGGACACCAGGCTCACTGGAAGTGGTCAGTGGAGAGGAGAGACAGCGGTACCAGCACCAACTGATGTTGATTTGACCCTGACACCATGTGTGTCTGACTGAACTGTCCTCCACGGGGTTTTCAATGGCTGACTTCACAGAAGTAGATTGACAAGGCTGTCTCCCAACATGGCCCCAGGTGGACTTGAAACTCTAACCTTTCAGGTTGTAGACACCTAGGGGCTCCCTCTGTTCATCTGTTCTCATGATTTTAAGACAATCAAGCCCAGGTGGGCAGAATTACCTTTGTTGTTAAGTGCTGCCTTTGATACCCCCACCTCCCAATGACCTTCTTAAGGAGCTCTGATGAGTTAGGCTTTGGGTATTTAACCTCAAGATCAGCGGTTCAAACCCAGCAGCCATTCTGCAGGAGCAAAACAAGGCTGTCTGCTCCCGTAAAGATTTACAGCCTCGGAGACCCTCAGGAGTAGTTCTCTAGGAGCCCTCTGAGTCCCAATCAGCTCTATGGCAGCGGGTTTTCAATCGCCTTTCCCCACTCCCAGCTGAGGCTGCTATGATTATTTGTGTATCTTTTCAAGCCTTTTCCTTTGGTAAACAGAGGAATCTGTACAAGTACATGGATGTTTGGTGGGGGCGTGAGGAGACAAAAGCTGCTCTTTAAATAAAATGAGAAACTTTGCTATGGGGAAAATACTGTCTGATGAGAATGATGTTTTTAAATAGATGGAGACACTCTTTGTGCTAAATACAATGTTCTTTGTCTCATTTGCAATGGAAAAGTCCCTTGTTTCAAACAAAACAGAACAAGCCAACAACATATTATTAAGAGACTTGACAATACAAAACACATTTTCCAATTCAATAGCTTACCAGGTCAGCCAAGCAAAGACAATGTAAACTAGCTTCAAGTGTGTCTGCTTAGTAATGACATTTCTTGGCCAGGAAGCATGATAATGAGGTGCTAGTTGTGCTGGGGCTAAAACTTCAGCCTCCAAAGTGAACCCCTTCAGTGGATGGAGACCTATTAAAGGTCCTGGTGTGGCGCTGTGGGTTAACGCGCTCAACTGCAAAGTCAGTTTGAACTACAGTGTCTGTGGTTCAAGCTCACTAGCTGCAACTTGGAAACCCTATCCAGGGTCACTATGAGCCGGAACCAACACCCTGGTTGCACAATGGTCAAGCAGTTGGTCACCAACTGAAAGGTTGGAGGTTCAAACCCACCAGCAGCTCTTTGGGAGAAAGGACCTAGAGATCTGTTCCTGTCAAGATTACCCAGAGCCCTCGAGTCTTTGTGATTCACAGCAACCCCACAGAATGGCTATATAGGGTTTCTGAGGCTGTAAATCCTTACAGAAGCTGAGTAACCCCAGTTTCCTTCGCAGAGTGAGGTGCACAACTAGCACCTCATACTAGCTGCTGACATTTCAGTTAGTAACCCAACGATTAGCCCACCCAGCTACCAGGGATCCTCTCCCTTTCAAGAGTGTTGTTGCTGTTAAGTACCTTCGATTTGGCTCCCACTCATAGTGACCCTGTATAGGATGTTCAAGGAGCAGCTGGTGAGTTTGTGGTTCAAACCGACTTGTAGTTACAGCGCCGCACCAGGACTTTAAAGATTCCTTCCTAGAAAACCCCGTGGCGCAGGTCTCTGTCACATGGGGTGGCTATGAGTTAGAGTTGGCTTGATGGCACAAAACCACCACCACCACCATCATCACCACCATCATCACCACCACCACCATCATCACCATCACCACCATCATCACCATCACCACCATCATCACCACCATCATCACCATCACCACCACCATCACCACCATCATCACCACCATCATCACATCACGACCACCATCACCACCACCATCACTACCATCATCACCATCACCACCACCATCACTACCATCATCACCACCACCACCACCATCACCACCATCATCACCACCACCACCACACCACCATCACCACCACCACCACGATATTCCAATACATGGATACAGTTGGATGGGTTCAGCCAGTATTGACTGATGGGCATTAAGTTTTGCTCCACAGCCTACCTGCCGTCTCTTCCTCCCATTCCCTCCCTTGTCCAACCTTGTCCCTGGGGCATCGATGGGATTTCTCCCTGTGCAGTCAGTGTACCATCTACCCAACAGTACATGGGAACCTGCACCAGTCTTCACTCCCTCTCTAGGACCCCATCATCCCTCCACTACCCAGACTCTATCTGGGAGGTCTCTTGGTCCTCTTTTTATTTTTTTCCCATGGAATCCATTGACAAGGCCTGACTCTTCTGTGTCCACCAGATCTGGAAGTAGTTCCACCTGTCCAGTCTCCTCACAGCTGACCATTCTGTACCTAGCACCCCAAGAACTGAAAACCTGCTGCTGGCTTCTGAAAGCCCTTGATCTGCACTTGTTGACCCATCACAGTCTTGCGCCCCCCAGAGCTAGTACCACTTTCCTTCTATCTCCTGTCTTAGCCCCTCCTCACTCCTGTGCCCTCCTCCTTAGAGCCCTACCCAACCACCCAGACCCTCACTGGGCCGGTTCCCTGCCACCTTCAGTAACACTGCTTGGAGGGCTGTCCTGGGGACCCCTCATCCATAGCAGCCTGCCTCCCATCCCCAGCACACCTGCATCCACGTGTGGCACTTGTCGCTTGCCAGCATCTTCTCAGGTGTTTGTTTTCCTATTTGTTGTCTGTCCTCACTTCCACCTACAACCAAGTCCTAGGCCTCTTCTATGCACTGCCATGTTCCCAATGTGGGACGTTGTACCCACCAAATGCCCGCGGAAGCACTGAGGACAGAAATGAAGAGACACAGAGACACTTTCACCCTTCAATTGAACCTACATGGAGTTGTTCACACACACACACACACACACACACCCCAAACACTGGCTCATTCATTTTAACCTCTCTTAAATTAGGATCTGAAGTCCAGTGAGAAAGAAGCCTGTCTTTCTATTAACACAAGATAAGAAAGGAAAGAGCATTCTAAGCAAATGGTCTAGGTAAACAGCAGCTGTCTCACCCACTTAATGCTGAAGTCCAGCAGAACTGGACTCAAAGTGCTGCCAGGCAGCCGCTGCTCCCAGATAATGACTATGCAAATATGGGAGGGGTGTGGCCCTTTCAGGATCCGGAAGCACTGGCACCAACTTGTCCTCCTTCTCTAGCTCCTAGCCTCTCCAGGAATTAGTTGTTAACATGCAGTCCCTTACACTGAACTGTCTGCAAGTACGTTCCCAAGTCACCATGGCAGGTGATCAGACTGTTGTGATTCACAGGGTTTTTTGTTTTTGATTTTTCAACTCATATGTATTAGCAAACTTTCAATAACAATAAACATAAAAATTTAATAAAAAATACCATTTTACATTTTATAAAGAAAATTTCTAATATGTTAAAAAATAAAGGAACAAGCTATGGACAACATTGAGAAGTATGAGTATTCTGGAACACTGAATTGTGCTCATGAGGAATCTGTACCTGGACCAAGAGGCAGTTGTTCGAACAGAACATGGGAACACTGAATGGTTTAAAATTAAGAAAGATGTGTGACAAGGTTGTATTCTTTCACCATACTTATTCAACCTGTATGCTGAGCAAATCATCCGAGAAGCTGGGTTCTATGAAGAAAAGCCTGGCATCAAGATTGGGGGAAGACTCATTCACAACCTGCGATATGCAGATGATACAACCTTGCTTGCTGAAAGTGAAGAGGACTTAAAACATTTACTGATGAAGATCAGAGAACACAGCCTTCGGTATGGATTACATCTCAATGTAAAGAAAACAAAAATCCTTACCACTGGACCAATAAACAACATTCTTATCAATGGAGAAAAGATTGAAGTTGTCAAGGACTTCATTCTTCTTGGATCAACTATCAACGTTCACGGAAGCAGCAGTCAAGAGATCAGATGACATTGCATTAGGAAAATCTGCTGCCCAAGACCTTTGTAAAGTGTTGAAGAGCAAAGATGTCAGCTTGAGGACTAAGGTGTGCCTGACCCAAACCATGGTATTTTCAATAACCTCATATGCATGTGAAAGCTGGACAGTGAATAAGGAAGATGGTAGAAGAATTGATGCTTTTGAGTTATGGTGTTGGAGGAGAATATTGAAAGTGCCATGGGCTGCCAAAAGAACCAACAGATCCATTTTTGGAAGAAGTGCAACCAGAGTGCTCCTTGGAGGCCAAAATGGCCAAACTTCGTCTCTCAAACTTTGGACATATTGTCAGGAGGGACCATTCGCTGGAGAAGGATATCATGTTTGGTAAGGTGGAGGGTCAGAGAAAAAGAGGAAGACCCCCTGCGAGATGGATTGGCCAAGTGGCAGCATCAATGGACTCAAGCGTGGCAACAGTAGTGAGGTTGGCCCAGGATCAGGCAGTGTTTCGTTCTGCTGTGCATAAAGTCGCTATGGGTTGTTACTGACTCGATGGTACCTAACAACAACAAGTGTGGTAAATTCTCATCCCTATCTGAGCTTCGACAATATCAATACATAGTCCATCTTGTTTGATTCCCAGAGTTTCCACTGGCTGCTTTTCCAAAGTGGCTTTCTTCTGCCTTAGTCTGGAAGCTCAGTTGAAACTTGTTCAGCATTAAAGCAACACACGAGCCTCCACTGACAGTAGGTTTGTTGGCTGTGTGTGCATCAGGTGCATTGTTTGGAGACCGAACACGAGTCCCCCGTGTGGAAGGTAAGAATTCTGCCACAGAGTCATCATCACTGCTCCCGTAGGAAGCCTAGAACTCTGAATGTTCAGACCTGCTGGTCACCATCAGAGACAGACATGCCCCCAAGAGGTGTTTCCAGCTCCTGAAACTTGGGGATGAGGCTCATTGGCAAATGTAGCTGGATGTTCAAATCTAGTGGCATGAGGTTCTCTGAAATTTCCGTGGTGACTCTGAACTGAACTGCTGCAAAAGGCAGGCGAAAATGCAACACCATTGTAAGACTGAGGGGCAAACAATCCAACGCTGCCAGTCGTACAAGCCAGCACTCTCCGTCCCTGCTAAGTTGTTTTCATTTCAGTACCTGTGGGTTACTGACCAGAAGTTGGTTGAAGCTGACAGGCCAAAAAGTAGACTCAAGTTTCAAACTATCTAGAAACCACATCCCACTACCCCAAACACATGTTAAAACAACTTTAGTTGTATATTTCAAAGGACAAGTAATTTCCTTTGACTCTGGTCACTGGTCATTCCAAGCTAAATACACCCAGATCTATTCCTCCATGTTGATGCATATTTTTGAGAAAAACCCGAGTTGGGTGCAAGCTGTTGATTTTCTTTTTCTTTTCTGTATCTTTAAACTGGAGGCTCGGGAAGGGTGGTTCAGGTTTTTTAAAGCACAGTGAGTTCTGGGAGTAGCTAAGAGTGGGGACTTGTGGGGAGGCAGTTCTTGGCTAACTAAGAGTAGGCATTCTAGGCATAGCAATTGCGTCTTTTGGTTGTAAGCAACAGAAGGCCATTCTGAGTCATGCGACCAGAGAGGGGTTCCTGGGACAGGTGTGGGTGCACACTCCAAGCATCTCGTTGGCTTCTCTAGTTCCTCCAGGATGCCCCAAGGGTATAAGTGTGACTTCGGCTCCTAGCCACAGAATGTAGCATTCCTCCATACCATGAAACCCCACCCAGCAATAAAACGGAAGGAATTGTTGGCACACACAGCAGCTTGCAGGACTCTGTTGGGCATTACACTGAGTGAGAAAAGCCAATCCCGCCGATGATTCCACAGACGCATCATTCAAAAGGATCTGCTGCCATTGTTGTTGAGGCTGCACAGCAAAACCTAGCCCAATTCAACTGTTGTACGTGTTTAATTCAGAGACACTGAGGACATTCTTCCAGTTGTGTGCCCAGCTTCCCTACTTAACACAAATTCACGGCCCCATGAGGTTTCTGTCTGAGCTTTGAAATTACCATTCTGTTATCAGTTGGATCCAGTATGGATAATTCTTATGTGAGCATAATGCTCAAGGCAGAGATTATTTTTATTTACTTATTTATTTTTTTACAAGCTAAGCTAACTTGTTGTTTGGTTTTAAGAAGAATTCAGAGGATACTTTTGGTTTGAAGATTATTTCCGGGCAATAGTTTCGGGAGTTCATCCAGCCTCTGTGGCTCCAGGAAGTCTGTGAGATTTTTGAAATTCTGTTCTGCATTTCTCCTCTTTTGACTAGGATTTGTCTATGGAATCTTTGGTCAAAACATTCTGTAATGGTGGCCAGTTCTTTTGATCTCATGGCAAAGGGGATTGCTGCTCAAGGAGGCAGTTTGCCACATATCTCATCATCTTTAAATGGAGGCCAGATTAGGTAACCACCAGGAGAGAGATGGCTGTGCTTATATCAAGGCAGCTTTGAGAGTCCTTTAGGTTAGAACCGTTCAGTCTCCTGACTGTGATGTAAAGATCAGCTTGAGGACTAGGATGTTCCTGACCCAAGCCATGGTATTTTCAATAACCTCATATGCATGTGAAAGTTGGACAATGAGTAAGGAAGACCAGAGAGGAATTGATGCATTTGAGTTACGGAGTCAGAGGAGAATACTGAAGGTACCATTGATTGTCAGAAGTACAACCAGAATCCTCCTTACAAACCAGAATGGCAAGACTGAGTCTCTCACTCATATTTCGGACATGTGATCAGGAGGGACCAGTCCTTGGAGAGGTCCAAAGGGACAGCAACAACGAGGAAGACCCCTAGTGAGATGGATTGGCATAGTGGCAGCAGCAATGGGCTCAAGAATTACAATTGGGAGGATGGCGCATGACGGGGCGCTGGTGTTTTGTTCTGTTGTGTACAGGGTCGTTATGAGTTGGAGCCAGTTCAGACAGTACTGAACAGCAATGACATAGGTGATAACATTGTATGCAACTCTATCAACACACACAAACTGGGAGCATCTGAATGGGGCTGGTGGATTTCATCAGTGCCAACAGCTTGCCTGAGATGTACTACAGTGGTTCTACAACATGTTACAACTCGGGGTATCTGGAAAAAACATAAGAGGGATCTATCTTTCTATTAATTTCCATAACTGTGTGTGAATCTATAATTTGTTCAATTAAAAAGATAGCAAATATATCTCAAAAAAAAAAAAAAAAATCGGTCTCCTATGAGGAGTCCAGGTCAGATTCATGTTTCAGGTTGAGGTTGAGTTGAGCAAAATGGTGGCTGGGACCCTTGCCAACAATACCAGCATCATCCTCTGCAGCTCTGCTTGAAGTAGAGCAGACTGGAGATGGGGCTGGAGTGGGAGGAGGCTTCAGGGCAGGATGAAGCTCAACAACTCTCTTGGCCCTGGGGAAGAAGCCCATGTTCCCTGTTCTTTTCAGAGGTGGGCATTGGGTCTCCTTGCCCTAAATTGGCTGTGAGGAGAGACCCGAGGCCCTCAGGGTCACTAGAGAACGGTGAGTTTGGGCATACCTGGGCTTGCATCTTTGAATGGCTCTTGGGTACCCTGCAGTTCCCAGCCTTGTATGTAGTATAGTAATAGCCATACCAACTCACAAAGGAAGAACTGATGCCTTTCAATTATTGTGTTGGGGAAGAATATTGACTATACCATGGACTTCCAGAAGGGTGAACCTGGAGGAAGGACACCAAGAATGCTCCTGGAAAGTGAGAACGGCGAGACTTTGTCTCATGCACTTTGGACATGTTATCAGGAGGGGCCAGTCCCTGGAGAAGACCATCATGCTTAGAAAAGTTGTTGTTGTTGTTAAGTGCCATCGAGTTGGTTCCGACCCATAGCGGCCCTGGATAGGGTTTCTGAGGAGCGGCTGGTGAGCTTGAACCGCCAACCTTGTAGTTCAAATGGCTTTGCAGTCTGGTGCATTAACCCACAGTGCCACAAGAGGGTCAGTAAAGAAGAGGAAGACCTTCACAGTGGGCTCAAGCATAACAATGATTATGAGCTTGGCAGCAGACCGGGCAGTGTTTAGTTTTGTTGGCCATGGAGTTGCTATCAGTGAGAATTGAGTTGATGGCACCTAACAACAACAACAACAACTCACAAGGCCAAGTGATAGACAGGATAGTGTTCATTCAGTACTTAACAAGACCAGCTCCTGCCAAGATTAATCCATTCACAGCCACAGCCTTGCCTCAGTCTACCTACTAGGTCTGCCGCCTTGACTGCTCCCTCTCTCTATTCCTCTCTCCTCTCCCTCACATTCCCCATAGTGTTCATTTATGGGAAGAACATCTGGCCATCTATTTGCC
This sequence comes from Chrysochloris asiatica, assembly GCF_000296735.1. Lineage (NCBI taxonomy): Eukaryota > Metazoa > Chordata > Mammalia > Afrosoricida > Chrysochloridae > Chrysochloris > Chrysochloris asiatica. The sequence goes on along the minus strand of NW_006408541.1, from coordinate 1,781,802 downwards.
TCTGGGGAAAATGGTACATTTGCTTATAGCCCACAGCGTCCTGTTGTGTGTGTTTCAATGGTAGAGGCGAAATCGCAGGGGTCAGGAGTTAAGGAGGAAGCTGAAAAGGGCTGCATGCTCTTCTTCAGGAAGGTTGGGTAAGCAAACAATTACCTGGGAGAAAATGCACCACACACAGGGAATAGACAGCAGCTCTTTTATATATAAAGAGCACTGATAAATCAATAAGAAAAAAAAAAATGAAGTCTACTATAAAAATGGGCAAAGGTCCCCCAAGAAGGTGCCCTGATAGCATAAGGTATTACAGAGCTGAGCGGCTGACCACTCGCTCCCATAAAGATTTCCAGCCGTGGGAGCCCCATAGAGGGGCGCTCTGAGTCAGAACTATACACAACCACCATCACCAGTCCCCCCAAGAATCTGGGGCTGTTCCCATTCTCAGTTCACTATTGGGGATTCCAGGTGACAACAAAAGTGTCAAAGCCAGGGTGACCAGCCCTGACCAATTCCGAAGATGCTACTCTCAAACGCTCAGTTGATTTCGCCAAGCTCACCTGACGTGCAGGTGTACAGGTGCATATCCCAGGTCCTGTGTCCCCCCAGCCAGGAGGCTGGGGCTTTCCTAGAACAAGTCTCCAGCCAGGCCCCTTCCCTCACCCCTTCTGGGCCCTCGTGTCCTTTCCCAGGTATCAGTTTCCTGGGTCAGAGTCTTTAAGAGAAGAACATCTGAAAAGTCAAGGGCAGCTGGACAGGACTGTGCCCCCAAAGTTCTTAAAAAGCCATTCTGGTTTAAGAAATGACCACACCAACGCCTTGACCAAAACTTACAGCCCCTGCCTCCACCTACTTCAGAACATAGTTCAATCCCTAGAGTCCCCCTAGCTCAGCTCAGCTGCCCCTAAATTCAAACCAATCTGAATGGCCCTCCACTCTTTGCACTGAGCGATTGATCTCCATTTTCCAGACTTTCTCGGGCCATAAACCACAGCATCTTAGGAGTTTTATCAGGGACTCATTCTGGCTCCAAGCTCTTGTGAATATCACTCACTTCCTAATTTGTTGTTGTTGGGTTCTGCAGGGCGGATTCTGACTCATGACAACTTCATGGGATAGATTGGAACTGCCTCCTAGAGTTTCCGAGGCTGTAAATCGTTAGGTGAGTGGAAACTCTTGCAGAACCCTCCCCCTGGAGGGTTTGAGCCCACCTTTCGGTGAGCAACCAGGACACTCTAACTTCCAATAAATATATCGCACAACGATCTCTTCCTGTGTCATTTCTAACTGTGACCTACATGGTTTGGAAACCCAGGAATCTGCCCGATGGGCCTTGAGCCATTAAGTACAACAGCTGGCCACCAGGGCAGGGCCCCACCTTTTGTTTTAAATAATTAATTCCACCACCATCTCTATTCACAATTTGATTTTCAGGACGAGTGTATTTAAGTTAATTTTATTCTCTGTTCTTATTCTGTGTTTTGAAATGGAGTCTTAAATCAACAGCTAATTTATTATGGAAAGGCCTGTGATTTCCTTTCACTTAATCTGTCTCTACATGATAACTTGCCATCTTAAAGTACATGGCTAGAGATAAAAGCAGGGCTGAAATTAGAAAGGAAAAAAAACAACAAGTGAGAGAGAGAGAAAAAAAAACGAGAAGTTGTGGTTTCCCATTTTCCCCTCAAGCATAAATTGTCGAGTAAGGAGATTTTTTTTTAAAGCCAGAAATTGCTGTGGAGGGGACTAAAGTTGGAAGGCAGAGAACTGGCAGATGGGTACCGGCATGCCAGGGTTTGGAGGGAAGGCTGGGTTTGCTGTGGGTAACTGCAAACATCCCTCACCTCACCCCGGCCCGGCCCCATACAAGGAAAGAGAACAAATGGGAAAATCAACATCCCAGATAGAAACGACCTGTCCGTGCAGTACTGCTTTCCTTGGGGCCCCACGGTGCCTTTGATACACTGGTTGCTCAGAGGAAGAATAACAAAATTTGTCCACCCTGGTGATTTTGACAAAGATCTGCCAGTTATTGTACCAATGCCTCTCAATCAGGGGTGACTTTGTCCCTAGGGGACATTGGACAGTGTTTGCAGACATCTGTCGTGACTTGTGGGGTATATTCTTGACATCTAGTGAGTAGAGGCCAGGGATGCTGCTAAGCATCCTTCAGTGTAGAGAATAGAAAACACCAGAGAATGATCTGGACCCCAAGGTCAATAGTCCTGAGGCTCAAAAATCCGATGTGTATGTGTACACACTTGTGTGTGAGTGTGAGTGTGTACTCTATCTGCATTCTGATTGAGTGTATCAGAATGTTTGTATCTCATCTATACAAAGCTTCTGGAATCTGGAGACCGAGCCTCAGCTTGGCGCCTCTGTTATACGAGCATCTAGGAGGTGAATTGGTTTCTGTTTCCTTTCACGAAGGCAGAAGTTCTCCTTGTCTGGTGATGAGAAGAACTTTCACAAAGACTGAAAGTGGAGGACGGTGTCTGGCTTAGGGGAGGGCAGGGAAGGTAGCCTGCCTGTAGCTGTTGTCCTTTGCAGCCAGCGGGCCCCGCAGTGGTCCCTTAGGCACCCTTGGCATCTCTCTCATGGAATCTGTCTGGCTCCTTGTACCAAAGGTCGCCAGGGAGAAAACCAGCAGTACTCCCCAAGAGCAGGCGGCAGCGCTAACTTTCAGTGCTTGCGTTGGCACTGTGTGGAGCCCTGGGTCTGCCAAAGACAACAGCCCTACGCTGTGACCAGGACCTTGGCTTCTAGGGCACTGGATCTCAGCTGCTCCGGAAGGTCCCATTTCTGCTGTAGGGAGCTGCTTGGGGAGGGGGTGGGGATCAGGGCACTCATCTCCAGCTCCCTGTAGAAAAGCGTAGACTTTTTACCACCCAGAGCTTCCCTTGCTCTGTCTGATGAAGAGGCTACCTTGGTCCATTGTTACTCTCCCACTGAGAGCAGCTGACTGACCTGTCTTCTCCTCTCTTAGCAGGATGACCCCTGGATGCATGCCCATGGGGCTGCCGGATATACTGATAGCTCTTCTCACTTCCCCTTTGATCTTCCATCAAAGCCTTTCCATCTCTTCTCTAAACGCCTTGCTTAGAATTGTTGCATTGCAAAGAAAAAATTGGACTACAGAGCTCCTGGATTCGGCCCCTTGGTGAAGCGCGTTCCGCGGGGCTGTGGGCACGTGCGTCTTTGTGCCTGGCAGTCAGTCCTGTGACATCCTCCTGGTACTTGTCTCTTAATCCTCAAGTAAGCCTAGATGGAGGTGGGGATTTGTTACGCCCATTCCACAGATAGGAAAGTCACAGGTATGAGAGCTGCCTGCAGGCCACACAGGTTAGCAGGAGACTCATCTGACTCAGGTGGCCTGGCTGCAGGCCAGCATTCGTCATCCTCGTCAATGCCAGGTACACTTATGAGACTGTGTGGTCATTGTTACCAATGGTGACTGGGGCCCAGTGAGGGCACCTGGTGCTTAGGGACATTTGTAGAGGTTTTTGTCTACCCCTGGCTCCCATGAAGTCAGTGCCGGAGCAGTGAAGTTTGGGAAGTACGTGATCTCCCGTTACCAGGGGACCTGGGCTCCTTTTGTGGCCCTCCTCTGCCAGTTTGCTGGGCACCTACCTGCCTGGGCAGCTCCCTCTCCTCTAACCCTGCTGCTAGACACTAGTCCCAAGCACCTACAGGGCCATAAGTCAGGCTGCAAGATAAACCTGGAGATCCCGGTCAGAGTGCACCTTTTTGGAGGACCCATCACTCTGGGAGCCTGCCTAGAGGGGCGAGCAGTTGTTTGAGATGCAACCCCTGAGGTGTGACAGGTGGTGGCCAGGTGAGGCCTGGAGAAGGAAGCCAGGACGCAGCATTGCCACCCCAGCAACGGGATGGGGACGGGGTGTCCCAGAGGCCAAGGGTCCTAGAGGAACTTAAGGCGGTGAGCCGGCGGAGCGCGGGTGGCACTTACCTCGCAAAAGCATCAGGACGCACGCGTAGGGGAGCATGGCCGCGGGCATCCCGACTGGGCTGGCAGGACGGCCGGGGGTCCCGCCGGTCGCGGGCGCGGGTCTCGGGGGCTGCAGCACGAACGGGCGGCTTCGGGTTGGGGTCCCGCGAAGAAGTTGCAAGGGTCCCACGCCCCCTCGGCGCTCACCCGCGCTCACCCGGCCAGGCTGAGGAGAGTTTTAAGTCGAGCTGTGCACTCATAGGTCCAATTTGCCAGAAGAGGTGGAGACAGCCCTCAGCACTCCGCGCACCCCAGCGCGCAGCGCCACAGCCCTCTGGCTGGCTCCTCCAGCCATTCTGACCTCGTTTCGGTCCCCTTCCTTCCCTTGTGCCTCCCCTCAAGTCTTCGCAGTGGGCAAGGAGGTCGCCTCCCTACTGGTGTCCTGGCCAAGGCCAAGCAGTGCGTCTCTCTCGCCAAAGCGCAGCCCTAGCCAGGCCTTCCCTGGAAGGGCAAGGAGGCAAAGAAGCTCCTGTTTGTCCTGGGGGTCCCATAGACCCCAAACTCTCTTTCAACCCTTTCAGATACTTGTGCAAAAGTCTCCTTAACTTGGAGCATAGAAACTCAGAGAGGCAGCCAAGCTCAGAGCGGCTCTCTGAAATAAAGGAGCTTGTCTCTGCTCCCAACACATCTCAGTGAACAACATGAGTGAAGCAGAGTGGGTTCTTCTTCCCCCAACTCCCCTCCTGCCCCCCAATCCCAATTCTCATCTGACTGAGGCAGTTTAAGGTGGTAGCTCAGAGCCAAGGGAGCTGGGAGGAGGAAGGAAAACAGAAGGAAGGGTAAACAGCTCTCAAATTAGTGGTCTCTGGTCACCACCGCAGGCCTGGGCCTCCGCATGGGAGTCCCTGGGTATCAGGCCAACAGTGCAGAGAGGGCATCACCTAGGAAGGAGACCCGTGGACACTGGGTTTATGAATGAAGAGGGGAAGAGTCACTGGAGTGGAAAACAGGTAACCCTAATGTTACAACCTGCATGGGTCACCTGAGAGTTGAAGTCCAATGGAAGGGGGCTGTTGCTGGACACAGGGGAGTCACCGTGCCCATTTCAGTATGCTGGCCCATGGACAGATCAGAAAGAGAGAAAAAGAGTAAAAAACAGAAAAAGAGAGAAAAGGGGACAGAGAGGAGGAGAGAAGGAAGAAAGAATGAGAGAGGGAGAAAAAGACTGAAAAGGAAAGTACAGAAAAGAGCAAAGTACAGAAAAGGAGAGGAAAGTTGAGAGAGAAAGTGAAAAGAAGCAAGAACAGAGAGGGAGAGACAGAAAAAGGAACAATGAATGAGAGAAGAGGACCAGAGAAAGACAAGGAAAGAGACAGAGTCCGAAAAGCAAAGGAGTGAAAAGGAAGAGGGGAAAAGAGGAACCAAACAGCTTGTCAGGAAGACAGAGAAAGAGGGATTTGATTCTCCCTCCTGTGGAGGGTTCGGGGGATGCAGGGTTTGTAGACTCATCTGTCCCACTTTGGTGGGGTTGGAGGACACCCCCACCACACATACACCTTTTGATTCTTCACCAGAAACTTAAGTGAGGTTCCTAGGAGCCCTTCAAACACATCCAAGGGCCCGTGCATCAGGGACCCCTGGCAACTCTTCTCCAGAGATCCCAGGGAAGAGCAGAGAGAGACCCCAGCAGGACGTCACACAACTGGAAATGTGAGGAAAACGATCAATGTCTGCCTGAAAATGACATTTTTTTGCTGGTTTCTGTGGATTACTCAAAGCAGCGTAAGACCCCAAGTGGGCCAGCTGAGACTGAAGTCGGACTCTGCCAGACAATGGTGCCCACGCCTCTGACGGTCACATGAAAGGGGCCTGCTCCTCTGGGTGACAGGAGTGGTGTACAGGGTGATTATTTGTAATTACATAATTGTGATTATTTGCGGCAATTATGTATCTTTACATTTGCAAAATGCACAGTTATGGATAGTTTAAAAATGGTGTGCTGTTTGTCTGTAACTTCTTGAGCTTGGGCTCTTGGGGCTTTCTGAATGTGGCCACTTCTAGGTCTCTGGCCATGGAGGGGATTAGAGTATTAATAGTTTGGAGAGGGAAGAGGGAGGCAGATTGATACACCAGGTGGGTCAGAATTTGGTACTTACAGAACTCATTGTACTCTGGTTAGAAGTCCACACTTAACCACAAACTTGTGCGCTTACTTATTGTATTGTAACATAACGTTCGACACTGTGAAGTGTGTTGAGGGCTTTAGAGCCAGATAGCCTGAAGAGAAGGAGGTATGATTGTTAGCCCCAGCTTGCAGCAGGGGGAAACTGAGTTCAGAGAGTGGGTCACTACCCCAAGGCCATTCAGATAGAAGGTGGCTGGGCCCCGAGCCCCATTGTCACATCTTTCATACTATCAACTCTGCTCCGAATCTGAAGATTCCAAATGAAAAGGTCCTTCTATAATAACACCCATTTCTGAAGAGGCTTAAGAAGGATGAAGACACCCATTTCCAAAATGCTCCCTAAGTCTGAGCTAAGGTCCAGCTGTTGAGACTGTGTGTTCCTCGTGGGGCCTAACTACACCCACCCCAGTCTTACACGATGATGGGATTTTGGGAGAGAAGTTGGCAAGGCCTGATCCCAAGTTAGGCAGTTTACCTGCCACAGGTGGGTTACTTTCCTCAGGGCTACACAGATTTCACTAGATTAAAAACAAAAAAAGGCTAATGATGTCAACACAAAACACTCCTCAAGTCAAAAGGAATTCAAATAAGAGAGAAAGAACCAAGCTAAAACTTATTTATTGGCTTCAAACATATATTTATTTTTATCTGGGGGACAAAACAGTTATATTGTCCAGACTTCAAATTTTGCTGACATGCAGAGCCACCGCCCGAGAACATTCGAGGTGGGGGTAATTATGAGGTCCTTTGGAGGAGGGGTAAATGATTCACTGAGTGGTAGCCGGCTCATGGGTGTGACTTCGTTTTGGTCTCCAGGGCTGGGCTTTACTGGGTTGCTGACCACAGGATCTCAGAATGGTCATGTGTGTGAGAGAGGAGCTGGACTCTCATGATCCGGCTTTCTCTCTCTTCCTACCCTGCTCCAGAATCAAAGTTCAGGGTTCATAAAAGACACCATGGCACACAGCCTGTCTTCTTTTCCCTCTTACTAAACACCTACCTCCGCAAACACTTCACCTTTAACCACACCATGGAAAAATAAGGCTTGCCACGGGACCTTTCTGTTTTCTCTGCTTGTCGTCAGAGTTGTTGGACCCCAGGGACAGTGCGAGGCTTGGCCGTCTGAAACCTGAAAGCTGTGTCTCCTCAATGGGATGAGGCAGGTGGGGGCAGAGCAGGGCCACCACTCTTGGGGACAGTTTCTACCTCTGAAGTCCTCATGCTCCAGATGGGGAAACTGAGACAGAGAGCAGTTGGGACCATTCTTTCTTAGGGACACTTAGGCTTTGAGTAGCTGGTATGCATTTGTGCAACTGTCTTCTGGTGAAAGTCTTGTTTCCTCCACACTCCTGTGCCTGGCACATGCCTTGTATATAATAGGGCCTCAATACATGTGTGAGGAGTGAATACATGCACGAATATGGCAGGAACCTGACCTCAAATAGGAATTCTCCCACCTCCCCATGACTGGGACTGGTGGAAGCAAACCAGGCTCCCAGGTTACGAAGTTGAAGGACAAGCAGATGAATACCACCTGCAACACTCAGGTGCCTTGGGTGCCAGTTTGCCTCACCTAGTCCCAAGCCTAAGATTCAGACCGAGTCTCAGTTTTCTCATCTGTAAAGTGGGGCCATTCCTGAGGTACTTTAGGATTAAGAGAGTGTCTGAGGAAGTGGACAGCTGGCGTAGCAGCCAGTCTTGTAGGCCCTGAGACATTTGGAAGTGGATGCAAGCCCACTCTGGAGTCAGGACAGGAGTGAGCCTTGGTCAGGGAAGCCTGGCTTCTCAGTCCTGACCCGAAGCTGTCAGGGTCCTGAGTGACTTCTTGTCCACTAGCCCCTTTGGGAGGCAGACTGTGAGATCCCTTGGGGAAAATATCCGCATCTGCCCCCGCCTGTCTTGGCTCCATCCGTGTGTGTGAGAGGACCGAGAGAAGGCAGTGGCGGCTTTAATCTAGTATGGGCCCGGTGGGTTGTGGGACATCTGGGTGAACATCTTAGCTTCGTCTACACCAGTTATCCCCTCTGTTCATGGACTTGATGGAGACACCACCAGGCTTTGCAGACAGCTGGAGAAAGGCTGGGCAGACCCTTGAGACAAGTCACAGTGAGAGAAAGCCCAGGGGGAAGAGAAGACCCTCCTGACAGTGACACATGACTTCAGTGACCACTCTGAGTTTCTGTCACTCATCAAAGCAGGGATCCTGGCGGCATCTCCTCAGAGGGTTCTGGGGGCACCCACAATGAGGGAGCTACAACAGTAGGCTCAAACACAGCAGTGATTGTAAGGAGGGTGCAGGATCTGCTAGCGATTCATTTTGTTGTACAAGGGAGGGGTTGTCATGTGCCAGAACCCACCCAAGAGCACCTGATGGTAGAGAGATGGGGCCTGGTGGGTTGTGGGTCCGTGGCAAGATGGAGGCCGCCGTTACCATGTTTTAGAGGGAACTGGTGGTTGAGGACAGTCAGAAGCCAGACCCCAGAGTGCCCATGGCTCTGTGTTAGGTCAGTACTAAAGGGGTGGGGGTGGATGGAGTCTCTAAGGTAGGAGAAGAGAGGGGAGCGGAGAGGAGGGAAGGGGAAGTGACAAAGTGGGGAGATGGAAGGGTGGTGAGGAAAGAGGAGGAGAAAAGGGAAAGAGAGGGAAAAGAAGGAAGGGGAATGAAGCAGGAGATTGTTGCTGTAAGGGGCCGTGGAGTCGGTACCAACTCATAGCGACCTTATACACAGCAGAATGAAACACTGCCTGATCCTGGGCCAACCTCACTATCGTTGCCACACTTGAGTTCATCGATGCTGCCACTTTGCTAATCCAGCTCATTGGGGGTCTTTCTCTTTTTCTCTGACCCTCCAGCTTACCAAATGTGATATCCTTCTCCAGCGACTGTTCCCTCCTGACAATATGTCCGAAGTATGAGAGGCGAAGTTTGGCCATCCTGGTCTCCAAGGAGCACTCTGGCTGCACTTCTTCCAACACAGATCTATCTGTTGGTTCTTTTGGCAGGAGATAGGGGAGGACAAAGAGGGGAGGGAAGAAACGGAAGAGGAGAGGGGAGAGAGACCGGTGGTCAGCTCTGAGCAGCTCTACATCATCAGTCTACATAGCACACCAACAGTCTGCTAAACTGGGTGGACCGCACCGAGGGCTTGTTGTTGTTGTTAAGTGCCATTGAGTCGAGCTGTCTAAACATAGAGGAGATACACAAGACATCTAGACAACATGGTGTCAAGGGAAAGGAGTAAGACACAGAAAGAGCCTTTACAGATGTAGGACTCACAGCTGCCCACAGACATGCGCAGTTTCCTCAACAAGTCCATCTCAGCACAGAGGAGGATTGGGGCGGGCATGCCGTGAGGATGGAGAATGAAGAGGAAAAACGATCCAGTAAGACAAAACTAGGCAAGTGAGAGGCTTTGTGTCGAAATGAGCAGCGCTCCATGAATCTGAGATTATTAACATAACTCTCTGCATCTGAGATCCAAAACCTAGGGCCAGCCAAAGAGAAACAAAAGCACTGGCATTCTGTTGAACAAGGGGAAACTGAGGCACGGAAAGGGGAGGAGGAGCGCCAAGGTGGTAGGTGGCTGTTACACAAGAACTGGAAGTCTGAAGTACTGGTCCCTCTGTTCTGACCTCCATGCCGTTTTGCCTCTTAGGGGGGTGGCCTTGGCTCAGGTTCCATCTTTACCAGCCTACACCAGCCAGCCGTTCCTGGAAAACCCTAGACAGGGTCACTATGAGTCGGAACCGACTCGATGGTACTTAACAACAGCAACAACAACCTGTTTGCACAAGAGCCTTTGGGGCCTGGGACATATCTTTTCACAACCTTCAGTTGCCCCTGTTGTGTTGTTGTGAAGTGCCATCAAGTCAGTTCTGACCCATAGCGACCCTGTATAGGGTTTCCGAGGAGCAGCTAGTGAGCTTGAACTGCTGACCTTGCAGTTCAAACGGCTTTGCAGTCTGGCACTTTAATCCACAGCGCCACACCAGGACGCCACTACCTATCCACCAACCAAACAGAGGAAAAGGCCAACCTATTGTCACAGATTTCTCTGTTCTGAGGGATTTTTACTGGAGGAAAATATGAAGTTGGGAATTATGTGTGGCTTCAGAAATATGAGCTTGTTTTTTTTTTTTTTTTAACAATTAAATTTAAAAGTACTAAGTTTATTACTTCCTGCCCATTATGAAATTGACAATGCTCTTAATACACTGTTTGGAAAATCCAAAGTGAAAAGAATTAAAATGAAAGTCACGTATACCCGTATCGCCCAGGGAACACCAGCGAACATTTGGATGTACGATTTTTTTCTCTCCACTTACTGTTGGTCCGTTTGTTTTTTCCCCTCACTTTATGGTCAAATTTAATAACGCGAGTATCTAAGTAATTACCAATTCCCCAGTGTCATCGTGTGTGTTAATTTCCAAGGTTTAAAAGGAGCCGTCAGATGGAAGACTGTGGAGTGTGTGTGTGTGTATGTGTGTCGGGGGGTGGGGGGAGCAGGAGGATCAAGAAAACAAACAAAAAACCCCAAAGTCAGATTTCATTTTTGGTTATAATGTTCTTCAGATTGTACTAAATTGGCACCTTTTTTTTCTTCTTTCGTTTTTGAAGTAGATACTTGTTTGTGAATGTTCTCTGCTTTGGATCCAGTCTGAAAATAGCAGATTGATTTTAAATAGAAACACCCCCAAAGTGGTGGTCTTTTGGGTTGCACAGCCATCTGAAGGAGTCCTCTCTGTCCCCAGCAGCCACTCAGTGGCTGTTTGCCTATAGCACCTCTCTTCCTCAGGGCGTCTACCTAGTCTGGGGTCTTGGGGAGTGGAGACAAGCCACAACTGTGGGGGAGAAGGGGCCTTACATGTTCTCAGGGCACAACTTCAGCAGAAGACCTTACTTATTTTTCTCTTCCTCCTCTTTTTATTTTTATGGTTTACAATTAACATTCACGGTTCTGTCTCGCCCCACTCCTGAAACAGAATTTTTATCTCTTGATTCATGCTACAAGATAAAATCCCTGTGTACTTGTGTGCCCAGTTGTATGAATAATTGATAAGCCCTTTCCAACTTGCCAGAAGCTATTTAGCGGTCTTGTTTTTCAGACCCCGGAACCCCTGATCATTTTTGGGGCAGCAGCCGGGGACAGGTGCACAGTTTCTGCTCTGGAGACCCACCACTCCATCTCAGAATTTGGGGGCTTATCTCTTGATTTTGATTTGAGACTCACACACTGAGCACCCAGAGTTCCAATGCTGGAGATTTTTTTTTTTTTTTTTTTGGCAGGGGCAGATAGTGTCTACCTGGACTGTCTGAAATCATAGCACTGTCACCTGGGGGGGCAGGGGGGTGTACCTCTGCAGGGGGGCCCCAGGACTGGTGGTTCTGAGATCACAGCATTAATTCAATCTAATCTGTTCACTGATTGTTTAGACCAGGCCCAGGATGCAAAGGCATTTTCTTTCCTGTGTGTTTAAAACAGGCTGGATGAGGTGCCAACGAGGGCCTCTGTCTAGCCTCTCTGGCATTATGTATATATATGACGAAGGTCAGTGGGTGTTATTTATGTCCTTCACTGGGGCTTACCCTTTTCAAACAGGTCTGAACCTGTTATAATTGGCTCATGAGAACTTCAAAAAGCATTTATAACCCTGCTGCAGAATGTCTCAGTTCAGGGCCGAGGTACATGCAAAGCCCCCACTAACAAGATCTTGTTCCCTTCTCCCCACTGCCCCCTCCCAAGGGTCTTCCCACCAGACCCCCAGGTGGCAAACACTGGCACTGGGATGGGGGGGGGGCGTGGCAAGATAGGTTCTTATTTAAACCTGTTGGAAGACCCTGCTTTCTTGGATCCCGGGGAGTCGGGGAGTTGGGTAGTCATATCTCGCCACAGGGGAAGCAGAGTTCTGATTTAATCCACTCACACTTATCAGCCACAAGCATTAATTCCGTTTTCCCTTTCATTTGGGGGAGGTGAGGAGAAAATGAATCCGAGGTTGATGTGGGTGTTTTTTCCTGGCCTGTTTTCCCAGTGCTCCAGGAAATTAAGAAACATGCTACGAGCTTTAGCAAACAATTTTAACCAAGTAAAACCAGATACCTCACCGGAGGCAAGGATCTCAGTGGACGGAAGGTGAGCCTCGAATGAAAAGAACCATGGGGGAGTGATGTAGGCAAAGATGACTTGCAGTTTCTGCCATGGGGGCCCATCCCCTGGGTTTCATAGGGTTATAGCCACAGGGGAACTGAAGGGGGTCCTGGGATGACGTAACTGGGACCTCAGGCCTAATGACAAGGGGAGCTGGCTTGCAGCTTTGGGCTTTGGTGGCCTCTCCTGAAGACCCCAACCATGATGCCCACCCAGAAAACAGCAGGAAGCTGTAGATTCCAGTGATGGGGGGAGGACCCCAGCAATGTGTTGGTCGTCCTTGGGACCCCAGGAGAGCCAACCAATAACCCCTTAAACACCATCTGTCCTTCTCCTCCTGCCTTCTTGTTGTTAAGTCCCAGGGAGTCAGTTCTGACTCATAATGACCCTGTATTAGTGTTCAAAGCCTGTGAATCTTTGTGGGAACGGAAAGCCTTAAATTTCTCCCACAGAGCAGTTGCTGGGTTCGAACCGCTAACCTTGTAGTTGGCCCATCCCATTGCGTTCAAGTTGATTGTGACTCATACTGCCTCTCTAGGACAGAGTAGAACTGCCCCACTGGGTTTCCTAGGCTGTCTTCTTTTCAGGAACAGGTCACCAGGTTCTGGATGGGTTTCAGTTAGCAACTGAGTGCTTAACCACGGCACCACCCCGGGACTCTTGCCCCGACCCCCACCACCTCCCTGGTGACCATTAATAAACTCTAGTCTCTGTGCATCTGCCTAGTCTAGGGATTTTATGTAACTAGGGTCATACAGTGTTTGTCCTTTTGTGTCTGGCTCCTTGGTTCACTCAGCATCATGCCTCCAAGGTTCCTTGGTGTCATGACACGGGTCAGGACTTCATCTTCTGTCCTTTACCACTGAGTGGTACTCCACTGAATGCCCTGCGTTCTGTTTACTCATTCATCTCTTTACTCATTCATCTGTTGATGGACCTTAAACCCAACCCCAGAGGGGAGAAGCTGGAGGGTGGGACCCTGAGAGGAGAGTATCCAAGGGGTGGGCTTTCAGAACTCGTTATGGGACAAGCTAAGCTGCAGGTAAGGAGTCCTGGTGGTGGTGTGGTCAAAGCACCCAGCTGCCAACCCTAAAACCCATGGTTGGAAACCCACATCAGGTCCTGGAGAGAAAATCTCCTGTAGAGATTGCAGCCTTGGAGACCCAACGGCGTAGTTCTTCTTTGTCTGCATGGATCCCCATGTGTTAGAATCAACTCAATGACAAGTCTGATACCAATTAGATTTGCAGTGAATTTAAGGGTTAATGAAATCCCATTCACTTCTCCACTGATTATGATCCTTGACCAAGAACAAGTGAGATGCCCTTGGACAAATTCTTAGACTGGGGATTTCTTTATGGGACCAATGGTTGTGATTTTGTTGTGTTTTTTTCTCTCCTTATGAGGGAGCCCCAAGGAGCACTGACAATGCAACAGTTAGCCACTGGGCTGCTAACCCAACGGTCAGCAGTTCAAACCCAACCAGTGGCCCCACAAGTGAAAGACCTGGTGACCCCTCCTATAAAGTGACGGCCTAGAAAGCCCTAGAGGGCAGTTCTCCTCTGTCACATGGGGTCGCTATGAGTTTGAATCAGCAGGATGGACCCAACAACATGTTTCAGGTGCACATTAGACAGTCCAGTGGAATTGTCTACAAGGCAGAAGAGTGTGGAGATCAGATGCATGAAATGAGAGCCTGGCTACTTGGGTTTTCAAACTGCCTGACTGAGGGACCCCAGAGCCTCAGTTTCCATATGTGTAAGGTGAGGCAACTGGGCTACTTCACAGAGTCCAATTGGGTCATAACGTTGGTCTAAGTGTCACAAAGGCTACTGCACACTGTAAGCACTCAGTAAAGACTAGTATTTTAATTCACTAAACTAAAATTCCAAACGTGATTACCACTGGATTTCTTCCCAAATCTTTTATAGGTGTACAAGTGTGTACCACTCATAAGCCAATGCATCGAGTCAGTTCTGCCACATAGGATTGGAGTGCCCTAGATGTTTATTTTGAGTGGGATCATGCTTTGTGAGACTTTTGGGGGCCGAATAAACCCTACCGTCAAGAAATCCTATAGGGCAGAGTAGAGCTACCTTATAGAGTTTTTTGCCTGTGATTTCCATGACTGTTGATTGTGGATCCAAGCAAAACGAAGTCTTTGACAACTTCAGTCTTTTTTCCTTTAATCATGATGCTATTGACTGGTCCAGTTGTGAGGATTTTTGTTTTCTTTATATTGA
>NW_006408541.1:1729850-1745263 GCF_000296735.1 Chrysochloris asiatica | reverse complement strand
TAGTGGTTATGAATCGGGCTGCGAATCTCACTGTCAGTTCAAAACTACCAGCTGTTCTGTGGGAGAAAGATGAGGCTTTCTGTTCCCATAAAGATTTACAGCCTCGGAAACCCTGTGCAGGGTCGTTATGAGTCAGAACCGACTCCACAGCCCATAATAACAACAATAACAGTGTAAACTAACACATAATTCACAATAAAAACTTAACAAATAAAAAAAGACGGTTTAGAAGGCAGGCCCTGCTTAAGACTATTATTAGCTCTGCCTTTTGTGCAGTCAAAGTGGCCACCATCTTGTTGTCCCATTCAACTGTTTTGAATATTAACTATAGAACTTTCTGGAAGTCCCACCTCACCCTAGGTCTGGGTGAGCACTCTAGTCTCAGACCCTGTCATTCAGACACAAATAGTTAAAGGATTTTCTCAAATCAGGCACTTTTAAGCCAATAGCTATTATCAATTTTGGAGTTCTGGTGTGACGCCATAGGATAAGCTATCGACCTCAAGGTCAGTCTGATCTGCAAGGTGGACGGTTCAAACTCACCAGCCACTCCTCAGAAACCCTGTGCAGGGTCGAATTTCTTTGCTGAAATTCCCCGTGTGATAATTCACAGTGTCGCCCTTTCCCATTAGAGCTTTTAACATGGTGACCACAGTTATTTTAGATTCCCTTCTGATAATGAAAATACTTTGTATCATGTCTGAGTGAGTTCTGTTGATTGTGTTGTCTCGTGATAGTGACTTGTTTTTTTTCTTGCTTCCAGCATGGGGCTTGGGGGTTGAGCCAATCTATTTAGTAGTTCATTTGGGTGCAGGTTTTATTGCTGCTCTTAACAACAACAACAACAACAACAATAGTTACCCTCAGTGCAACACCAGCTTCATTGCCCTCTTGGGTGGTTAGCTTGTGTTTAGGTTGGAGGGTGGCTAGAAGGTTTTTCTCACTGTTTCTTATCATCTGCACTTAGCTGCAGACATAGTCTCTTTAAGCTCTTGTCCCTTTCTCAGCATTGTTACTTGTTAGTCCAGGGTTGATTGTGTAGTGTGGGGTGGGGAATGTTCTTTCGTGTTATGATTAGCGAGGCATGACCCTTTCTAGTCCCCAGCTGCAGGTCTGGGCTCGGGATGTATGCCTGCTCACTACCAATGCCTCTCCCACTCACCGCCTCACCTCCCAGAATAGAAGTTGGTTATGATTTCCATCATCTGTTTGCTACAGTGGTTGTCACCAAGTGCCTAAAGGACAACAGGTTTTATCGCCCTGCATTCAGAAGAATTCAGGAGTCTCGGTGTGGCGCTGTGGGCTAATGCGTTAGACTGCGAAGTTGTTTGAACCACAAGGTCAGCGGTTCAAGCTCACCAGCTGCTCCTTGGAAATGCTAAGCAGGGTCGCTATGGGTCAGAATCGACTCTATGGCACTTAACAACAACAATTCAGAAGTTTAAGACTCGCTCCATCGAGGTGGCAGGGGAGAAAGATCCAGGTCGTGCTTTGTGCCTCTCCTGCAGCACTTGAGGTTTCTGTGGGTCTACGCTCTGGTAGCGTAGTGGTTACGAATCGGGCTGTGAATCGAAAGGTCAGCAGTTCGAAACTACCAGCTGTTACGTGGGAGAAAGATGAGGCATTCTGCTCCCGTAAAGATTTACAGCCTCAGAAACCCTGTTCAGGGTCGCTATGGGTCGGAACCGACTCAATGGCACTTAACAACAACAACAATGGGTCTATAATGGGAGAGATGCTCCCTGAGAATTCTCACCCTGCCCCTCCTTGTCTTCTCATGCGCTCTCAGTGATGCTGTAGACACTAACTTGTGAATGAATGAAGTTCCCACGTGCCTGTGACTCCCACATGTCCTCTTTGCCTGGCTAGCCCACACCTGGCCCTTAGCAGTTAGTTAAAATTTAAGCTATATTTTGTTTCTACTGGTTAGTTTGATGGTTTTCCCAGGCAAGCATGAGCTCCAGTCTCGTGTGTCCTGGGCAGGGGTGGATTGACCACTAGGCACAGTATGCTCTGGCTTATAGTAAGCAAGGCATACATGGAGTTCATTGTACTTCCTTACTAATCTGCAGTGAAATCTCACCTGGTTTCATCACCTCTTGAACGAGGTGATGATACCTTGGTGAGCTAGTTTCCACAGGTTACTAAGGGAGCAAGCACAATGAAGCCCAAGTGCACCATGCTTATTGGGCGCTCTGGAGATGCCTGTCTTTCCTTAGTGTTCAGGTGAGTGAGCTGCCCTGCAAATCTCAGCTCTCTGTAAGATCAGAGCTCAACGGCAGATTTTCAAATTGTCTGGCTCGTTTTGTTGTTGTTTTTGTGACGAGGGTGGTAATGATGCTCTTTCCACCTTTCTGATTGGTCCTGTTTCCTTTACGAAGAAAATGATATCAGTAGAAACAACAGTGTGGCCTTTACGTAATCCACTGATAATCTGAAATGTATCCTTTACGTAATTCATTGATAATTACAGGTGCAAGAGGGATATGAAGATGGAAAGGTGACAGATCTTCACTTGAGGTAATGTTGGGTGAGCAACAAGCAGGACCTTGGAATCAGCATTCCATCCCATGCTCTCGGTGTGACCTCGGAGAAGGAACTTGACCTCTTTGAGCCGCTGTTTGTTTCCTTACTTGCACAATAAAGATTAAATGTTATCACTCCCAAGGATTAAAAGCTATTCAAAAAGTGCTTGGCACCTCAATGCTCTGTAAATAGAGGTTATTTAGTTTACACGGATCTGAAGACGATATCTTGGCACAACGTAAGTAAGGTAGTCTCCGATGTACGCAGATGAGTAATGAGTTGTGTTTTTGATTTTTGTATGATTCCCAAGTCTCTTGGACTCTGGCTAGTGGTGTGTGTGTGTCTCTGGTGGAATTCTCTGAATTCATCAGCAGTTCAAACCCACCAGCTGCTCCTCAGAAACTCTACACAGGGTCACTATGCGTTGGAACTGACTTGACAGGATTTAACAACAGACAGCAAGCAGCCTGCTACTACTCCCGCTATTGAAGTATACCGTAAGGCAAAAGGAGATGTACAGATCAGGAAGTAATTAAATAGAGGGAGAAATGATCCATCCTAGGTCCTGGCAGAGAGCAAGCACTCAGTAAACAATGGCCCAATCTGAAGAAAAAGAAGGAAACTTTCAGAGGGAGTGAAAGTTGGGTGCCCCAACGCCTAACCCCACTTTCATCAGCCACTTGCCTGGGCAATGTTGGACAAGACTCTTTATTTCCTTGAATCTTATTTCTCATCGGCAAGATGGCGGAACTCTTTGCTGCCCTTGCTCACTCATAACACAGTGTGGAAGTTGAAACAAGCAATGCCTGTCACCACTTGAAAACTGTACAAATATGGAAAACCTGAGTGTTAAAAATGATCACTCCAGCCTGCTATGAAAGGTTGAAGGATACGTGAGAAGTGGACCTTGGGCCCTCTTAATTATGGCTTCAGAAATAGTTACGGGGAAGTCAAGAGGCAGGTGATGGATTCCTCTTGATTCTTCTTTCCCAAGGAGGCACTGGATTCTTGCAGCTGCCTGACAAGTTTCTTAACAAGTTGCCTCCAAGTGGAGGAACATCAGTATTTGTCGAGGTCGTGGTTTGTCTGGCTGATTTATACAAATTGGTGAAACAATATCCCCAGCCTGCTCTTTGATCTTGGTTTTGACGCAAGTCAACTTAAACAGTCACGGGAGCTTGGAGGAGATCCTTCATAGAAGCGTGGCCACCAATCTTTCTTGGAAGCTCCTGTGAGGCCTCTGCTAGCTGCTTCAAAGGCCTCATTCATCACGACAAGGGGAATAAAAACGCGAGTTACGCTGTATTAATCTTACTGATTGCCACCCTTGACCCAACTCAACCCACATCCAACTGCGGCAAGAATTTCTAGCTCAACTTTTGCTCAAGGATAATTTTGTCCCTCCACTGACTCTCTCCTACCCTCCCCAGTGACCTGGCGACCTTCCTCCTGCACTTTAGTCAAGGAGGGTGGATTGTGGAGGAAGTCTTCATTGCAGAAGATTCAGTGGGGGGGGGGTTACAGGGCCAACTCAGTGCCTCTAGCCTGTATTAGCAAGGTGACTAATACGGACTGAATTGTGTCCCCCCCCAAATATGTGTTGTATGCCTGTGGTTATAAGCATCTTTGGGAATGGGTGTTCTTTTTTCACGTTAATGAGGCATGGTTAGTGGAGGGTGTGTTTTAAATCAGTCTCTTTTGAGATAGAAAAGATTAAGCTAACAGGTGAGTCAGCAGAGATGGCAAAAGAGGTGTGCCTCATGGAGGTCACCCAGGAGCCCACAGAGGGAGAGAGCCCTCTCCTACAGCTGGTTCCTTCAATTCAGACTTCTAAACTGTATGAAAATCAATTTCTGTTTGTTACAGTCACGTTTGTGTTATTAATATGATGTTGTTGTTTTTAAGTGCCGTCAATTCGGTCCGACTCATATAGACCCCATATAGGGCTTCCGAGGAACGGCTGGTGAGTTTGAACCGCTGACCGTGCAGTCCAGTGCATTAACCCCCAGTGTCACACCAGGACTCCGTTCTGTTATTGTAGCACTTAACTGCTAGAAGAACAAAGCAACCTGTGTTGGAAGAAGTACAGCCCAAGTGCTCCTTTGAAGCCAGGATGGCCAGACTTTGTTTCTCATACTTTGGATGTGTTATCAGCAGGGACCAGTCCCTGGAGAAGGATATCAAGCTTGGTAAAGTGGAGGGTCAGTGAATAAGAGGAAGACCCCTAACAAGACGGATTGGCCCAGTTGGCAGCAGCAGTGGGCTCAAGTGTTGCAATGATTGTGAGGTTGGTGCAGGCCTGGGCCATGTTTCAATCTGCTGTGCATAGGGTCACTGAGTTGGTACCAACTCCGTGGCACCTAACAACAACAACAACAACACTAGATAACTTAGTGTGTGACCTCGGGCAAAGTATAGCAACCTTTCTCTATCTCAGTGTCTCTATCTGAAAGTTTGAATGGCGTCAAATTGATGTGAAGAGTAGATGAGGTATTATGGGAGAACTTTAAAATGTTTATGGAAAATCCCGTTATCTTTTAATTCCATTCTCCCATGAACTGTTTGAAGCTCCCTTGAATCTATAAAATGTTTTGGATAGGACCAGGCATAGAGTATGCACTCAGTAAATAACAGCTATTGTTATTGCTGCGAGGATTATATGAGAGAATTCTCAAAAAGAGCTCAGTAACCATTATGATTATGTAATGAGCTCCTGGTATGTGCTAGGCATTGGTACTGTTGGTAGTTACTGTCATATTGACTCCAACTCATGGCAACCCCGCGTCCAACTGACAAAAGGCTTCCCGGTCCTGTGCCATCTTCACAGTTGTTGCTATGCTTGAGTCCACTGTTGCAGCCATGGTGTGTTTTGAGTGCCTTCCTCCCAGGAGGCTCATCTTCCAACTCCGTATCAGATAAGACTATGCTGTGGTCCATAGGGCTCTCACTAGCTGATTTTCAGAAGTAGATACTCAGGCCTTTCTTCCTAGTCTTTGTTAGTCTACAAGCTCCATTGAAATGTGCCCACCAGGGGCGATCCTACTGGTGTTAGACATGCCATAGCTTTTAGTATCATAGAACCATGCAAGTCACCATAGTATGACAGATTACTGGAGGCATTGTTAGGATTGGGGATATGATGGTGAATGCAATGATTAGGGTGGTAAAAGGTAACCAGTAATATCACACACACACACACACACACACACACACAGTTGAAGACAAATTGTGACCTCAGAGGGTGACAGGAGAGCTTGTAACTCTTGGGAGTGTGGGGTTTGGGTAAGCTTCCTTGAGAGTGTGATTTTGGAGCTGAGCCTTGAAGGATGAGTGCAGTTTACTTGAGACAGGCTGGTAGAAGAGGGGATGTGGCTATGGGCAGGCATTTTAGGTAGGAACACCTGCACAGGTAGAGCCCACACAGGCTGCAGGTGCTGTTGGGTAATTTCCATTGTTCTAGTTCTCTGGTGATGCTGAAGTAGAAATCCCACAAGTGGGTGGTTTTGATGTACAGAAACTTAATTTTCAGTTTAAGATGTCAGATGTCTGAATTCAGGCACAAGCTCTAGGAGAAGGCTCTTTGTGTCATTCTGGGGGAAGCTCCCTTGCCTAGTTTCTCCAGTGTTCTTCCCTGTGTTCCTGGGGGATCACCACGTAGCATGTATACTCCATTCATGGTTGGCTATTTGTGCCAAATCTGTTCTTTTTACATCTTAAGAGGGACTCGGTTGAAGATACTCTACACTGATATGGCTCCATCCACATAACATCTGCAGGTATACAGGTTAGGAACCTAACACATAGTTTGTGGGAACACAGTTCAATCTGTAACGCCAGCCAACATGTGCCTGTGGAGTCCTGGCCATACATAAGGCACCAAATGAGGCCCCTCTTTGAGACAATGTGGGGAACAAAGTTGTTTTACACACATATGCCCGAGTCCCTTTGCATCTTTCCTGCCGCCATTCTGGACCATGCCATCTTCACCTACCCCCTCTCCCCTGACAAGTGTAACAGCTTGCCCCACGACCACTTTTGCCCCATGACCACCTCTACTGGATCTTCCCATAGCAGACATAGTCATAATTTTTTTCCACACGGAATTACAACATCATACAAAAACCATAAACGTTTGGTTCAAAGAATGATCGCAAAGGGAATCTCTACACAATCACACCAGGTTGAGACGCCACCTCTGTGTGTGGTTCAGAAGCTCACCACTCACTCCTGAGAGGGCATCACTGTCTTGACCTTGAATGCCATTGACTTTATGCTTTATTTAAATCTAATGATTCAGATGATATTCTTTTTGACCTGACACTTTGGGTATGTGATTAAGAGGTATCATGCTTGGTATAAAATACAAAGTTGGCAAAAAAGAGGCAGCCCCTCAGTGATCGGGATTGATAAAACTGTAGCGGTGGGCTGAAATACAGCAACAACTGTGAGTGTTTTGTTCTACCCTACATGAGTTGGAACTGACTCGATGGTACCTACCAGGAGCAACAACAACTTCAACAACCATGTTGTTGTATATGACTATGGGCTTTTCTCCTCCCACAGGAGAATATTTGAGGAGAATATTGGAAGTGCCATGGGCTGCCTAAAGAACCAACAGATCTGTGTTGGAAGAAGTGCAACCACAGTGCTACTTGGAGGCCAAGATGGCCAAACTTCATCTCTCATACTTCGGACATATTGTCAGGAGGGAGCAGTCACTGGAGAAGGCTATCATGTTTGGTAAGGTGGAGGGTCACAGAAAAAGAGGAAGACCCCTAACGAGATGGATTGGTATAGTGGCAGCATCAGTGGGCTCAAGTGTGGCAATGATTGTGAGATTGTTCCACTTTCGGGCACTGTTTTGTTCTGTTGTGCATAGAGTCGCTATGAGTCAGCGCCGACTCAATGGCACCTAATAACTATAACAGCAGCAGTGGGTTTTTCATGAGTTTTGCTGTGTTCTGCTCATGAATATTCGATAATATATCCATTTCACTGTTGATGTATATTTGATCTGTTTCCACTTTTTTTGGTTGTTGCAAACAACATGTATGTGACCATGCTTATACAGATACACATTTCTGCTAGACAGAAGTTGACACGTATGTTTGGTTTTTATAGATATGACCAAGCGGAGTATGAGATTTTTAACGGTTCTAATCCCTTGTGATACTTGCTAGGGTTATCGTGGGGGTTTTTTGGCTTGTTTTATTTTTGTTTCTTTATTTTGTCATTCTCTGGGTCTGGAGAATATCTCTGTGATGGTGAAGGTTTTGTGTCAATTTGGCTAGGTCCGGATTCTCAGTAGTTTGGCAATTAGAGGTAGTCACTCCCGTGATGTGAGCTGGTATGATCAGCCCTGATCTGATGTCATTATCTTATGTGTTGTAAACCCTCACTTCTAGGGGGGGCACTGTTGGCTAATGTTCTGAACCGCAAGGTTGGTTTGAACCAAAAGGTTGGTGGTTCAAGTTCAACAGCCGCTCCTCAGAAACCCTATACAGGGTCGTTATGAATCAGAACTGACTTGATGGCACTTGACAACAACAATAAGTAAATGATGTTACCGAGTCCTGGTATGGAGCTGTAAGAGAAGCCCTGGACTGCGAACCACAAAGTCAGAGGTTCAAACCCACCAGTCCCTCCTTGGAAATCCTATACAGGATGGCTATGAGTCAGAACCACCGACTTGACATGATGTTAATGAGGCTTAATGTTTCATTTTGAGAGACAAAAGATATTGAACAGGCAAGTGGAGCTCAGAGGGACCGACCCCCGTCAATAAAGATGAGCTGAGAATGAAGCGTGTCCTTTGGCTCCGGGGTCCCCACATTGGGAAGCTCTTGGATCCAGGGCATACTGATGCCATGGGGCAAGACCATCTCCAAGGAATGCTGGGTGACTGATGCGTAAAGGAATCAAGACCCTTTCTCCAAAGTCGGTGCCTGGATTCAGACTTCTAGCCCCCTAAACTGTGAGGGAATAGATTCCTGTTTGTTAAAGTCAGCCCCTTGTGGTATTTCTGTTCTAGCAGCATAAGATAGGAGTCCTGGTGTAGCACTGTATGGTAAGCCCTGGACTGCTAAGCACAAGGTTGGTGTTCAAACCGACCAGCTGTTCCTTGGAAACATCATACAGGGTCACTATGAGTCAGAACCCACTCAACAGCACTTACCAACAACAGTAGCAACAAAAGATTTATAGCCTCAGAAACCCTTTATAGAGCTGCTATGTGTTGGGATTGATTCCATGGTACACGACCAGCATCACCACCACCACCATGGGCCAGGAATCCCTGGCTGGTACAAAGAGTGTCTACACTTGACTGACAGCTGAAAGTTCGGAGTTCAGTCCACCCAGAGATGCCTTGGAAGAAAGTTCTGACAATCTACTTCTGAAAAATGAGCCATCGACAACCCCTTTGGAGCACAGTTCTCCTCTGACACACTGGGGTCAACAGATGCTGCAGCTCATTCCATGGCGGCTGTTGTTATTATTACTAGAAAATTAGTGACTTCACTCTTTGCAGAAACATGGGGTGTGAGTTTTCCTCGCCCTATCCACAGGATTCATCCTACTTTGGTTTGGTCTGTTCCTTTTACTTACAAGACAGCACACACCTCTCGAGATGTTCAGCCCCTACCTAGAAACCCCATCTTATTCTGGCTCAAGTCTATTCCAACAGAATGTTCAGCATGGTCAGCTCACGCATTGAACCGGGCATCAGTTTTACCAACAGCGGCCTTCTTCAATCAAGGTGGAATCACCCAGGACCCAGGACCAAGCAGTATGGTCTCCTTCTAGAACTGATGCGCTTAAAAAAACAATGAATTTCAGCTCAACTTTTGAGCGAGGGAAGAGAAAAGATAATTGTGTGCTGTTTCCTGAAAAGTTATGGAAGGAAAGTCAGAGGTGGTTTTTGAGAACTTTGCTCCTCAGGAGTAATAACCATCCGCCTTGGGCCTCTCATACCTCGTGTGGTAGAGCTGGAAGTCTTGGGTTGACTGACTGGGTCTTGCCTCCAAAGACACTGCTCAGATTCTCAGATTTACAAGGAAAAACCAAAACCAAACAGACCAAATACCAAATCTTTGAGTCAACTCTCACTCATAGTGACACAATGGATGTCAGTGTAGACTGCCCTCCATAGTGTTTTCAGTGGCTGATTTTTTTCTGAAGTAGATTATCAGGTCTTTCTTTGGAGGTACTTCTGGATGGACTTGAACTGTCAATCTTTCAGTTAGTAACTGAGTGCTTACTGCTTGTACCACCCAGAGGCTCCATTTACAAGGAAGGGATTTGAAATTTGGCAAAGCTGGTGTGTAGGGCAGAGAACATTAGGATTGGAGGACGACACAACCTTGTTTGTTGAAAGTGAAGAGGGATTGGAATACTGATGAAGATCTAAGACTCCAGTCTTCAGTATGGGTAGCACCTCAATGTAAAGAAAACACAAATCCTCACCAATGGACCAATAAGTAACATCACGAGAAACTTGAGAAAAGACTGACGTTGTCAAAGTCTTTATTTAACTTGGATCCACAATCAACACTCACAGATGCAACAGTCAAGAAATGAAACAACGTATTGCCTTAGGCAAATCTGCTGCACAAGACCTTTTTAAAGTGTGGAAGAACAGAGATGTCAGTTTGAGGACTAAGGTGCACCTGACTCAGGCCATGGTATTTTCAATAACCTCATATAGATGTGAGTCCTGGTGTGGCACTGTAGAACAAGCACTTGACCATAAAGTTGGTTTGAACCACAAGGTCAGTGGTTCAAACTCACCAGCAGCTCCTTGGAAACCCTATACAGGGTCACTATGAGTCTGGACCAACTCAACAGCACTAAACAACAACAACAACATATGGATGTGAAATTTGGATAACAAATAAGGCATACCATAGAAAAACTGATGCATTTGAATTATGATGTTGATGCAGTATATTGAAGGTACCATGGCTAGCCAGAAAAACACAAACAAATCTGTGTTGGAAGAAGTTCAGCTAGAATGTTCCATAGAAGTGCAGATGGTGAGATTTTGTCTGTCATTATCTGGACATATTGTCTGGAGGGATCAGTCCCTGGAGAAGGACATCATGCTTGGTAAAGTGGAGGGTCGGCAAAAAAAAATAGGAAGACCCCAATCAGATGGATTAGCACAGTGGCAGCAACAATGGGCTCAAATATAGCAACAGTTGTGAGTGCGATGCAGAACCAGCAGTGTTTCATTCCATGTTGCGTAGTGTCGCTATGAGTCAGAACTAACTACAACAGCAGCTGGGCGGATCACTCTCTGCACTAACCTGGTGCTTCTCCCCAGTCTCCTGAGAGCCCCGAATCGAGCTCAACCTCTCAGCCTGCTCATCTTCCATCGTTATTTCATTCCCACCAGGCAGAGACACAGAGATTCTTATTTTTAAACATGTGCTACATCACGTGGACAAAGGTTTAGATCAATGCCTCTAACACTGGGTCCTCATCTCCATCCCAGAACTGGTTCCCTGGGGAACAGGGGGCAGAGCCCATCTCATTTTTCTGTGCTTATTTCATCTCCTGGAAAATTGAGTTCCTATCTACCCAAGTCATAGTAACGCCGCAATGATCATGCTTTTCAGAGCTCTGATCTCACACCACAGCCAGCTAAGAGTCAATTCCAGCGATGGTCCCCAAATTAAATCTGGTCACGGCATTGCTGATGATCTGGGCTAAGTAAGGCTAGCTCCATTGTGAGGCTGCACACTCATCATTGGCGCTCTCCACGTAATTCACAAATCCATGGTGTGGGCTTCAGTGGTAGGCCAGGCTGCCCCATCACCACAGAAAGAAGATCCTAACAGGATGTGGTTCACCTCTTTCAGTTTCGGGCTGTGATTCATCTCTTCTGATGCTATTACATTTAAGAGAACACTCAATAGCCGACCCCTGGGCTGAGCTCAGACACTTTGAGAGGAAAATCTAGGTGAAGGAAGGGAATAGGACCAACCGAGAAGCATTGGAGGTTGGAGGGCATCCAAGGAAGACTGGGGCAAGATTAGTCCTTAATGTGTCCTCAATGGCTTATAAGAGGAGGACTTTTTCTTCTTGAAAACTAGTGATTCACAACCTTATGGGGGTTCTGAGTCAATCAGAAATAGGTCCATTTGCAGGAACTGCCAAGACTTTGGGTCTTCCCCCAGCTCGGGAGCCCCCACACCATGCTGCTGCAACCTGGTGACCTGGCTGTGTTGTTGGCCATGGATTTGTGAAATCTCCTGCTCTTGTGTTGTCCTGCTTTGCTGAGCTGTGAATCCCACCACCCCAACCCCCTGCCACCAAGTCAGTCCCCACTCAACGAAACTCTACTGGACAGAGTAGGGTTTCCGAGACTATAAATTGTGATGGGAGCAGCCTTATCTTTCTCCCACTGTGTGACAGGTGGATTTGAACCTCCAACATTTTGGTTAACAATCTGAGGCACCACCAGGGTTCCTTGAGCTGTGAAGAGTCCACAAGAAAGGCCCTGCAGTGAGGTGCATGACTTTACTCTGGGGGCTTCCCTAGGGCAGTTTTTCAAGCTTGGCTGACATTTGGGGCCAGATCATTCTGTGTTATGGGTGGCTGTCTTGTGCATTGTAGAATGTTTAGCAACACCCCTGGTCTCAACCCACTAGATCAAGTAGCAAACCCCTCCTCAGTTGTGATTCTCAAATATGTCTCCAGCCGAGTTGATTCCCACTCAAGTGACCCTGTAGGTTTCTGAGATTGTAAATCTTTATGGGTGCGGACAGCCTCATCTTTCTCCCTCTGATGGGTTTGAACTTCTGACCTTACAGTTGGTAACTCAACGCCTACTTCTCAGTGCCACCAGGATTCTTCAGTATGTCTCCAGACACTGCCAAATGCCCTCCTGGGGGTGCCAAATGGTTCTGAGTTGGAACCTCTGGTCTCATCAGTCTTGGGGGTTGAAAACGTCAGTGACTATAGCCGGGCAGGAGATAGTGGGCGGGTTCAGGCTCAGAGAGGATTCCTGCTTGGTGGCCGACCACACTACAGCAACTGTGGCCTGTCTCCCAGGCATCCTTGGAGAGGTGCCAGCAAACACGGTGGTTAATCAGCTCAGGCGCCGCCTGGAAGTGCATCTGCTTAAGTGAGCATGACTGGCCGAGAGAGCGCCTTCAAGCTCGGGGTAGGCGGGGCGCTCAGTTCAGGAGCGGGGGGCGGGGAGGCAGGGAGAAAATGTCAACGCCGCCGCTGATGTTGGCAGCTGGACATTCTGCTGGCCTGTATTGAGTATTTATTCTGGACGGAAACCCACACAACAGATTCTCTTGGGTGGCACAGTGGTTAAGTGCTGGGCTGCTAATCCCAAGACCTGTCCGTCTGTTCTTGGAAAGATTCGAACTCACAGCAAACCCGTCAGGCAGAGAAGTGCCCCCGAGAGTTTCTGAGGCTGTCATCTTTACAGAAACACACTGCCACAGCCTTCTCCCACACAGTGGCGGGTGGGTTTAAACCACCAACGTTTAGGTTCATGGTGCAATGATTAACCTACTTTGCCACTAGTGTTCCTTCCTATAAAGATGACAGCCTAGGAAACCCTATGGGGCAGTTCTACTCTTGTCTTATAGGGTCTCCGTGATTTGCAATCAACTCCACTGCACATAACAACAACAACAGGGCTACCTGCCCATTTCAGGGAGGGGAAGCCAGACCCCAAGCCACAAGCAATATTAGGAGGATGCAAACTTAGATAGGACACATCATCAGGAAAGACATGGTGTTTGGTAAAATACAGGGGCAGTGAAAACAGGGGGCCCTCCTTGAGATGGATTGACACAAGAGCACAAACACACCAACGGTCATGAACTTGTTTCTGGGCAGGCACTGGTTTTGTCTTTTACAGACCAGGTCGCCTCGGGTTGGAGCCAACTCTGTGAACGACAATTAGGCTCAGGGACTCTCTCCTTTGGAGTCGTCACTCCTATCATATCAGACAAATTAAAGCACACCCACGTTTTACTTTAACTATAATTTATTTGGGTAAAAATATTTTAAAGGATTTTAATGATTTTGCTTCTTAAATGATCTAGCAGTGTGTCATCCACCGATGCCCTCGTTATAACTGTGATTTCCCTACAACCCATGGGCGTTCTTCGGAATTCCTGCTCCTGTTTTCTCAAACGTAATGAAGTTTTTTTTTTTTTAAATGAATTACGAGGGTTTACATGGGAGAACACCAGTTTTACATTCATCCTATTGTATTTTGTTTCATTGCAATGATTACAGTCCCCTCCATGCATCATCAAACAACCAAAAGGTACACCCCACAGACCCCCCACCACCACCCCTGGTCATCAGCACACAACCCCTCTCCCTCCCTGAGTCCATTGTCCCCAGCCGCTCCATCTGTCCACATCATTTTCTCTGCTTCCATTTCCAGCGTCACTGCTTCTCTGGGTTGGGTCCTGCACTCTGCTCTTCTCACTGGATGGTCCCAGGGACCTTTGCTCCTGGACTGCAAAATCAGTCAGTCCCCTCCTTTTGTTACAAAACATTTACCTTTACATTTCCGATCCTCATAGTCAGTCCTGATAGCAATTATTCACTAATGTTTTACAAGAGTCTTATCCCATTTCCTTTCGCCAGCCCAGTCCCAACAGATTGGAAACCATTCAGTGGAGATTCTACCTTCCCCTACCCTATCTGGAACTAGGCTCCCTCTTGAAAGCTTGTAAGCCAGTCACTTCTTGCCTTTGTAGCCCCCCCCCCCCCATTTTGGGTAGCCAATGTCTACGTTGCCCAAGGCTGTCAACCTTGTGTACCAAAGGGGTGGGAGTGATCCTCGCTGTAAAGATTTGTTCCCTTTTTTGAGCTACTACATCCACAAGCATAGGTAAAGTTCATCAAATTGTAGCAGGTTACTTTTTTCCACTCCCCATCTTCTTTCTTCTTCTAGTTGAATTCTGATCATCCAGCCATGGAAGCAGGTCAAGTGGGTATTATCTGCCAGTATGGGTGTTCTTGTGCATCTCCCCTCACTTCATATCAGCTGGATGCTTCGCTCTCCACTCTAGTCCTCTGTGGCCATGTCACTGCCTCTGGGCCCAGGAGTCCCCGGGTCTTGCCATACTGCTGGCTAACCAGGTCTCCACCCAGGTTCTCAGGGGTCTGTTGAATGTGGTCAGACTTAGCTCCCAGCTTCATTGCTGTTTTCCTCCCTCATCCCCTTATCGGTGACCAACGTGGTCACCAGCCAGACCATATGCCTGCTTGAGTATTCCCCTTGAGTCTCAGTCTTGGAAGGGGGTTTGCTCTGAGGGGACGTAGTGAAGTTTTTATGACTACCACATCATGAATACTGCATCTAACAATTGGTGAGGAGGCTAACTGCTGTATCTGGTAAGCGTTTAATGAAGCATTTTTTAATTCTGAGTTTGCGTGTTTCGTGTAGAATTTTGGAGCCAATCATTTTTCTCCACACTGCACGTACTTACATGGGCCCCAGAAAGTCCTGCGCATAAAGTCTTTCTGTAGTCTCTGAGAGCAGAAGGTGAGAAGAAGGTTCTAGAAATTGCTGAGTAGTAACTTGGTTGGCAAGTTGGAGCCCCGCCCAGCTCGCTCCTTCTTGGGTTTTATGGTACAGCATCTGGTGACCCACGTGTGCAATTTGCAAACATCAAACATGGTCGTTCATTCCTTATTTCTTGATTAATTTATTGGATGTCAGCTTTCTGATCAGCCCAATGTTTAATCACGGGGAAATTGCCTGCCAGCTGGGCAGTCTACTGTTCTCTCTGATGTCAAAGGAAGCATAATTATGGGGCTGCGAACCAGGTGAAAAACAATGAGAAATTAGGCATAATTGGACGGCATTTCCTGACGAGTTATAACACCGAGCCTAGTAT
>NW_006408541.1:1719267-1729750 GCF_000296735.1 Chrysochloris asiatica | reverse complement strand
AAAAGAGACTCCATCTTTATTAATAATGTGAGAGTTGGGTCTCTATTGCTTTCAGATGTGTGGGGCTCAACAGACGAGAGGTTTCCTTTTTCTCACAGATAGAAACTGTCTCCTTGCAGCTTATGGTAAAATTTAAAGATATAAAAAGGGACAGGGCATTTAAAACTGTATGCGAGCAGACTTAGAGATGCCTTTGTGATCAATAGCATATTTTTATTTGGATTGCTGGGTAAGAGGAAACCTTTGGAAGCTGCAGCTACAAAATTTAGAGAGCTCTACAGAAGGGCAGTAAAACTGTTGTCACTTGAATATCAGGTTCTAGAATAATGGCTGATTTAAAGACTTGGGATGATGGAGTGAGGTGGGGGTTCTCATCACTGTATGCCCAGGAGAGGGGATTACAGCTGCCTGGCTTCCAGACCCCAGGTGGAGCGGCGCCGTTTATAACAGAATTTGGCTGGAGTTGAATTTTAATCTTGGGATCCACCGATGGCTTTAAGGACAAGCTTTAGAAGGTGACCATTTGTTTTCAGTCGCTATAGCAGAGGATGAAAGAAAGCCCTAGATTGCTCTGCCCGCGGTGGTTTGTGTGGAAGGACTTGAAGGTGAAAGCTGGGTAATAGGGGTCCTGGGCCACATGGAGTCCTTCTTTCTCGATTAATAATTTGGACACTGACCTTCTGGTCATGATAGTAACTGATACCTAGTGGGTGCTAATGGTATTCCGGAAGTCCTACATGATCAGCACTGGACTGTTACCCATAGGTCAGTGGTTCAAACCCACCAGCCATTCCTTGGAAACTATACAGCGTAGCTATGTGTCAGAACTGACTCGATGGCACCGGACAACAACAACAATGGCACATAGGAATTGTGCTTTGTCCAGCATCATTTTGGACTCTCTTCTCATTGGCTTCCACCTTCTGGGCCTGGGCTCCCTGATATGGTAGCCATGGGTGGCTCTTGAGCGCTTGAATGTGGCTGGACCCTGTGGGATGGGCGGGCAGTAAGTGTAAAACACCCATTGAATTTCCATGACTTTTGTTGTTGTTAAGTGCTATTAAGTCAGTTCCAACTCATACAACAGAACAAGCTACTGCCCAGTCCTGCACCATCCTCACGATTGCTGCTACACTTGAGCCCATGGCTGCACGCAGTGACAATCCGTCTTATTGGGGGGCTTTCTCTTTATCCCTGACCCTCCAGTTTACCAAGCATGATGTCCTTCTCCAGGGACTGGTCCCTCCAGATGACATGTTCAAAGTACAACGTCTTGTCATCCTCACTCCTAAGGAGCTTTCTGGTTCTGCCCCCCCTCCCCCCACTGGATTAAGCACTGGGTTGCTAACCACAAAGTTGGCAGTTCAAACCCACTAGCTACTACATGGGAAGGCTTTGTGCTCCCATAAGGATTTACAGTCTCGGGAAGCCTGTGGGGCAGCTCTGTTCTGTCCTAGAAGGCTGCGATGGGTTAGAAACCACTCCAGAGTGTGGCTGTATGCCATTGACTTGGTTCTGACCCATCGTGACCCTGTATAGGGTTTCCAAGGCTGTACATCTTTTTAAAAAGTTTTTATTGTGAATTGAGTGATTGTTTATATGGGAGAACATTGGTTTTACACTCATCATTTCATTGCAATGATTACAGTCTCCTCCATGCATCATCATTCAACAGTATTTGCTTCTATTCCCTGTTTTCTCTCTTTTTTGGGGGGGAAGGGGATGTACACAAAAACACTCAGGAATATATAATCATTTAAACAACCAAAGGGCACATTCTGCAAGCCTAAGTGTATAAATCTTTACAGAAAGTCTCATCTTTCTCCCACAGATGGGCTGGTAGATTCGAACTGCTGACCTCATGGTTAGCAGCCCAGCTCATAATCTACTACTTTACCAGAGTTCCGTTTCAAGAGTAGTGGTATTGTTGTAAAGCGCTGTCTTGTCAGTTCTGGCTCATAAAGACCCTAAGTAGGGTTTCTAAGGAGTGGCTGGTGGGTTTGAACCGTTGACTTTTTGTGGTTTGCAGTCCGGTGCTGATCCTACAGCGCCACACCAGGAGTCCTTCAGGAATGGCAGGGAATGCTATAAAACAAACCAACCAACCAACCAACCATGGCCAGGCCAGAGAAAGAAAAGGGTCGCAGGAAAGTTAAGTGACTTGCCCAAGGTCACAAGGTTGGCTAGCTGTCTGCCTGCTGATAGTTGGTCTCTAATGGGGTGCTTACCTAGGGAATAGCTCTGCTCTGTCAGCTTTTGCTGTCTGCCCTGCATCCCTGGTGAAAGTCTCATCTTCTGTGACCTCAGTTTCCCTAGCTGGGTCACCCAGGTCAGGCTGTATGACCTTTGTGATGTTTCTCAGAGAGTGACAGGTTCAGTTTTGTTCTCTTGGGCAAAGAGCTGTGTAACATAGGGAAGGAAACATCAGTCTCTCTCTTGATGCTTATTTAATTATATTTCATTAGGAATCTTGTCACATTTTAGCCTTCTATTAGTTTCCTGGGGCCATCTGCTATGAAGATTTTTGAAAAACCCAAACTTTATTTCTTACCATTGATCCACTCAGGTTAGAAGGATTTCATCTAGCCTAACTAGAAAGTTGACGCAGGACAGTGGGGCCCAGATGAGCAGTGGACAGTACCCTTCGGACAGTGCATTCGCAAGTCCCTGTTGAGTGCCTGAAACTAGCAAAGGCCCATGAGGGATCTCGGGGAGTGCTGGGCTCTAGCACCATCTGTACCCTTCTGACTGGGCACCCTAACGCTAATGCTTGCACAAGAAGGAGAAATGGTGGTTGGCAAGCTGTCAGACCACTTTGGACCACCCAGTACTCTTGGGAGTCCTTGGTATGGTGCTATAGCATAAGCACTGGACTGCTCACTTCAAGACTGGCAGGTCAAACCCACCAGCTGCTCCTTGGAAACGACTGAATGGCACTTAACAACAACCGAGCTCATGGAGGAGGACAGCCAAAATGATCCTTAAAGTCAGGATGGCAAGACTTTGTCTCACTTCAATTTGGACATGTTATCAGGGGACCAGTCCCTGGAGAAGGACGTCATATTTGGTAGACTAGAGGTCAGGGAAAAAGAGAAAGACCCCCGGTGAGATGGACTAGCACAGGAGCTATTGCAGTGGGCTCAAATAGAGCAACAATTGTGAGACCCGGAGGCTTTTCTTCCTGTGCTAGATGACGTTGCTGTGAGTTGGAGTCGGCTTGACCCTGTCACCTGCTCCTAGGGGCACAGAGGTGGGAGGGGGATGGTACGGGCTCACCTTATTGGAACTCCTCGTATTGCGAACCTTGAGAAGCAGTTAGTAAACAAGGGTAAATTCATATGACGCCGGTAAGGACACTCCAACTGTACTGTATATTTTTCTTGTCCCCAGTCATGGAATGCCCTCCCCACTTCCGAATAACCCGCTTTGTCCCCCTGGGTCTGATCTCACTGTGCCTTCAGATATTGCAGGAGTGGAGCATTAACGAGAAGGAGGTCCTCCTCCAACACCACCCATTTTCTTCCCCAACTCCCCCATAGCCCGCCTAAAAGCCCATTTCCTGAGCAAGACTGGCTGCCTCTCCAGTATGACCCCCACCCCTAGCTCATTTAATCAGTGTCACTGATTAGTTGAAACATACCACTGAGGGGGCGTCTGGCGACTGTGGTCCTGCTTCTGTCATTTATGGCTGGCTGATTCGAGGCCAGCCTCCTCACCCCGCCAAGCCTGGGCTCCCTCATTTGCAAAATAAGACACACTCATGCTATCTGCCCTGCCTCTCCTTCCTGAGTTATTGAGATAGGAAACCGTGGGTAAATAGAAGAGTGGTTTTTCAATGTGTTATATTATCATAATTGCCTGTGATTGTGTGTGTATAGCTCATCTCCCCAATTAGTTGGGAGACCCACAGTGATGGTGAGGACACCCACACGTCTTACCTCCCTTTGTTATTCCCCACACAGCTTGGACATATGGCTGCTCTTCAATACATATTTACTGAATTGAATTGAATTTCAGATCGGCTCCCAACCACCCTAAAAACTTCATCAGTCGAGAGAGAACCTCCCTCCTCCCCCAGCCCAGCTCTCTGCAGGTGCGAATGAATGAATCAGAGAATGAATGAATATCGCCTGAGGTTTGCTTTACTCTCCCAGCTGCCTGGTTTTGACAGTAGCCATGAAATCCACCACCTCCCCTCAAAGATGATGTCCCAGTCTCATCCTCCGGGGATGTGATTTCCACCTTGCGTCTTGCCCATAGTTCAGATTTCTATTAAGTAGTCAAACATAATATAAAATTGCCAACAAAAAAGATTGCTCCCGGATTAATTAATCTCCCCCTTTACACAGAGAAAGACATAAAAGAGAGCATAAGATAAGAAAAGGAAATGAAATTAATCTCATACTTTCTATGGTTGCCTGTTAATTTCAAGCTTTCCTGCATCCGGGTTCTTGTGTCCCTGCTCCATTTGCTAGATTGCTTGGTACTTAAATGAAACATCTTATTAATCATTTTCAGGGAATGCTGCACAGCCAAAAGGGGAAGAAGAAAAAAATAAAAAAGGCATTCAGGAGCTACAATGACTTTATTTTTATAGTAATACATACCTCCTCATCAGGTATGGCCAATACGTCAAGATGAGAAGCCAAATTTGTATACTATCTTACCCCACTATCAATAAATCATGTTAGCACTAAGCTGCCCGATCAATTCCACACTGACACCAGCTTCTCTGTGGAGGAGAGATTTGAGAATAAATGTGGAGGTGATCAGGGAATAAGCCTGTCTGAGAAGTTTCACAGAAGAAGCTGGACTCTGCTCATCAGAAACTAGTTACAAGTTTCATTTGGAAATGAAATGATCAGCTTCAGAGTTGTGCAGCCCCAGGGTGGAACTACATGACTGTCAGATCTTTTCTTCACATAAAGACATAATCTCACACCTTCCAACATGTCCATTAACCCCCCAAAGACTTTCTAGCTGGCCCCATACTCCACCAAGATGATGTAAATACAATGATTAACCAGGCCACGCTACCATCAAGCATTCTTGAGCCCCTCGTCCCTGAAAAATACATTAGCCCCTGACAGTACTATCTACACATTAACTCAGACACCCCAGCACCATGACCCACGATCTGCCCTGGCTAACTGCTTGTGTGAGTGCATCTGGAGATGGAATGTATGCTGCGTCCATCTACTTAATCATCTCAGAGACCTTGGTGTCGAGTCTGTTTCTGGCGGGTGCTGATATTATGACCTGTGTCTAGAATGACACTGCTGCTAATTCTGTAGAACCATGCCCCCACCCAAAGCCATCCACATGGTGCCTGCAAGTCTTAGGATCGGCCTTTAGTCTGGTCTTTGAAGTTACTGGCAGTGGTGTGAGTTTCAATTCAGGCTGAGGGCTGGGTGTTCTCAAGGTGAGCCGTTTCACCCTTAATGTTGAAGCCCTGAGCCATTCTTTCAATGAAGTCCACCTTGGGCGAAGGCCACTGTGAGTGGTCAGTGTGCTGCAACTGGAGTAGTACAATGGTGGTCCAGAGAGTCATAGGGTCCCTAGAGTAAGATATCAGGGCTAAGTAGCCTTTCAAAGATGCCAGGTCAGTGAGGCACGAACCAAGGCATGGTGGTGGAAACTATGGGGAAAATACCCTCGAAGTGTTTGCCTGCATCTTGAGCTTACGCACTCCTGACACTGTCATCAAGTCAATTCCCACTCATGGTGCCCCGATCTAGGGTTTCCAATATTGCCAGTTTTGATGGGAGTGGACAGCCTCCTTCTTCTGTCTTCAGAGAAACTTTGGAGGCTTCCTTTGGCTCTCATAACTGCCCCTCCCTTGGATCCCTCCCAATTCTCTTAACTACAGCTCACCCCACTCAGTGTTTCCCCAGCTGCCATCTTGGTGGTTGGTATTCCCCAAGATTTTGATTGGTCCTTTTCTCTGTGTCCACTATCCTGGCTGTGCGGTCCAGGATTGTTGTTGTTGAGTCTGTCTCCAACCCATAAGGAGTCAGGCTGCGGTGATCCACAGGGTTTTCATTGGCTGATTTTTAGGAAGTAGATCACTAGACTTTTCTTCTAGTGCATCTTAGTCTGGAAATTCTGCTGAGCTCTGTTCTGCATCACAGCAATCCACAAGCCTCCATCCACGGACAGACAAGTGGTAGCTGCACCTGCGGTATTTTGGATGGAAACTAAACCCAGTTCTCCTGCATGGAATGCTGGCATTCTACCAGGGAATCCCCTCTGCCCTTGCCGAGCATGGTCATAGTTGTTGGTAAGTGTCGTGGAATTGGTTCTGTCTCATGTGTAGGGTTTCCAAGGAGCTGCTGGTGGGTTTGAACTGCAGACCTAATAGCTAGCAGTCTAATGTTATCCTACAGCACCACACCAGGACTCTAATTCCAGCCCTCACCCCTTCCAAGATGGAGAACCGTTCCCACTGCTTCCTCTGGACTCTTCTCAATACATCTGTCCTCTCACCTGTCCCCATGGAAAACTCTTCCTTGTATTTTAAAACCTTTTTCTGGGGAGGGGGGCAGTCTCCTTTTTCTGTTGAGTCTTCCTTCCTCCCTGAAACTCTGAGACAATTGCACCAGCCTCTGGGTAGCTTCTGGACTTGTTGTTGTTGTTAAGTGCTGTTGAGTTGATTCCAACTAATAGCTTCAAAAAGTCCATGGAAGAATTCCTTTATCTTTTCATTCTAATTTCCCAACAACTTTTTGACTTAGCCCTCATGCATTTGACTACTGTGCTTCCTACATAATCGGTTCCCATCTGATTCCTCAACGAGAACTCAAGAACAACTACATCATGGTCTAGGTCCTGTTCATTTGAATTTCCTTACAATGCTTAATGCACTGGTTGTTATTGTTAGGTGCCAGTGAGTTCGTTTAACTCGTAGCGACTCTGGATAGGGTTTCTGAGGTTGTAAATCTTTATGGGAGCAGAAACCCTCATTTTTCTCTCTCGGAGCAGCTGGTGGGTTTGAACTATTGACCTTGTGGTTAGCAGTCGAATGCTTCTCCTACAATGCTACTAGTGCTACTAATGTCTAGGAGGTCTCTGTAAATATTTATTAAATAGTTCAATGAAGAGCATGTACTGTATTCCAGTCCAAGAGGGGGATTAAAACCAGAAGGAAGATTGCATGAAAAGAAGGCTAAGAAATAGCCTTTGGCTCAAATCAGTTCTGATCGATTTATTTGAAAATTATTAAACCAAACAAGACTTTGAAAAAACAGTTGAAGTCTCACTAAGTATATGTGGGTTTTTTATATGATGTTTATGATCCCAACTCACAATGACTCTATGTGTGTCAGAGTAGAATTGCTCTATAAAGCTTTCCAGGCTGTGACAGTTGGGTGGATTTAGATCACTAACTTTTTGGTTAATAATTGAGTGTTTAGCCATTTACACCATCCAGGGACTCCGAAAATACCTATGTTGCTGTTGTTAAGTGTCTTCAAGCTGGTTCTGACTCACAGCAACCCTGTATAGGGTTTCCGGGGAGTGGCTAGTGGGTTTGAACAACTGACCTTGAGGTTAACAGTCAAGTGATCATCCTATCATGCCATGCCAGGACTCCCAAGTATACCTTATAGTACCTTGGAAATGTATTAATAACTACTATGGCCATTTCTATGGATTGAATTGTGCCCCCAAATGGGTATGTTGAAGTCCTAACCCATAGTCCCTGTGACTGTGACCTTGTTTGGAAATAAGAGTCTTTAAAGATGTTATCACTTAAGTTGACTGAGGTCCTACTGGAGTCAGATGGGTCCTGATGCAGGATGAATGGTGCCTTTGTAGGAGAGAAAAACTCAGACACAGACCAAAACAGAGGGAAGATGCACATCCATGTGAAGACAGAGGCAGAGGTTGGAGTGATGCATCTCCAAGTCCAGGAACACCAAGATTTCCAGCCATTGCCAGAAACTAGGAGAGCTTCAAGAGGAAGCCATCAAAGCTTCAAGAGGAATCAACATGGCGGATACCCTGATCTCAGACTTCTAGCCTCTAGATCAGTGAGACAATGCATGTCTATTCTTCTAGGTCACCCAACTTGTGGCCCTTTGTTACCTGTCCCAGGAAGCTCATGCACTCTTCAATGTGACTACGAATTGAGCAGTTATTCTGTGCTAAGCAATGACGCCCAGAACTTCACACCATGATCTTACTTAGTCCTTTCAAGACCCTCCAGAGAAGGTTCTTCTCTTATTTCATATGTTGAGAAAGAAATAAAGGCTCAGAAAACCTTACCCACCATCACCCCTCTAGGCGATGACTGAACTAAACAACCCTGTGTGGGTTGACTTCCGGTTGCTGTTTCTTACCGCCATATGCTTGTTGTCTTCAGGCTTCTAAAAGGATTCTAAGGTACATAGGTCTGGTTGAGGACCCATTATGAAAAGAGCATGTTCTTTGTTTTCTCCCTAGTGGAGAGGGACTGGGCTGGGCATTTCCTGCCTACCCAATATATCTCATTCAATCCGCAATATGGTCAGTAATATGTGTTAGCGAGAGAAAGGTTGATGTGTGGGCTGATGTCTGCCACAATGAAGCAGAAAGTTTACCACTAAGAGAAGCTAATGGACCCAGGTTGGGGAAGGGGGGCACAAACCCCTGTCCTTGGTTGGACGAGCCCCAAGCGCTAATCAACGTTACTGAGGATGTCTGTGCCCACTAACAAAGCATAAATATTTGGTCTCAATTGAAGGTCTCCAGGGCCATGGCAGACAACAGCCTTGAATGTGCTTGGTCCACCTGTCTGTTAAGAACAAGAAAACACACAGAAAAACAGCCCTTTGTATCCATTCTTCCCCATAGAAACGGCAACGATGTCCTCATCATTATGTCTAAAAAAGCAGTAGATATGAAAATTGGATTTGGTCAGAGCTGGATTTTAGCTGCAAACGGGTGGTTTTTAATAAAGTGCCTCATAGCAACCGAACTGTGAAAAGCTGCTACTTAGAAGCAAGTTCATGTGATCTCGGGAAATGGCTCGCCCAGACAGGGCAGTCTGTAACTGTTTATTTATAGTCTGCACCAGATCAGATCAGCCGGGGTGTGTGGAGGTGGGGGGGGGGGGGGGCTTCCAGAAAGTGCCATCATTGGAAATTCTAAGCCACAAGAGAGACCATCAGCTCATACTTTTAGGGCAGGGTGCTCATGGGGTGGGTACATGAGGTAGGTGGGCCCTGTCTGTGGGTAAGTGTTGTCCAAGTGCAGTGACCCAGGGTTGTTTGTGTGGAGGGGAGCTGGCAGGAACCCATGGTAGCTGAACAATGGTAGGATCTTGGGGGGCAGTAGAGCTGGATCTCAAGGGGCTCTGGAGATGCAGGGTTAAGAGCTTGGCTGCTAACCAAAAGGTGGGTGGTTCGAACCCACCCAGCCCCAATGGTAAAGATTATAGCCAAAAAAATGGAGCAGGTCTACTGTATCACATGTGATCACTATGAGTCAAAATCAAACAGCAAGGGATGTGGTTCTAGTCCTGCTTGGAGCTTCCTGGCTTTGTGCCCTTGAGCAAATGTCTCACCCTTATTTTCCTTGAATAACACTGTGGTATTGTTGTTAGGTGCCATCTAGTCTGTTCCAACTTATAGCGCCTGTATGCATAGCAGAATGACACAGTGTGCCGTCGTACATTTAGGTTTGAACCCATTGAGGCCATCACTGTGTCAATCCATCTCCTTGGGTGTCTTCCTCTTTTTCATTGACCCTCTACTTTTCTAATCATGATGTCCTTCTTCATGGACTGTTCCCTCCTGACAACATGTCCAAAGTACGAGAGCTAAAGTCTTACCATCTTGGATTCTAAGGAACGTTTTGACTGTACTTCTTCCAACAAAAATTTGTTTGTTTTTTGGTAATCCGTGGTACTTTTAATATTCTTCTCCAACACCATAACTCAAATGCATCAATTCTTCTATGGTCTTACTTATTCGTTGTCCGACTTTCATGTGCATATGAGGCAATTGAAAATACCATGGCTTGGGTCAGGCTCACCTGAGTCCTCAAACTCCTACCTTTGAGCATTTGAAAGAGGTCTTTCGCAGCAGATTTGCCTAATGCAATACATTGTTTGATTTCTTGACTGCTGCTTCTTTTGAGTGTTGATTATTGATAGATTCAAGCAAAATGAGTTCTTTGACAACTTCAATCTTTTCTCCATTTATCATGATGTTATTTATTGGTTCAGTTGTGAGAATTTTTTCTTTCTCTACATTAAGGTACAATCCAAACTGAAGGCTGTAGTCTTTGACCTTCATCAGTAAGTAACTTTATTGGGATGTAACTCACACGTCATACAATCCCTACACTCTCAGTGTGCCATTCAGCAGTTTCATATAGTCCCAGATATATGCAACCATTGCCACAGTCAACTTTAGGGTATTTTTGTCACTTCATAAGAGAAACCCAATAGGGCTCAGAACTGTAGTCTTGAGGGACACCATGGTCAACTGACTGTAGTCTC
>NW_006408541.1:1679587-1719052 GCF_000296735.1 Chrysochloris asiatica | reverse complement strand
TAGTCTCGAGGGACACCATGGTCAACTGGCCATAGTCTTGAGGGACACCATGGTCAACTGGCATAACATAGTCCACAAAGACAATGTTCTACATCCCACTTTGGTGAGAAGTGACTGGGATTTTGAGAGCTCATGAGCGACCATCTAAGGCACAACTATCGGTATAGCCTGGTCCAGAGAAAAGAAGAATGATGGAAACCGAAGATGCTTGGAAACAATTCATCCAATGGGCTAATGGACATAAGTCCATTAATGTGAACATCTGTCTCCACAACGCTGAGATCAGAAGAACTAAATGGTGTCTAGCTACCACCACCAACTGCTCTGAAAGCGAACACATTAGAAATTCCTGCATAGAGTAGGAGGAAATGTGGAACAAAACTCAAAATCATAAAAAAGGATTAGGCATACCCAAGTCATGATATTTTCAATAACTTCATATGCATGTGACAGTTAGACAGTGACTAAGACCACAGAAGAATTGATGCATTTGAGTTCTGGTGTCGGAGGAGAATGTTAAAAGTACCATTTTAAAATTGTAAAAAGAACAAAGAAATCTGTGTTGGAAATAGTACAACTAGAATTCTCCTTGAAAGCCAGGATGGCCAGACTTTGTCACTCATACTTCAGACACATTATCAGGAGGGACCAGTCCCTGAAGAAGGACATCACGCTTGGTAAAGTGGAGGGTCAGCGAAGGAGAGGAAGACCCCCAATAGGACAGATTGACTCAGGGGTAACAGCAAAGAGCTCAAGCAGAGCAACACTTTTGAGGTTGGTGCAGGACTGGGCAGTGCTTCATTCTGTTGTGCATGGGGTCACTATGAATGGACTGGGCAGTGTTTCATTCTGTTGTGCACAGGACCACTATGAGTCGGTACCAACTTGATGGCACCTAACAACAACAACAACAGCAACAATACAGGTCAGGTAGAGACCAGTGAGACCCGGGAGTATGATTCTTGTCACCCTTCAGCTCTAGGACTGAACTCACCACTGTGGTTCAATTTTCATCCAAGCAATAGACAGGCATATGGGGGGACAACAACATTAGTGAAGTGTACACACCATCGAATTGCAGCATTTCCCCAAGGACAAAGTCCATAAGGGTGGGGAAAGAAGAAGGAATGGAAACAAGAAACAGGGAGGAAGTGGGATGGTGTTGTGGTTGTTAAGTGCGGTGGAGTCAGTTCCGAAACCGGCTTTGCAGTCCAGCGCATTAACCCACAGAGCCACGCCAGGACTCCAGGAAGTGGGATTAGAGATGCTATATTAAGTGAGTGGGCATTGAGAGGAAACGAAGCGGATGATTTGTTGAATGTAAAACTGATGGTCTGCTCTGTAAACCTTCATTCAATTTACAATAATATGTTAAAAAAAAAAAAAAAAAAAAGGGAGCCCAGTAGCCTTTAGCTGTCACCCCATATTTCTCCACCGCCACCCTTCAGACCCTTGTCAACCATTAATCTACTTTCTGTCTCTATGATTTTGCCTAATCTGGATATTTAATAGAAATGGAAACACACGCTATGTGGTCTTTTGTATGACTTTCCCCACTTAGCGTAATGTTTTCAAGGTTCATCCACATTGTGGTTTTTATGTTTTTTTTGTTGCTCAGCCTCCTCCTCATCAAGTGGGGAGCTTAACTCCAGCTGTGGGGAGCTTAACCAAACCAAACCAAACCAAAACCTAAGCCCAATTCTGACTCAAAGCTATCCCATAGGACAGAATGGATCTGGCCCTTAGAATTTTCAAGCTGGAACTTGTATGGAAGCAGACAGAAGGTCACATTTTTATCCTACTGAACAGCTGGTGAGTGTAAACCTCTGCTCTGTCCATTATCAGTGGAGCGCTTAGCCACAGAGCCACCAGGGCTCCTTGCTAAAACCTTACTTAAGTTCAGTCCCACTAAGCACTAGGGGGTTGGGCTGAGGAAATTTCCCCCTGAGGGGAAATAGCTTCTTTAGCTTGGTTATCCTTACCTCATCTCCACATAGAGTCACCACGACAATCCTACTGCATTTTATCATCACACTAAAGTGATTCCTTTCTTTCTCCCTCCTGGAGTCTTCTTTCACCCCCTCAACTTGTATTTGTTTCGATAACCACAGTAGCAGAATTATCTCATATTTTGTGAGCTTTTACCTGGGTGCTACTTATCGCTACTGATACCCACCTTGTGAGGCAGAGATTGGTGACCCCATTTAACAGATGAGGACTCTGAGGCTCAGAGACTAAAGGAAGCACTCTAGGTCTGCTACAGAAATCTTCATTCTTTTTTTTTTAGTTGTTTTATTTTGGTAAAAACATATAAGAGGTGACTTTAAGAAGTTCATGGAAAAAAATCCATTATCTTATAATTCCATTTGTTTCCAAACATTTTGCAACCTGCCTCTTATGACCTTGTGTAGGATAAGCACCAGACTGCTAACCACAAGGTCAGTAGTTCAAACCCACCAGGTGTTCTGAGGGAGACAGAGGAGGCTTTCTGCTCCAGTAAAGATTTACAGCATCAGAAACTCTACTGGTCACTATGCGTCAGAGTCAGCTTGACAGCTGTGGATTTGG
This sequence comes from Chrysochloris asiatica, assembly GCF_000296735.1. Lineage (NCBI taxonomy): Eukaryota > Metazoa > Chordata > Mammalia > Afrosoricida > Chrysochloridae > Chrysochloris > Chrysochloris asiatica. Next base: position 1,716,484 of record NW_006408541.1, on the reverse strand, counting down.
TTTTATAGTAAGTCTATGACAAGGTCAGGAGCTCTGATAGCATAGTGGTTATGAATCAAGCTGCTAACCTCAAGGTCCGCAGTTCGAAACTACCAGCGGTTCCATGGGAGAAAGATGAGGCTTTCTGCTCCCATGAAGATTTACAGCCTCGGAAACTCTGTGCACAGTCACTATGAGTCGGAACCGACTCCACGGTACTTAACAACAACAAGGTCATGAATCGGGCTGTGAACCTTAAGGCCAGCAGTTTGAAACTACCAGCTGTTCTGTAGGAGAAAGATGAGACATTCTGCTCCCATAAAGATTTACAGCCTCGGAAACCCTGTACAGGGTTGCTATGGGTCGGAACTGACTCAATAGCACTTAACAACAACAACGACAAAATATTTGTCAATTCAGTATTTCCTTTTTAATATTTTTTAAAATTGTTGTAAGAATATATAAAATACAGCATTTGCCAATTCAATGTTTTTCGGGAATACAATTTAGTCGTCTCAGTGACATTAATCATGTTATGCAAGCATCATCAGTCATCATTGAGGCAACATCTTCAGAGGTACCATTCCATGACCCTGGCTACATTTGTCTTATTGGGTGTCAATCCCCCTGGTCCATTCCCAAGAGTTCCCACCACCACCACTGGTGTTCCCCAGCAAAGGAAACTCGGCTTCTTACATAGATAGCAGTGCAAGAATGAGACCTGTCCAGACTTGAATCTCGCAACATAACTCTTGTAGTGGCTCTAAAGCACAGGGTCACTATGAGTCGGAATCAGCTCAACAGTACTTAACAACAACCAAGACGATGCAACGGTTAGGCACTTGACTGCTAACCAAAAGATTGGCATTTCAAACACACCGGGTGACTGAGAAAGAGACCTGGAGATGCGCTCTCATCTAGGAAATCTTTTGGGACAATTCTATCCTGGGGGGTCGTTTTGATGACTTGATGGCACCTAACAACAACAACAAGGGTACCTGGTGGAGCTGTGCAGGTGGTCTCTGAACACAAGACCTTGCCACCATGCACAGTATTACAGTGGAGCCTGAGGACCTCCCACTGATGCCTGAGGGAGGGGCTTAGAAAAGGCCCCTTCCAACTTCCACCCCACCCCCAGGTGAAGTCACCAAGGGGGACATGCTGCATGTCCTTTGATTAACTGTCCTTAAAAGAGGTAGGCTCAGAATGTCGTGGGTGACAAGGTAGGGGTGATTAATCCTCCTATAATCTGTTGGCTGCAGTTCAATTGCTGCAGGAGGTTTTCTGGGGAGATCGATCAGGTCTTAACAGAGGGGTGAAATGACGCAGGGACTGCGGTTGGTCGGCGGACTCTAGCTGAGCCGTCGGAGGCAAGCTCTTCTCTAAAGCCACCCTGCCTTGTGGGCGTCGGGGACATTTCCCCCAGCCCTTGTTTAAGTGATGCAGGAAGCATGAGGGAAGGAGAGGCAAAGTGACAGTCCTCGGGTTTGATCAATTATGAGGCAAATGTGCTCCTGACGTCATGTCTCCCACCCTCACCAGAGCCCCTGGAGGAGGGCCAGGACCCCTCATTTCTACCAGCCCATTCAGTCTTCTGTTCAGGCATAATGAAGAGCAGTGTTTAAGGGACCTTGCTTCCCAAGTAATACAGGAAGGGTCAGGAACAGAAGGAGAAACTGCAGCGTGTGCTAATGATTTGTCAAATGTGATTTGACAGTTTCTGCTATGTGACGCTGTGGGTTAATGCGCCAGACTGCAAAGTCACTTTGAACCGTAAGGTGGGCACTTCAAGCTCACCAGTTGCTCCTCAGAAACCCTATACAGGGTCGCTATGGGTCAGAACTGACTTGATGGCACTTAACAACAACAACAGGAATCCTGGTGTGGCACCATAGGATAAGCACTTGACCTCAAGGTCGGTTTGAACCTCAAGGTTGGCAGTTCAAACTCAACAGCTGATCCTCAGAAACCCTATTCAGGGTTTCTATGAGTGAGAACCGACTTGATGGCATTTAGCAAAAACAACGACGACCATCCTATAGGACACATGGAGACTTTGTGGCACAGTGATTAAAACCTGGCCGCTAACTGAAAGGTCAACAGTTCAAACCTGACTTCTGCTCTGTGGGAGGAAGATGTGGCAGTCTGTTCCCATAAAGATTGTTGTTGAATTGATTCTGACTCACAGCCGTCTTAGAATGAAATGCTGTCCAGTTGTGTGTCGTCCTCACAATTGTTGTAGCCACTGTGCTAATCCTTCTCGTTGGGGGGTGCCTTCCTCTTTTTCTCTGACTTTACCAAGCATGATGGTCTTCTTCAGGTACTAGTCCCTCCTGACAACACATCCAAAGTATGCGAGACAAGGCCTCACCTTCCTTGCTTTGAGGAACATACTGCTGTACTTCTTCCAAGACAGATTGATTCATTCTTCTGGCAATTTATAGTAGATTCCGTATTCTTCGCCAACACCAAAATGGATGAGTCCTTCTTCAGTCAGATGTGACTTAATTCTCAAAGTGACATCGTTGCTTTTATTACAGCTTTGGAAATCTTGTGAGGCAGTTCTACTCTGTTCCATGGGGTCTCTGTGGAATTGATTCAGTGGCAATAGGTTGGTTGGGTACTGGACATCCACCTGAAACCAGAAAACTTTTACGGGCAGGGAGATTGGGGTCTGAGAAGTTGAGTGACTTGTCTGAAGTCCCATAGGTCAGTGTCAACCCCAAGAGTCAGACTAAATGAGGACTGTGAAATCCAGGTGCTGCAGGACCCAGGGGTGAAGAAGGAGCTCACGGAACTGGTCATAGACCAGGTGTCTTTGGAAGCCTTGAGGTGTTGGGTGGGTGTAGGGTGCACCAAGATGACCCAGCTACTCAACCAGAACTGGAGGAGAGGACCCAGGACACTCTGGCCTGTGCACGTGGGTTGTAGGGGCACAGAACCCTGTGGCAATCAGAAAAGGCTTCTTGGAAGGGGAGGGGATAAAGAGGCTGGGTTTTGATGGATGTGTAGGAGTCTTGAGTTCAGTAACGAGGGAAGCTCACTTTTGGAATGAGACCAGCGTGTGCAAAGGTTCAGAGCTGGAAAGAGTGGCTTGCAGAGTGGTTGAGGTGTAGGATGCAGGGTTAGGAGAGGCAGAAGAGAGAATGCCAGAAGGAATATCTGGTAAGTGGGCATAGATGCTTTTTTGGGAGGCAGGATTTCACTGGAGTTGAGGGAAATGGTCAATATTTTAATGGTCTTTTGTGCTTAACTTCCCCCTGCCCTGACACATTTTGAAAGTTAAAAATGGCTTCTCCGAGGCGTGAGAGCCATACCATAAGTAGAAAAGATTCTGCTGATGACAATGTGTGATCACCTCTCTGTCATTATCTAATGAAGGCAGGGTCGGGGGAACCCAAGGCTTTGAAGAAGCCTGAGAGAACTCTGAAATGACTCCAGCTGGACCCATCTGGAAGTGGTCTAATTATAGAGTAGGGGTCTTCAAGCATGATGCCTCTTTGTGGGCAGTTGGGGTTGGGCACAGCCAAGGGGACAGAGAGTGTAAGGGTGGCTTCTGCATCAAAGCCATCAGGGCTGAGATATCTGCAGACTCAAGGTCACAGTTACTGCAGGCCTCTTGCTGGTGATTACAGGGTGTCCTGGACAGTTTCCCCAAGACTTTGAGTCTGTGTGGGGCACTTTCTTGTCCAACATCATCATTCAAATGCATAAATGCATTCTTTAAGAGGGTGCCAGAGGAGGCATTCCAGCCAGTGTCTGAGTTATGACAAGGGAGCTATATATATATACATATATAGGATAAGAGAGCATCAGTGTTCAGACCCACTAGCTGCAAGTCTAGAAGGAAGGAAAGAGAAGAGACACAGTGTCACTAGTTATACCAGGCTCCATTGGTGGCAATGGAATGACAGGAGAGTTGGCCCGATGCGCAGATTGATTCTTTTAAAAATGAAAAAAAACCAAACAATCTATTTGATTTGTTGCTGTTGCGAATACACACACTGGAGCCTACACCAAGCCAACAACTCTTACAGGCAGAATTCGGTGACATTTGCTACAACTTTCAAGTTGAGCTCTCATTCTCCCTCCCCATTAGCATAAACCCACTACCCCTTGAGTTTACTGTCTAGCTTTCCCAGCTGTTAGTGTCAGTTTGATCCTATAGAAAGTTCTTTAATGGAGCACAATTGTTTTGTTTTAAGAAGACTTCAGGGGACATTTTTTATTTAAAGATGATCTCAAAGCAGTAGTTCTGTTTCAGGGGTTCATCCAGCCTCCACGGCTCCAGAAATTCTGGATTCTATGAGCATTTGAAATTCTGTTCCCCGTTGTTCCCCCTTTTGATCAGGACTCTCATATCGAATCTTTGATCAAAGCATTCAGTCCTGACAACCGAGCACCGTCCAGTTCCTCTGGACGTGTGTCATAAAAGCCATTTGCCATGCATTTCCTCCTCTTATTTCTGACTTTCCTTCTTTCTCTGTTGCTTGGGAAGAGCCAGCTCCAAAACATTATGCCTGAACAGAATACTTGGAGGAGCTGCAAGCAGCAGATCTTTCTTGTGCACCCACTACGTGCCAGGCGGTGCCCGGCACACGTGAGACAGTGCGGAGACTGCTGGGCTCAGCTACCTCAGGATGACAGTTTGCAAGGAGAAGCAAGACAAAGAGATATGAGAGCTCTATGTTGGAATGCTGTTGAGTTAATTCTGACTCAGGGACCCCATGTGAGAGACTGCAGCTGCCCCTTGGGGTTTTTTTAGGCTGTCATCTTGTAAGCACTGGACTGCTAACCACAAGGTTGGTAGTTCAAACCTACCAGCTGCTCTTTGGAAACAGACTAACTCGATGACACTTAACAACAGCAATTGCTGAGGGAGCAGATTGTCACATCCTTATCCTGAGGAGTTGCTGAGTAGGTTCGGAACACCAACCTTATAGCAGCTGAGTGCTTAAGCATTGTGTCTTCCGGGTTCCTTCCAAACTGGAATAAACACCCTGGAAGAAGGAAAGAAATAGATGTAATGGTCAGAGTAGCCAGGGCAGACGGCACTTAGAAGGGGACACCTGAGCAGATGAAAGGATAGCTCTGCATGAGGAGGGAGGGAGTCCTAGACAGAATGGTGCTTGCAAAGGCCACTGGGACGGGAAAGCCATGGACACAAGGGCAGTGTAGCTAGAGGAACTGGAATGGGACAGGACCCTGAAGAAGAAGGAAGGACAGCAAGAGCAGCTTCATCTTCTCATCATAGACAAGCCCAGTGAGGACCCCTCTCTGAGCCCCCACCCCACAGAGTCTACACAGCCTGTCTCCTTTAATGGATGTGGGACGGGACAGGCAAATAGATTCTCCTGCACTTTCTAAGCCTTTGGTATCTTAAAAACAAACATTTTATTGTGCTTCAAGTGAAAGTTTGTTGTTGTTAACACACCTATTTATGTGTACAATCACAAATTATTGTTTGTTATCATTCTGCAGGATTGTTTAGGTTATGCTATTTTCCATGTTATTATTGTCGTTGGGAAATACGTTGGAGTCGATTGCAACTCATAGTGAACCCTGCACAGGGTTTCCGAGGCTGTAAATCTTTACAGGAGCAGAACACCTCATCTTTCTCCCGTGGAGCGGCTGGTAGTTTCGAACTGCTGACCTTGAGGTTAGCAGCCCAATTTGTACCACTATGCTACCATACTTGCCCTTTAGTCTTTTGATTTAAAAAATTTTTTTATTGTGACTTGAGTGATAGTTTCCATGGGAGAACATTGGTTTTACACTCATCGTTTCATTGCAATGATTACAATCCCCTCCGTGCGTCATCGTTCAACAGTAATTGCTTTGGGGGTGATGTACACAAAAAGCACTCAAGAATATAAAATTATTTAAACAACTGAAGAGTTGCCCTTTATTCGTGTATCCCTCTCAGTGTTTGCTTTGCTTTGTTCCTGTTAGATTGGCTCCCCCATGTTGAAGAAGGAGAGGCAGATTACTTCCGAGTATTTAGTAACTGAATACCTTATGAACGGCAGTGGCACACTGTCAGATAGCACCAGAATATTGAATATTGAAACATGATGAAGAGCACTAGAATATTGTCAGATAGAAGTGCCGGAAAATGAGTCCCTCAGGTTGGAAGGTACTCCAAAAACCACTCTCCCTTTCATAGTAGTGTTGACACGAATGGAGTGAAGCCCACGGGACCTTCGTTTGCTGATGGGGCACAACTCAAAATGAGGAAAAACAGCTGTAAATATCTATTAATAATTGGAACATGGAATGTAAGAAGTATGAATCTAGGAAAATTGGAAGTTCTCAAAAATGAAATGGAATACATAAAAATCGATATCCTAGGCACTAGTGAGCTGGAACGGAATGGTATTGTCCATTTAGAATCTGACAATCATGTGGTTTACTGTGCAGGGAATGACAAATTGAAGAGAATGGCATCGCATCCCTTTTCAAAAAGAGCATTTCAAGATTTATCTTAAAGTATTATGCTGTCTGTGATAGCATAATACCCATAAACCTACAAGGAAGACCAGTTAATACCACTATTATTCAAATGTACACACCAACCACTAAAGCCAGTGATGATGAAACTGAAGAATTCTACCAACTTCTCCAGTGTGAAATTGATCAAACATGTCATCAAGATGTATTGATAATTACTGACAATTGCAATGCAAAGGTTGGAAACAAAGAGGAAGGATCAGTAGTTGGAAAATACAGCCTTAGTGATAGAAATGATGCTGGAGAATAAATGATAGAATTTGGCAAGACCGATGACGTCTTCATTGCAAATACCTTTTCTAAACAACATAAAAGGTGTACACATGGACCTCACCAGATGGAATACACAGAAATAAAATTGATTATATTTCTGGGAAGAGGCAGTGGAAAAGGTCCATCTCATCAGCCAAAACAAGGCCAGAGGTAGACTGTGGAACAGACCATCAATTACTCATATCCAAGTTCAGGCTGAAACTGAACAAAATTAAAACAGGTTTAATAGAACAAAAAGTTTACCTCGAACACATCCTACCAGCATTTAGAGATCATTTCATGAACAGATATGATTGATGCATTAGACCAAAGACCAGAAGAGTTGTGGGATGACATCAAGAATATCATACAGGAAGAAAGCAAAAGGTTATTAAGAAGATAAGGAAGAAAAAGACCAAACTAGATATCAAAAGAGACTCTGACAATATGTAAACTAACCAGAAAGGCTGTATTTCAATAAAACTTTATTTGCTAAAATAGGTGGCCACAGTGAAACTTTGGCGAGAGAATTGTAGTTTGTTAGAATCTGGGTTTATTGAGGCCATTTAAATGGCAGTAAATTAATTGCATCTAGGTGTTACACTTCTCTAACTCTTGCTTTAAATGGTTTTATCCTCTAGAATACATCACAATTAATATGAACATAAAGATGTATTTGATTTATTTTAATCTTCAAATTAATGCATCCCCTTGGAGACACAGAGCAGCTGAGGGCTCTAGTCTCATGGACTGAGGAAGGCTGTGTGCCTGTGGGCAGGAGGCTGGCTTTCAGACTGTGCCCTTTGGACATTTAAATGAATATTATTGTGTTGTATGTGTACATAAAGTATTGTTGCTTTGTTCATTTGTGAAATATAAGCCACAGGGAGGAAGTAGGATAACTGTTGTTGCAGGGAGGGGATTTGTAATCATTGAGATGAAACAAAGGATGTAAAGCTGATGATCTTGTCGGCAAACTTTCAATTCACAATTAAAAGTTAAAACAAAAAAGAAGAGACTCTGAAACTTGCTCCCCAGCTTAGAGTTGCTAAAGCAAATGGAAGAAATGAGGAGGTAAAAGAGCTGAACAGAAAATTCCAAAGGGCAGTTCGAGAAGATAAAGTCAAGTATTATAATGAAGTGTGCAAAGACCTAGAGTTAGAAAACCAAAAGGGAAGAACATGCTCAGCATTTCTCAAGATCAAAGAATGAAGAAAAAGTTCAAACCTCAACTTTCAATATTAAAGAATTCTATGGGCAAAATAAGGAGCTCTGGTAGCATAGTGGTTACGAATTGGGCTGCTAACCTCATGGTCCACAGTTCGAAACTACCAGCTGTTCTGCAGGAGAAAGATGAGACTTTCTGCTCCTGTAAAGATTTACAGCCTTGGAAACCCTGTGCAGGCTCACTATGAGTCGGAACCGACTCCACAGTACTTAACAACAACAACAACAATGGGCAAAATATTGAATGATACAGAAAGCATCAAAAGAAAATGGAAGGAATACAAAGTTACTGTACCAAAAAGAAATGGACAATATTCAACTGTTTCAAGAGAGAGCATATAGTCAACAGTCAAATGATACTAAAGGAAGAAGTCCAAGGTGCACTGAAGGCCTTGACAAAGAACAAGGCTCCGGGAACTGACGGAATACAAATTGAAAACTTTTAACAAACTGATGCAGCACTGGAGGCACTCACTCATGTATACCAAGAAATTTGGAAGACAGCTACCTGGCCAATTGATTGGAAGAGATCCATAGTTGTGCCCATTCCAAAGAGAGATGACCCAATGGGATGAAGAAATCATCAGGCAATATCATTGACATCACATGCAAATAAAGTTTTGCTAAAGACAATTCAAAAATGGCTGCAACAGTACAGTGACAGGGAACTACCAGAGCTTCAAACTAGATTCAGACAGGGATGTGGAATGAGGGATATCACTGCTGATGTCAGATGGATCTTGACTGACAGCAGAGAATACTATGCAAAGGCTTTTGACTGTGTGAATCATGACAAGCTATGGACAAAAAATCATTGGGGAGAATGAGTATTCCAGAACATTAATCATGTTAATGTGGAACCTGTTCATAGACCAAGAGGCAGTAATATTGAATGGTTTAAAATCAGGAAAGGTGTGCCCCAGGGCTTATTCTTTCACCATGCTTATTTAGTCTGTATATTGAGCAATATGGATTCTTTGAAGAAGAACATGGCGTCAGGATTGGAGGCCAACTCAGTAAAAACCTGCAGCATGCAGATGATATAACCTTGTTAGCTGAACGCGAATGAGCTAATGAAGATCAAAGACCACAGCTGTCAGTATGAGTGGTACCTCAATGTAAATAAAACAGAAATCCTCACCACTGGACCAGTAAATAACATCATGATAAATGGATAAATAGAGAAAAGATGGAAGTTGTCAAAGACTTCATTTTGCTTGGAAGGTAGCAGACAAGAAATTAAGCAACATATTGCAGTAGGCAAATCTGTTGCATGAGACCTCTTTAAAGTGTTGAAGAGCAAAGATGACAGCTTGAGGACTAAGGTGTCCTGACCAAAGGCATGGTATTGTCACTAACCCCATATGCAAGTGTAAGTTGGACAATGAATAAGGAAGACTGTAGAAGAATTGACTCATTTGAGTTATGGTGTTAGCAAATAAGTAAATCTGTATTGGAAGAAGTACAGCCAGAATACTCCTCAGAAGCTAAGATGGCCAGACTTCGTCTTTCATACTTTAGACATGTTATCAGGAGGGACAAGATCCTGGAGAAGGACATGCTTGGTAAAGTGGAGAGTCAGCAAACAAAAGGAAGATTCTAACAAAATGGATTGTGGAAGCAGCAATGGGCGCAAGCTTAACAATGATTGTGAGCATGGTTCAGGATTGGGCAGTGTTTCATTCTGTTGTGCCTAAGGTCAGTATGATTTGGAACCACCTCGAGGCACCTAACAACAACAACAACAACAACAAATAGCAACGACCTATTCAGTGACTGCCCTTCCCTTTCCCTTCCATCCTTGGTATCTATCATAGAATGTTTCTTTTGGTGTGTAAATCTATTCTTGACTTTTTATATAATGGTCTCATACAATAGTTGTCCTTTTGTGATTGACTTATTTCAATCAGTATAATGTTTTCCAGATTCATCCAGGTTGTAAAATGTTTCGTGGATTCATAATTATTCTGTATTGTTGTGTAGTATTCCATTGTATGTACAAGTACATACCACGGTTTGTTTATTCACTCATTCACTGATGGGCATATTGGCTGTCTCCATCGTTTGCTATTGTGAATAACGCTGCAAATAAACATGGGTGTGCTTACGTCGATTCATGCCAGAGTTCTGGATTCTCTAAGATGTAAACCTAAAAGTGGGATTGCTAGATTGTGTTGTATTTCTATTTCCAGTCTTTAAAGAAGCACCGTATCGTTTTCCATGTGGTTGTACCATTAGCCTTTGGTATTTAAGTTGTTGTGTGCAATAGGTCCCAAAGAAGTTGAATCTTTAATTTGAAATGTAAGATGATTTCTTTAGAAAAACTGATAGGTTTCTCAGGACCTCTTATTCTGAGGAAAATACGGAGTGTTTTATGATTCTGGTGTTGTATCAAAGAGAGACAGTTAAAGCCATTGTCTTCATTGCAACCAAGGGAAGATGAAGTGAGATGACTCGGCTTTGTCATGAGAGCTCAGGAAAGCAAGATACCAACTCTGGCTAATGGCTTGGGTGCAGGGAATGGAAGACAGACAAGAGCAAGTGTCCACAGAGGAGACACTCTGGCTCTTCATCATCTTATCCACCTGAGTGTGACTTTGGCTGGTTTCAAACATCTTGGATGAGGGATGTTTTGCTTGGGTTTGTCATGAATGTTTGTAAGCCAACATTTCACAAAGTATGCTGAGCTAAAGCAGTTCCCTCCAGGCAGGAGTATCAGGACCAGTAACATGCTAATAGGCTTCCCAATCCCTGGAGAGGGTTGCAGCATTATTTAAATATGAATACTTATTTGGAACCGCACTATATGGATTTGGGATTTGGGGATACATTGTTTGAATCTGACATTGTCATACTTTTTACCATTGTTGTCATTAAGAACAGCTTTTAAAAGTGGCAGTGAGCAAACATTCATCCACTCATTTATCAATTATCTGTCCAGTCCCTTATGGAACCAGCCTTTTGTCCATTCCTCCAATTGTTCTTTCTTCCATACGTCCACCCATCCATATACATGTAGTTATATGTACATTCAAGCAAGCAATCACCCAACCAACAAACTTTTACCAAATGAAGCTTTTCATATTCTGAGTGCAATCATAAGACTTTGGTAGATCCAAGATATTTTCAGTAAAATTCTAAGAACTACCTCCCATGTACAAATAACCAGACTTGTGGGTGAAATGTGATTGTGCCTTAAGAGAAATGAAGTATCAGAAATTCAGAAAGCTCCTCTCCTTAGCTGAATCCTTGCGTGCTTTCTGGGGGAGGTAGCACTTTGGGTTTGGAGGAAGGATTGGGCTATGGAGAGATTGAAGCAGAGGCCCAGGGTGGCAGAAAGGGCGGGGTGAGGGGCACTGCCCTAGTCTGATAGGTTCCATCTCTGCCTCTTCTCTTTTCTCACGTCTGCTCTTGGCTGAGTCACGACTGCAGCTCTGATAAAGCAGCAATGTCTCTAATGCGGTCTAATGCATCCGCCAGCGTGTCTTTCTCTGGGTGCTGTCTTTAGAAACAGTCAGTTCCATCTGAGAGTCCGAGGCTGAAGTGTTTGTCTTCACACTCCTGCCAGACAAGGGTTCCAAGCTAATGGGTATTGGGGCCACTCCAGTCCACCCTGCCAGCATGATATAACTTTCACCTGGGGCCCAGATGTGGATTCACCAGAACATTCTACCACAGTGCAGCAGAGAAGGAGACGAGCTCTGAGAACATCACCCCCCCACCCCGAGAAATCACATATTTTTCTCACAGAGCCATTCTCTCAATAGCCAGCAGGAGCTAGGGTGTGAGTGTAGGGTGGAGAGGTTGATCAGACAGCCAGGGGCCTTGTCTCCTGGAGGATACATTCTGATGGGGAAGAACAGTTTCAAACTGGTTCAAACTGGTTCAGTCATGGCCAACAGAAACATAGTCACCAAATCTCGTATGCTCAGTATTGCGACCCAAGTAGGAAACAGGAAACACAGTGACTCTAGAGGGTAAGCACTGGACTGTGAACCACAAGGTCAGCAGTTCAAGCCCACCCAGTTGCTCCGTGGGAGAAAGATGAGGCTTTCTGCTCCTCCAAAGATTTACAGCCTTGGAAATTAGTTGGAACCAACTTGATGGAATTTAACTAAAGGAATCAGGAATGATGCTCTATCGCCATGTCTTAGGCCAGGTTTTCTTGAGAAGCAGAACCTGTGATACACAAATACATGTTTATATAAAGAGAAGTTCATTATCTGACAATTGTAGAGTCCCAGGTCCCCAGGGGAAGAGAGAGAGAGAGAGAGTTTCCTGTGTGTCCATTCTATTGGGAGCAGGCCGCACCCCCCAGGAAGCAGTCCTTCAATTGATTGGCTGCTCATAGCCACTTATCCTAGAGCTAACTATACCTGTGTTAAGTTTCATCACTATGGGAATACGCACATCCCAACTGCTAACCCTTGGAAATTCTGACCTAATCAAGTTGACACAGAACTCATACTATTACATGCCATCTTTGAACGCTGCTACCTGCTTCGTACTCTGGTCAAAATCCTATGTACAAGAGATTTGGTCGCTATGTAATATGCATGCTGTTCTTGCTTTTGTTGTCCACGATTGAACCATTTTGAAAAGGTTCAAAGCCCTGTGAGGAAGACAGATGACAAGTAGCCAAATAACTAAATAAGAAAATTATGAAACCCAAAAGCAACAGCAAATCCACTGCCAATGATGCACATTGTGCTAAATATGAGAGGGAAATAAACAGAGTGAACTTCAGAGGTGGAAAGCTTTAGATGGGGATTCAGGGAAGGCTGCTCAAGGAGCTAGCCACGAAAAAAAGTGAGGAGGACCCTATCACCATCAAGAGAGAAGAGAAGGAGCAGAACACAGAACCCTAACCAGAGACGCAGCGACCCCAGAAATGGAGGCAGAGATGAGGACATGGAGAGAGGGAGCAACTGAGGACTCTAGACTCATGGAAAGAGAAAGGCTGTGTGCTGGTGGCCAGGAGGCAGGCTTCCAGAATGTGCCCTTTGGTTGTTTAAATGTTTATATATTCCTGAGTGATTTTGTGTGTGTGTGTGTGTGTGTGTATAAAAAAAAGATAAAAGAAACAATCTATGAGGGTTTGCAAAGGAGGAGGAAATGATATCTGCACTAGAGGGTAGACATGCGTTGACCTGGGTGACGGGGCAGGCAATATACAACTAGAGAGAGGTTGGAAGAGGAAAGATGGGGTGGCGGGAGACACAGGGAGGAATGCACTGATTGGAGTGAATAGAGGTAAATGCCGTTAACAGTTGGTGCATGGAGGGGATTGCAACCAAGTAATGAAGGAAAGTCTATGAATTATTGAATGCAAAACTGATGATCCACTCTGTAAACTTTCACTCAATTCATAATAATAATAATAATAAGAAGAAGAAGAAGTGAGGGAAGAGCTGTCCAAGTGGATGGAGTAGCATGTGCAAAGGCCCTGAGGTCAATGAGAACTGAAGTCTTGTGAGAAACAGAAAGGTCTATGTGGCTAATGTCTAGTGAGTAAAGTAGGAATGTAGTGTTATAAAGTTCTGCTGCCAAGGTGGGCAGGGGCATAGGCACAGAAAGTCTGTGGACCATGGCAAGAAAGAAATGCTGTTGGAGGAGCTAGGTAGGTGAAACCCTTACTCGGCCTGCTGAGTGGAGAGTGGATGTAGCAAAATGAATTCCTTTAGGTGGCCTTTTGCTTTGGTTCTTTGAGTAAGCAGCTTGAGAGATTCCCCTGTGAGCCCTGAGGAGTTACGTTTGCCCCACTTTTCTACCTCAGAAGGTTTGTTATTTTTATCCAGGTTGGCTGATATTTGCTGGGTGAGCTGCAAATAACTGAGATACTTTTAGTCTGGTCCTGGGCTCCAGCCTAACCGGTGGTTGGTATGCATCTTGCAGGGATTGGTCAAATAGCCTATGCAAATGAGGTGAGTTGTAGCCTACTCTGTGAATGAAGTGTCTGTGAAATACTGAGAGGGGATTGGTCAGTTTGTGGCCTTTGATGAGAGGACCACACCTTGAAATTGACAAAGAGTTTGTGAGTGTCAGCAGCTAGCCCCACAGAGGTTTCAGAGGTACAGAAAGAAGCAGCAAAAGATGCAGAAGGAAAAAAGAAGAGAAAATCAGAGAAAGGAGGCAAGGAACCCCTTAAAAGACCTCTAACATGAGTCACAGGCTGTTGCACTGAAGTCAGGAAGGTGTCAGTGGCAGAACCAGCAGGGCCCTGGAGCAGTCCGTGGTCATGCATGGTCATGTGGAGCCCAGAGAGCTGTCCTGCACATAAGAAGGGAGATTTGCCTACAACCTTCTGGCCCTGCTCCCGATCCCAAGATGTACCACGTTACTTCCTTAGTAAGGTTGCCCTGTGAGTTCTACATGTCTATAGCAAGCCACACCTTGGAAACTTCGAACCCAGAAAAGAAGTAGGGGTGCCGTGGGGAGGACAGCTGGTGTCCAAATTGGTAAAAAGATTGGAGGGTGGAGGTATAGCTGACCTCCACCTCCTAGGAATCTGCTTTGGGCTGATCTTGATGTGCATTACCCACCACAGTTTCTGACCCTGTGACTACAGCTATTACTGGCATTTCCCAGTGGGGGATAGGGGCAGGGGTGGGAGCCGAGGGGCCAGTTGGGGGCTGGCACAATTACTGAGGCACTTGCATTGGTATCTGGGACCAGGAGTGACACTGTTGCCCGGGCTGCAGGGAAGAGGTGCTGTCTAGAAGTGGAGGCAACAGGATCTGGTGATGGATTGGATGTGAAAGGGGAGAAGAAAGGGACCCTCCAAACAGAACTAGGTCAGCTGGGTAGACAGTGACTCCAACTCCTGGGCTGGAGGAAGGTAGGAGGAATACATTTAGGGACAGAAAAATCCAAGAGTTCCACTGTGGTCATGTTGAACTACCCAAGGAGAACGTTGCTTTTCGAATCCTGGATTTGGTGGGGAAGTCCGAGGCAGAAGAAGAAGAGACCAACAGGCAGGGAGAAATGAACTAACTGGAGTTAAGAGGTATCAACGGTGGCTCAATGGAAGAGTACAAGACTTCATTTGGTCTTTCGCTAAGCTTGTGCACGTGGGAGGCTCTGTGAGCCAACCAGTTCTGCTGCCATGGTTGTCCCTGAGTCTGTTTGTGTCTGGCCTTTCTCACCTACAATGGAAAGGACCCTGACCCAGTCCAAGATGCCTAGTCAGGGTTTCAGCCTGACTAAAACGCCTTTCTTTGACTTGGGTTGGAATGACATCACCTGAAGCAGGTCATCAGGGAAGTAGAAAGGGTGGACAGAAAGACCCTCCTCAGGCTGCCTTTGTGACCTTGGACAACAAGCCCAGCCTCCATGCCCCTCCGGGCCCCCACCTGGAAGGTTGTGTGAGGACGAGATGAAAGATGGCTTGATGTCTGACCAACGACTGTCTCATGGCAGGTGCTTAATAAGTGTCAACGTTCTGGCCCTCTCTCCCCCTCGCTCGGATTAAAAGCTCAGGTTGGCAGTTATTTATGTCTTTGATTAATTGAACAATTGGGAAACAAATTAATTATTACTTAACGAAGGCAGTTTGGTCGACACAATCTGTGAAAACATGAGGCCTGGTGGGGAAAGGAACAAAAGTGATGTTTGGCGGTGAGGAGGGTGGAACGCACTGGAGGAGAAAATCTCCAAGGCCTTTCTCATCTGGAAAATTTGCCTCTTCTGGACGTGCCGAGTGTGGCTCCCTGCAGATAAATGTTGACTTATGGGCTCGCGTGGCTCATTACAGTTCTGGTGCCTTCCACACGGCAAGCCATCATTCTGGCGCCACCGACAGGGAGTTTATCCAAGGAGAGGGGAGGAGAGGGAGAAGTCAGACCCCAGGCATGGCTGTATTACTCTGGTGAAGCTCACCTCTGTGGCCAGTCCTTGTGAACACCCCTTGTCTGCCCTCCCTGGTCCTGGGACCTGCATGTTGAGCTGCATTCAACATTAAAGACAGTGAGAGGGACCCACACAGAGCCCATAGCGTGCCCTGGGCTCCGTCACAGGGGAAGTTGTTGTGTTTGAATTTCAGAAGAGTGTCATCTCATCAATTCATCATTTGCTTCAAGGGAAAAGTTCTCAGATCCAACAGTTGGCATGATATAGTCAGTCAGTCATGGGGCTCACAGTTCCTTCCAAAGAAATAGCATTTTGGGGACTTCCGGGTCTCAGTGACTCAGGTTGTGAAGGGGCCACGCTGGTATCGGTTTTCTCACCTTGGAGCCTACACTTGGCCTCTCTTGATGCGGTCATTTGGAACGTCTTCTGGGGGCCATATTGATTTTCTTGGATGGCTTTTTCCAAACCTGCAGTACAGCACCACACAATGGGTGGATTTTCCAACTTTGCTTGTGAGCGCCCTATGCCCTTCCTGTTGTGTGTCTCCCCCAGTCCCCTCCCATACCCAGGATGGAGCTCTGGTAAGGTAAAATACCCTTAGCCACCTTAAGGACTATTCCAGTGTTTATGCAGCAATGCCTGTCCACTAATCCTAGCACTGGCAAGGAAGCCCCCAGGGCCCCCGAGAGGAAAGAAATGATTACCTGCTGCGGGGAATGTATGTGTTGTTGTTGTTGTTGTTAAGTTCCATCGAGTTGGTTCCGACTCATAGTGACCTTGTACATGGTTTCCAAAGTGTGGCTTGTGGGTTTCAACTGTTGACCTTTTTGGTTGGCAGTTCAGTGCGTATCCTATAGCACCATAGCAGGGCTCCGTAGGTGTGTTATAAAGCATTAAAGCAAAGAGGAAGGGATGTGGATTAAAACCTGCTGAGCACCTGACCCTACCCTTTACATCTGCTCAGGAGGATATAATCCCCATTGTACAGATGTAGACACTGAGGCCAGGAGAGGTAAAGCAATCTGACAGCTGAGGCCAGAAACCAGAGAGAATGATTATTGTCTCGCTTTGGTGCACATCAGAAACTCAGGGGGGCTTGTCAAAAATGCTGTTTCTCGGGTACTAGTGTTAGATTCAGGGGTTGGGCTTAATTCTCTGGATATCCAAGCCAGAGATGTGGACTGTTGGGGGCCACATGAGAACACAGAGATTCGGTGCTACGGGAAGGTTGTCTCCAGGGATGGGCAAACACCTTACAGGCTGGAGGCTATTGAGATGTCTGGGGACAACAAAGATCACAGCTTCTGATCCCCATGACTTATCTGGTCCTTTCTGACTCAAATGGCAAAGGTCTAGCGAGGCCAGCACACGTGCCATCTCCTCAGAGACAAGCTGGGTACAGGTGTGGCTGTAACCAACGTTCTTCACAAGCACCCTCATTCAAAGACATCAGCTCGTCGGTCTTCCTTATTCATTGTCCAGATTTCTTCTACATGCGAGGTGATTAAAAAATATCATGGCTTGGACCAGGTACATACATCTCAGTCAATTAACTGGCAATTTTGCTTTTAAAATTTTAAAGCTATGTGATAAGTCATTTTATGTCTTATTTTGCACATCCTGACCCAGTTCAGAGATGACTAATGTGTATGTTCCTCTGAGGGAAGGTACAAGGTACTTGGAATGGTGTGGCACTGCAGAATAATGCACTGGACTGCAAGGTCAGTTTGAATCACAAAGTTGGCGGTTCAAGCTCACCAGCTGCTCTTCAGAAACCCTGTACAGGCTTGCTGTGAGTTGGAACTGACTGGACAGCACTTAACAACAACAACAGTGGAGTTTTGGTGTGGCGTTGCAGGATAATGCGCTGATCGCAAGGTTGGTTTGAACTGCGAGGTTGGTGGTTCAAACCCACCAGTCACTCCTTGAAAATCCTATCAGGCTGCAAACCTCAAGGTTAGCAGTTCGAAACTACCAGCTGTTCCGTGGGAGAAAGATGAGGCTTTCTGCTCCCGTAAAGATTTACAGTCACAGAAACACTGTGTAGGGTCACTATGAGTCAGAACCAACTCGACGGCACATAACAACAACAACAACAACAACAACAACATGGGTTGGAAATGACTCAATGGCACTTAATAACAGCAGTGGAGCTCAGTTGATCTGAGAGGTGAAGAAGGATTCTGAGTTAGTTAGGTGGAGAGCAGGAACATCATTCATCAGAGGGTGGAAGGGAGGAAGAAAGCTAAGAATTATAGGAGTCCGCTCAGACAGGACCACAGGGAGAATGGTGTGGAGTTTGACCATTATCCTTAGAACAATGGAGCATTTTAACCAAGAGATTAGCATACAGTGATTTACATTTGTGGGAGACTGGCTTCCACTTCTGGCCAAGGTGGGCAGTCAGAATGGAATGGAATAACTAGAAAACTGGGCAGAGATATGAAACAGCTGTTTTCAGACATTGGACAACACCAGGCAGTTCAGGTCTGTGTCCCCTAAGAGAAGGAAACAAACCAGCTGAGTCCCATGGCCACCCCGGATTTCCTCCTGGACCCATTTTGGCTCTGTGGAGCAGAAGAACACAGTACTGACAAGTTGAAGAGGCAGGGGGGTGTGGGGAGGTCAAGGAGATGGGAACTGGGGGTGCAGAATTCTACAGAGGAGGGAGCTATGCCATAAAGGAATTTGAGCAATCTGGTTGCTCTTGAATCTTAGCTGAACATGAAAAGGTCCATATACAGGGTGGAATTGCATGACATTCTGCAAACAGTGATCCCAGAGCTGCTGGCAGACTGCTTCTCAGACCAACTCAGAGCTCTGAGACTTTCCCATTCAGATTAGCCTGAGGGAAGAGTCCTTGTTGAACTTCCAAGCATTTCCTAGAAAAATCAGAAGGGCCACACCCAGAGCGAAGGCACCACTTCCGCTTAGCGAGACCTCACTGACAGCATAGACCTGTTCCGTAAGTCTTTGTAGGCTGTAGTCTTGATGAGAGTAGAGCTCCAGTTCTCACTCCTGCAGAGTCACTTGTGTGGGTTTGAACTACCAACCTCTCAGTTAGCAGTCAAGTGTGTAACCTCTATGCCGCAGGGTGACACTAGGCGCACCTTAACAAAGCATAAACATAACCCTTGAAAGGACCAAGTAGAGCCACGGTTCCATTTGTCTGGAAAAGTATTTTGTCCAAAGCAGTCTTTATTTTACTACCTGTTTACCAAAACAAAGCTCAATACTCTTTAAAGGAAGACAACAAAATCTAGACATCCGGCAACGCCACATTCATAATGCCTGCTGCTGGTGGTGGTGGGGATGTGCCGTGGAGTTGGTTCTGACTCATAATGACCCTGTACAGGGTTTCCAAGGCTGTAAATCTTTACGGGAGCAGAAAGCCTCATCTTTCTCCAGCAGAACAGCTAGTAGTTTCGAGCTAGCTGACCTTGAGGTTAGCAGTCTGACTTGTAACCGCTATGCTTACTTCATCTGTTAAGGATGGAAATATGACCCAACACCTGAAGAAGATCAGCCAGGAACAGTTGTTGTCAAGTGCCATCAAGTCAGTTTCGACTCATGGCGACCCTGCATAGGGTTTCCCAGGAGCAGCTGGTGACTTTGAACCACCAACCTTGTGGTCCAAACCAACCTTTAGGTCAAGTGCTTTATGCACAGCGCCACAGCAGGACTCCTATCAATGACAAGGATGATGCAATTAGCAAGCAAGGACATTGAAACTGCTATTAAATGTCTGCTTAATGATTTAAGAAAAACATGAATATAGTGAGGAGAGAAATTTCAGAGACAAAACAAAAGGGAATGTCTAGCGATGAAAAACACAATATTAAAAATTTTTTATTTGCTATATGGAATTAACAGCAGGTTAGGAAATGCGCAAGAAGAGTCGTATACACCTTAGAGGCACAGCCATGAAAAGAGAAAGCTAACAGAATGAGAAAATGCCGAGGGGAAAATGAACAAAGTTCTGGTGACTGGTGGGGTAATATCTAGTATGTGTGATCGGAGTAACCAAAAAATACATGCAGAGGGAGCAGAACAAAACGGGAAGAAATACTGACTGAATATTTCCCTCTTTGATAAATTCTCACATCTTAGGCCCCACACGCCTGTCAGTTTGCCATGTTGTGGGGACTGGCATGTTGCAATAATGCTAATGGCGTCTCAATACCAGCAGCGTCACTATACTATAGTGGAAAGGTTTCGGTGGAGTTGTCAGACTAAGAGAGACTAGAAAGAAGGAATAGGCAGTCTGCTTCTCAGAGGTTAGCCCCTCAACACTTCACAAAGAGCAGGAAACCAGGTCTGATAGCATACCAGAAGATGAGACCCTCCAGTTGGAAGATATTCAAAGTCTGGCTGGGAAAGAGCTGCCTCTTCAGAGTAGAGCTGAACTTAATGACTTGGCTGGAATAAAGCTTCATTTGCTGATGGCACACAACTGAAAATAAAATAAGCAACAGCTGCAAGCACCCATTGATAATTGGAATGTGGAGTGTACGAAGTATTAATCTAGGAAAACTGAAAGTTGTCAAAAATGAAATGAAATGCATAAAGATCAATATCCTAGGCATTAGTGAGCTGAAATGGAAAGCTATTGGCCATTGTGAACCAGACAATGCCGGCTTACTATGCCAGGAATGATAGATTGAAGAGGAGGTGTCGTATTCATCACCAAAAAGAACATTTCAAAATACAATGCTGTCTGCAGTAGGATAATATCTATCTGCCTACGAGAAAGACAAGTTATTCAAATTTACCCACTAATCACCAAAAACAGTGATGAAGAAATTGAAGAATTCTACCAACTTCTTCAGACTGCAATTGAGCAACTATATAATCAAGATGCTCTAGTAATTACTGGTGATTGGAATTTGAAATTTGGATAAAAAGAGGAGTGGTCAATGATTGAAAAATATGGTGCTGGAGATCTCAGAGTTTTGCAGAGCCAATGACTTCTTGATTGCAAATATCTGTTTTCAACAACGTAAACAGCCACCAGATGGAGTGGAGTACACAGGAGTCAAATTGACTACCTTTGTGAGAAGAGATGATAGATTTGTTCAATATCATCAACCAAACCAAGACCTAGGGCAGACTGTAGAACAGACCATTAATTGCTCATGAGCAAGTTCAGGCTGAAGCTGAGGAAAATGAAAACAAGCCCACAAAAGCCAAAATATGACTTTGAGTAAATCCCACTTGAATTTAGAGACCATCTCAAAAACAGATTTTGACACATTGCACACTACTGGCTGAAGATTAGAGGAGTTTTGGAATGACATCAAGAACATCGTACATAAAGAAAGCAAAGGTCATTAAAAAGATAGGGAAGAAAGAAAAGATGAAAACATGTCAGAAGAGACTCTGAAACTTGCTCTTGAATGTAGAATAGCAAAAGCAACTGGAAGAAAATATGAAGTAAAAGAGCTGAACAGAAAATTTCAAAGGACAGTTCAAGAAGGCAAAATGAAGTATCATAACGAATTGTGCAAAGGCCCAGAGCTAGAAAACCAAAAGGGAAGTTCATGGTTAGCATTTCACAAGCTGAAAGAATGGAGGAAAGAATTCGAGTCTCAACTTGCAATATTGAAGGGATTCTATGGGCAAAATATTGAATGATGCAGGAGCCATCAAAGGAAGAAGGAAGGAATGCACAAGTCACTGTACCAAAAAGAATTAGTTGGCCTTCATCCATTTTTGGAGGTAGCATATGGTTAACAACTGATGGTATTGAAGAAGGAAGTCCAAGTTGCACTGAAAACATTAATGAAAAACAACTCTCCAGAAATTTATGAAGCTTATATTGAAATGTCTCAGCAAACTGATGTTGGAAGCACTCACTCATCTATGCCAAACATTTTAGAAGACACGTATCTGGCCAACCAATTGGAAGAGATCCATATTTGTGCCCATTCCAAAGAAAGGTGACCAAACAGGACTCAGAAAGCATTGAGCAATATCATTAATATCACATGCAAGTAAAATTTTGCTGAAGAAAATGCAAAAACAATTACAGCAGCACATCGGCAGGGAGGGAGCTGCCAAAAATTAAGGCACGATTTCAAAGAGAAATTGAACTAGGAATATCATTGCTGACAACCGATGGATGTTAGTTGAAAGCAGAGAATATAGGAAAGCTGTTTACTTGTGTTTTGTTGACTATGCAAAGACTGACTGTGTGGATCTTAACAAACTACAGATAACATTACAAAGAATGGGCATTCCAGAACATTTAATTGTGCTCATATGGAACCTGTACATAGACCAAAAGGCAATTGTTTGAACAGAACCAGGGGATATCTGGCTTATAATCAGGAAAGGTTTGTGCCAGGGTTGTATCCTTTCACCATACTTATTCAATCTGTATGCTGAGAAAATAATCCAAAAAGCTGGACTATATGAAGAAAAATCAGGATCTGAGGAATGTTCATTAACAACCTGTGATATGCAGATGACACAACCTTGCTTGCTGAAAACAAAGAGGACCTGAAGCACTTGCTGATGAAGATCAAAGAATACATCCTCAGTATAGATTATGTCTCAATGTAAAGAAAACAAAAATCCTCACAACTGGACTAATAAACAACATCACAATAAATGGAGAAAAGATTGAAGTTGTCAAGGATTTCATTTGACTTGGATCCACCATCAATACTTATGGAAGCAGCAGTCAAGAAATCCAATGACATATTGCATTGGGCAAATGTCACAAGAGCTCTTTAAAGTGTTAAAAAGAAATATGTCTGTTTGAGAACTAAGGTGTGCCTGGCCCAAGACAGGTCCTTTTCAATTGCCTCTTATACTTGTCAAAGTTGGAATACTGAAGAATTGTTGCATTTTAATTGTGGTGCTGGAGGAGAATATTGAAAGTACCGTGGACTTCCAGAAGAACATACAAATCTGTTTTGGAAGAAGTATAACCAGAA
Source organism: Chrysochloris asiatica (assembly GCF_000296735.1). NCBI lineage: Eukaryota > Metazoa > Chordata > Mammalia > Afrosoricida > Chrysochloridae > Chrysochloris > Chrysochloris asiatica. The sequence continues at coordinate 1,693,727 of NW_006408541.1, read as the reverse complement.
TGCTCCTTAGAAGAGACTATGTACTTTGGACATGTTATAAGGAGGGACTGGTCCCTGGAAAAGGACATCATGCTTGGCAAAGTAGAGGGTCATCAAAAATGAAGAAGACTCATGACAATTGGTGCAGTGACGGTAACAAAGAGCTCATACAATGAGCAACAGTTTTGAGGCTGGCACAGAACTGGGCATTCTTTTATTCTGTTATGAAGAAGCTCAGTGTGAGTCAGAGCCAACTCAACAACAATGAAATATCCTAGGAACTCAACCAGTACAAGCACAATACAAACAAAACCATCTGCATTAACGTACATCATAATCTACTAGCTGAAAATGAAGAGAACATTGAAAACAGAGACAGGCACAATGAACACATATGTGCAGAGGATCAACTATGAGCAACCCATAAACATAGATAGGTACCTAAGCCGGAAGATGGGGAAATTATGGCTTTAAAGTTCTGAAAGGGAAAAACTTGTCAACCTAGAATTTTATACCCAACGAAGATATCATTTAAACTGCAAGTGAAATAAAGACATCTTTTTAGACACAAAAAGACAAAGGCTTATAGAATCCACTGACAGCAGACTCATTCTACAAGCAGCATTAAAGGGTAAAATAAAATGCCAGGTAGAAAGAAGCTTGTTGTTGTTGTTGTTAAGTGTCGTAGAGTCAGTTCCAACTTCATAGCGATCCTGTATAGGGTTTCTGAGGAACAGCTGGTGAGTTTGAACCACCGACTTCGTAGTTCAAACTGACCTTGTGGTCCAGTGCATTATCCTGCAGTGCCACGGCAGATAAATGCTTACATCTACAAAAAGAAATGAGCAAATGGCTAACTCTAAATGAGTTCCATTGCTAAGTTTGCCTTTAAGTCAAGTTTGAGTCCTGGTGTGAGGGTAGAGGATCAGCACTGGACTGCTAACAAGGTCAGCAATTCACTGCTCAGAAACCCTGTACAATGTCACTGACAAGGAATTGACTGGACAGCACTTAATGACAACAAAGTAACAGGTACAGTTGGTGGCTAATGTCGGTCAAATGTTTGATGTAATATATGGTGGTGGTGGTGTGCCGTGGAGTTGGTTCCTACTCATAGCGACCCTGCATAGGGTTTCTGAGGCTGTAAATATTTATGGGAGCAGAAAGCCTCATCTTTCTCCTGCGGAACTGCTGGTAATTTCGAACTGCTGACCATGAGGTTAGCAGCCCAACTCATAACCACTACGCTACCAGAGAGCTTTGACGTAATATAGAGTATGCATAAAACACATTAAAGAATCACATCCAGATACACAAAAGCATCTTTGACGTTTACAGTGAACATTTTACAGTAATAATAACAACAATCATGTTTCAATGTGCATTATATAGTAGCACCCGTTGGTTATTACAAACCATTGTATGGACCTCAAATGTTCATGCTAATAGACTTTACAGGGTTTGGTTCTTAACTACAGGTAGTTTCTTAGTAGGGTGTTCGTAACCCGGGAACAGCCTTTTGTAAACACATGGGTAAGTAGAAAAGACATTTTGCATTTAAAAATTATTTTAAAAAGCAATTGGTTGCTTAAAACATAAACAACAGCAATGTGCAATGGTGTTTACAGAGCTTATAAAAGTACAGAATATGAGCAGTCTAACAGAAGGGAGGAGAGGCTACTATATGGTGACTTGGACGTTCTGCCTCTAGAACAGTGAGATAGATTCCCAGGGGTTTAAGCCTGCCCGCTACTCTCTCTCACCCACGCTTTGTGGTATGTGGTAACTGCAGCTCTAGGAAGCCAATACAGATGGGGTTCTGCTCTGGCCCAGTGCCGAGATGGAAACCTTAGTGTTTCTGGCTCCAGAGTGTTCTTAGCACCACCAGAGTGACAAGACAGGCTGAAGAGGAGAGGACAAAGGGGGACCAGTGGGTAAGGAGGTGGAATTCCTGGAGTTCTGGAGTTCTGGAGTTCTGGCAGAGGATAGCAGAAGCTAAGTTAGGAATGTTCTGTGGGGAGGCCGATCAGGGACTACTCCTACCCTGGGAATGTTGGAAGAGCAGCTGAAAAAGAAATTTAGTACTGGATTGTGCTAGCCTTGAATGCCAGGCCAAGATGTTGGTTTGACCAAGTGAGTGAGCACCGTGCCCAGGTGGCGCCCCCCACGGGCCCCTGTTGAGACAGAGATGGTAACCTGCAACGGGAAGGATGTACCTGCCAGAGATAGCACCCCCTTGAGGCCAGCCATGCTTCCTGGTGGAGGGAATGAAAGGACAAAGAACATCCCAAGTTTCCTCTCTATTGTTTGGGGCTTTTTGCGCAAAATCTGGTGCCCTATTTTCCTGCCTCACTCCCCTCTGGGACTTGCACGGTGGGACTTACAGCCACCATTAGTGTTCAGGCAGGTGACAATGGCAATAGGAGGGTGGGCTTCACTCTCTCCTGCTCTTGGCATCAGTCAGCATCTACTGAGGTCCACTGGTTGCTCCTGTCAAACAGGCCCAGTGCAAAATGAAAACGTGAGATCCTCGTTCAAATGAATTAAGCTGTTGTTGAGTTGGGTGTCTTAGAGGCATGTCCATGAGGCTGGCCTGCCTCCGCTTCCCCCTACCTGGGGTGCTAACTGGACCTCGTGGGGTGTCTCTAGCTAGTGAGGGTGGCTGTTTGCATCCTGAAGTCATGGACAGGAGCGGTGCCTGGCATGATGCCCATTGGACACACCCTGTAGGGACAAGGGTGCCAGTTTTCCACACTCAGCCAGCTTCCCTTCTATTTGTCCTTTCCTCACCCCGGAATCTGCAGTCTGAACACACTGCCTTCTGCTAACCAGCCTCCTCCAAAACAACAGCTGGGCTGCTGATCAATACGAGCTTTGGTGGGTTTCAGCTCATCCCTTCATGTCCCCAAAAGACCCATCAAGACCCCGTCTTTAAAGTGTGCCCACAACCTCGAGGTGTTGCGGCAGCATGGTGGGGCTGGCAACTCATTGAAATGTGCCCTCTCCTCATGGCCTTGCAGCAGGCTGCCCCCAGCCTCCTCTACCTCAGCAGCCAACTGGGGCGTGCGGTCCCTGGGAGCATGGGCCCAGCCTCACTCAGAGGAGGCTCACTCACCTACTCACTCATTCATGCACTCACATCCATCCATTCATTCATTTATTCCCTTGTTCACTCACTCGCTTGTTCATTCATTCATTCGCTCACTTGTTTATTTATTTTTCCTTTCTTCAAACCTTTTTTTATTGTGAGTTGTGTGAGGGTTTACAGAACAGACCATCAGTTTTACCTTTAACAAATCATGTTCTGCATTTCATCTCAATGACTGCAATCCCTCTCTCTGAGTTTTGTCCTTAGGTAAAGACTACCGTTTGGAATGGTTGGCCATTCTTTGGTGTGCAGACCTCACTTACCTATTGTTTTACTGTAAACTGAGTCATGGAGATAAGTTCAATTCCAGATCTGCAGGGAGACCAAAGACCATAGTCTCAGGGTGCTGCCAGACTCTGTCTGACCAGTAAGCTTGGTCTCATGTATGATTTCCAGTTTTGTTCCACATTTTCTCCCACTGTATCTGGGGCCTTCTAATGTGATCCCTTTCAGAGCAGTTGGTGGTGGTAGCTGGGCGCCTTCTAGGTCTTCTGGTCTCAGGGTCGTGGAGAGGGGTGTACACGTAGTCCATTAGTCCACTGGACTCATTATTTCCAATGACAATAATTTCAACTTTCCTCTCTCTTCTATCTTCCAGACAGGGGGAGATCTTAGATGGCTGCTCTCACCCATTGGGAGCTCTGTCTTGTACAAGTGCTTGACACACACAGAGGAGAAGGGGGATGGGAGGTGGGGGTGAAATCACAGCCTCTGGAGTCCAGCTGTTTACTAGATCTGTCAATGTGACCACCTCGTGGGTTGTGGAGGGGATAGGAGGAGGAGAGTCTAGGTGTGTCACCAGCCAGGTGTGTGATGACAGTGAGCTGGAATGATGACCCAGGCAGCATGGAGCGGGAACCCGAGGGACTGGTGGTGGTGTGTGTCAGCACTAGTGTCCCTAACACCTGAGGCCTCACAGTCCCAGACCGGGACTTCCTTCTTCTCAGCCCCCTTCCTTCCTGCCTCCGGCCTTGCTGGGGACATCGTCCAGGCTCCTTTCCAAAGCAGGGCCCCTACTAGACACCACTCCCCACTCAGGCCTCCCCTGGCCCCTGTAGGTTTCTGCAGGACCCTCTTCACAGTGTCCCATTTTAAACATCATGTGATGCTTCGACACAGTGCCAATCCCTAGAGGACAGGGACAGAGCCCATCTCTTCCCAGAGGCGTCCTAGGTGCTCAGTGCAACTGGAAAACCCTTTGTAGTTTGGCCAAGAGACCAGCATGCAGGCAACAGGGGGGAGCAGCAGAGAGGTCCAGGCTTCCTTGGCCCGCAGACCAGCTGGCCCTGTGGACAGACCAGGTGAAGGCCTTTCTCCAAGGCAGGTGGGCCCCAGGACGCTGCTGAAGGGCACCATTGCCGCAGCGTTCAATTTGCATTTTCGGGAGATCAATTCGGCAGCTGCACTGAGGGTGGATTTATAGCCTGGCTTCTTTGTTCAACTCCCCAGAGTCACTTTCTTCTTTTTTATAGGATTCTGCTTGTTAGGGACTGAGCCAGGCTCTGATGATTCCTTCCCAACTTGCTTTGTGACCTGGGGCGGGGCTCTACCCATCTTCGCACGGCTGTCTTGCGGCAGAAATCCAGGCATGACACCCAGTGGCTCCACCTGAGCCCCATCCCCTCCTGGACACAGAGAGGACCCTTAGCACCCTGCATTGGGCTCAGAGCATTCCTGAAGTTCTTTGCACTGTGGTTCCCCAAGGAGGGTGTTTTCATTAAAATAGACATGTTGTAGTTGTTGCCAGTTGCCACTGAGTTGCCTCCAACTCACGATGGCCCCATGCACAGCATAGCCAGATGTTGCCTGGCTAACAACAACAACAACAGGGCCATCCTGTTTAGTAAAGTTGTTATTGTTGTTGGGTGCTATGAGTCCATTTCTGACTCACAGAGAGACCCTCCATGACCCCAAGTGGAACTGTCTTGTAGGATTTTTCTAGGCTTTTGGCTGAAAGTGCTGGGTGGGTTTCACAACGGTTCCTGTACTTGTTGCTACCACTGTGTCTCCCCACCCTGTGGTGGAGTTCTCTCATGTTCCCTGACCTCTGCTTTACCAAGGACCGTAGTAGCGCCATGGTTAAGTACTCAGCTGCTAGCCAAAAACCCACCCAGGGACCCCGCATAGGGTTTCCGAGGCTGACAATCTTTGCAGGGAGCAGAACGCCTCATCTTTCCCCTGAAGAGCAGATGGTGGGCTTGAACTGCTGAGCTTGTGGTTTGCAGTCCAGTGCTTATCCTGCAGCGCCACCATTGTTCCCAGGATGTCCAATTGTTAAGAGTCGTCCAGTCAGTTCTGACTCATAGCGACACTGTATAGGGTTTCCAAGGAGCAGCTGGTGAGCTTGAACCGCCGACCTTGCAGTTCAAACGGCTTTGTAGTCCGGTGCATTAACCCACAGCACCACACCAGGACTCTGCTTATACACCTAGAAAATCAGTTTTCTCCTTTGAGCTCTTTGTCAGTTGATGAAAATGACAGCCAAGACGCTGAGTAAAATCTTGTCTATCAATTCCTGGTCCTTGCCCCACGCTCTCCCACTCTTTCCTCTTTTTTGGAGCAGAGAGCGGGGTGGGGGACTATTTGGAGGATGGTGGTCATGTGGGAGTCTGCGACCAGTCTGACTTTCTACTTCCAGATGGTTCCTTTACACAGGAAGGCAGGTATCCACCCACCTGTCCACCAAATCAGCACAGCATTGGGGCCCACGGGTGGCGGGAACCCTCTCATTAGGTTATATATTTAAGAACAAGAACAGAAAACCTCCCTCAAAACTTCACCTTACCCAAACCAGCTCCCCTCTAGGTTCATAAAGCTAGACCACCTTTCACTCTGCCACCCAAGAGGGACTTTCCTGACAATCGAGGAAAACGGCTTTCTTTTTTTCCTTTGATTTCTCTGAAAAACAGATGAAAGTTTTGGCTGGAGGGCTGGAGCATGGGGAGGGGGAGCACATTTATCTGCGGTTTATTGCCCTCAGGAAAACATACTTGGGTTCTGAAGTATTCCCCCTTGAAATTTTACTTGACATTCTGTTAGAAGGAGTAACATTTTCAAGAAGTTGGCTGAGCCATCTAATACCTTCCCTGCAAAATTAGGACTTTTTGAAAGATTAATAGAGGGCTGGAGACAGTTTCTCTGGCTGCTTCCGCTGGTCACGCTGGAATGAAAGGAGACCCACCCAACCGTGCCTGGGCTGGGGGGGTTCGGGCGCCTGAGCGGCCTCTCTGGCAGCTCTTCAGCCAAGTTCCTTCCCCGTCCATCCAGACTTGGGACGCAGGGATGGGTCTGGTGTTGCTGCACATTTTTTAGTGGCATTGTTGTTGTTGAGTATTGTTAAGGTGATTCCAAATCACTGAGACCCCATGTGGGAGAGTAGAACTGCTCCAGGGGGCTTCCAGCCTGTTATCTTTACAAGAACAGAGTGCCGGGTCTTTTCTGCAGCAGAGTCCCTAGGTGGGTTCGAATTTCTGACCTTTCTGTTAGCAGCTGAATGCTTAACCATTGTACCACCACCCCAAAAACCAAACCCAAAGTCATATTAAGTCATAGTGACCTAGTGGGACAGAATAGAACTTGTCCCGGGTGTTCCAGATGTTAACCTTTATGGGAGCAGAGAGGCTCATCTTTCCTTTAAGATTAGCCCACCAGGATTCCTTTATGGCCTCAGGAGTGATGACTTCTAAACACCATTTACCCAGTCTTTTGTCTTCCAGAGCTGTTCCATCAACCTGGCTGAGTGTGTTTAACTGTAGACAAGTTATGTAGAAGGGAATTTAAGGGGCTGGGGACCACCCTGACCTTTGTAGGTACCAAGTTTCTCCATGGGTGAGCTTTGTTGTCATCTTTGCGGGTTGTGGGCTCTGCTAAACACTCGAGTAGCAGCTGAAAGCTTGGAGGTTCAAATTCACCTAGAGATTCCTCAGAAAATAGGCCTGGTAAAATGTGTTTCCGGAAAACCACAGCTTTGAAGACCTTGTGGAGCAAGACCTCTTGACTAAGGACAGCTATTTGTTCAAGTGAATCATCTACATTTTGGATTCAGGTCAGACTGTGTAGATAAGACTCTGCTCCAAACTTTCACTCTAGCCCCTCAAAGGGGCCCAATGTGGCTATGGGTTTAAAGATTGCTGAAGTTTAGAAGGGTCACCTTCGGGCCGCAGGTTTCTTGATGGTGGTAGGAGATCTTACCTCGTAACCAGAAACAGAGGGAGGGGCAGATTTGGGGTTTGCTTGTTGGCTTATCCTTATTCCCTTTCATACCCAAGCAAGCCAACAGGCTACCTCCTCTGTGGACACTCTTGAGATTTCAGCTTGCATATTGGGGACTGACCATGGAGGGTCTGAGGTCTCCCTCATTTATGGGAGAAAAGTATAGGTCCAAGCAAAGCGACTTTTTAAAAAGGCACCATTCCATGCAGAATGAATTTTCTGGGTTCCTTTTGTGGGGTGTTTAGGTCAGCACTCAGAATGTGATGAAAACACAACTTTCTCTATCTGGAGGAACCAGAGGAGGTGGGGAAGATGTGCCTGGAGAAACCACTTCCTGTCCTTGGTTCTGGGGCAGCCACTGACCTGTTCAGCCTGGCTGTTGATTAACTTCTCTAGGACTTCCCATGAACTGAGGGCAATTCCTGACCCAGATAAAGTCGGCACTGACCGCTTGACCTTCATCAAGAGGCGGTACCTTGGCCTTCTGGAGTCACTGACATCATGGATCATCCGAGGGCCAGCCGGCGAGAGAGGAGGCCAAGGACAAAGGAGAGTCGGTAAATCGAACGTCCAGGGAGCACTCATGGTTTGTGTGTGCTTTTTTCCATAGCAATTTTTTTTTTGGAAATGTAATTATGATCCAATAATACAAATATCAACATCTGGAATTCTGCAATCTAAATCCCTGTCTGTTGAGTTTAGAAATGGAATGCGCATCCGTCAAGGGCAGATAGTGAGGCACTGGGGGAAGGGGAGGTGAATCTTCCTTTGAGGGAGCCCCAGTGAGGGTAAGGACCATCCATCAGTCTTCCCCCCACCCCCTCCCCGGTCCTTTGACAGTCCAAAGAAATGAGGCATTCAAGACCCAAACCATCAGCAGCTTGTAAAAAAACACTCTCAGATCCAACTTGGCTTGAGAGGCACCAAGTCAAAAGCCAGACTTGATCAAATATTTGCAGATGTCCTTTGCATTTCTGTCCTGGGCTAAAAATATGAATTCTAGACCAGGACTTTGAAGATTTTTTTTTTTTTTCCCCTTCTGATGAAGTTTCCTGGAAAAAAGAACCTCAAAGAGGTTAAAAGGGTCGCCTTGTTCAGGGTCTCTGCTACTGTTGTCGTTACTCCTCTTCCTTTTGGAAAAGCTCTTTTCTGTGTGTTTGGGGCTTTTTCATTCTAAGCTTCCTAGATCTGATTCAGGCCATCGAGGACACAGGGAGAAAATGCACACACGTACACACATGACCTACCCCCAATTCCAGTCTGTCCATTGTCCTGACTTGTTGACAGCAGAAAAATGAACTCAAAAAGACACAAGGGAATGGTTGAAAAAGACCTTGGAAACTATCTCCTCAAACACTTTCGGGGAGTAATTTGGACATTTTTTCCCCTTTCCTCCCATTGCTGCCAAGAAGCAAAACCTTCTCTTGAGAGAACATTGCAAAGTACTCCAAGTCATCCAAGATTGTGAAGTTCCTGGTGATCATTAATTTTAGCTTTTGGTAGTTCTAGTTACTCAAAGTTGTAAATCCTACCTCAAAAGCCCAAAGTCAGGAAGATGGCGCATAGGAATTTTGAAAACACTCTTTTTTAAAAAAAGAAAAAAAACAACAACAACAACAAAAAACCCTAAACTTTTAGGATTTGTGGCTCTGATTCTCCAGTGGCACGTCCCAGTGTACAGGGTCAAAGAAAGCGCCAGTTGTCCTACAAAATGCTGATGAATCTGAAAGAATCGGATAGATCTGGCTTCAGACCAAAGGCACATAGCTTGATGGCCAGATGTGTATCTGGCCAGAATTCATTTGCTGTTTTTTGTGAAGTACAGCCGAGTCTCTTCTGACTGATAACGACCATGTATCCTGTATAGGGTTTCAAAGGAGTGGCTGGTGACTTTGAACCACCAACCTCATGGTTCAAACTAACCTTGCAGTCTAGTGCTTATCCTACAGCACCACTCAAGTGACTGGTCAAAACATCAAAAGTCACTTAAATTCTAAATCTCTAAGGACAGAAATTAAGCCATTTGCAAATCTCAGGGATTTTCTGCCTCAGGGATGTTGGTGTTAGCTGCTGCTGAGTGAGTGGGCTGACCCCAGAGACCCCTGTGTGTTGGTTCATCCATACGGTTTTCATTGAAAAGAGGGCAAATCTATGTTTTTCTTTGTTGTCGTTCCTGCTGTGGCTGATTACCGTCAACTTGACTCTAACTCACGCGTACCGAGTAGAACTGCTCCATAGGATTTTCAATGTTGGGACCTTGAGGAAGCAGATTGCCAGACATGTCTTCTGAGGTGCCTTGGGTGGGTTTGAACCGCTAACCTGTCTACTAGTGGTTGAATGCTTAACCATTGGTACCATCCAGTCTCCGCCATTTTTCTTTAGATAAATAAATGTAAACTGAACCGAAGTCACAAATAGAGAAATAACAGGGCAGCTCTCATTCCATCAGCCCACTCAGATTACCAATCTAGAAATCAGCCACCTGTCCACAGTGAACAAGGAATGCTCAAGGTACCACCTGAGAGCCAGGTGGTGGGGCCTCTATTGCCGTAATATCTTCTTCTTACTTGACATCTTCAAGCAAAGAGGACTCAGCCATCTCAGCTTCCAACAAACTCACTTTTGGGGTGTTTGCATTTGTGCGAGCACCATTACATTTTCCGTTTTCTAGCAGGGAATGGAATGTTGATACTGTGTGATTATTATATTTATTTTACACGTTTTCCTTGGAATGTCTATGTGTGGCCGCTGCCCTGGCTCGGTGGCCCCTTGATTTACAGTAGTTATAAACATTCCAAAGTACACATGTAAGTTAAATGATACAATAATGTTATACAGTCACAATTCTGTTATAAATGTACTGATAGTTCCCAAACTCAGTTTCCTGCATGCTTTCCCCCACCCCCACCCACCTCAATCCTTCCTGCTACCTACTCAGTGATGACTTTGGAAACCACCAGCTTTATGGAAAGGTGGAGAGAATTCAACTTGACTCATAGAAGGGCCTCAACCACCTCCCACCCCTGCCCTCTGGAAAATACTTCTAAGAAGTCTTAGTATGTGTGTCCAGAAGCAACATGCTCATCAAAAGAACACATTTACATTTTCTTTCCACTGGAAATCACATTTCTTCACATCACCAGTGTGTTCCCAGAAGAAACGTTCTTTCAAGATGGCAGCTGGCGGGGTCTAACAGTGATAAAAACCGTGTCTCATTTCGGTGCTCCCTTCTCTCCTTACCAACACAGAAAGAATGGTTTGTTTTTCCCAGAAGATGTTGGAAGAGGGAAAGAAGAAAGCTTCATTGCATCTCAACATCAAAAAAACAGAAATCCTCCCAACTGGACCAATAAGCAACATCATGATAAATGGGGAAGGGGTTGAATTTGCCAAGGATTGCATTTTTCTTGGATCCACGATCAATACCTATGGAAGCTTCTGTCAAGAAAGCAAATGACATATTGCATTGGGCAAATTTGTTACAAAAGACCTCTTTAACGTATTAAATCAGCAAATATGTCACCTTGAGGATTAAGGTGTACCTGACCTAAGTCATGATCTTTTCAATCGCCTCATATGCATAGAAATGCTGGACAACTGGGGGAAAAAAAGGAGGGGGAGACTGAAAAAAGAATGGACACATTTGAATGATGGTGTTGGCAAAGAATATTAAATATGCTATGGACTGCCAGAAGAACACAGAAATCTGTCTTGGAAGAAGAACAGCCTGAATGTTCCTTAGACGTGAAGATGGAAAGACTTCATCTTGCTTATTTTGGCTCTGTTATCAGAAGGGACTAGTCCTTGAAAAAAAGACACCATAAAGTAGAGGGTCAGAGAAAAAGAGGAAGATTCTCAGGGAGAAAGAAGTTACAACAAAGGGCTCAAACCTACTTACTATTCTGTGGATGGTGCCGGACTTTTTGCCTGTTCTTCAGGTCATTATGAATTGGAGCTGACTCGATAGCACCTAACAATAACAATGACATTTGATCAGGAAACCCATATCACCAGTTTCTGTGAGAGATTCCATACACATCTTTCCACAGAAAACACCAGAATCATCTTATGGACCTCTGAAACCAATCCCTTCCAAGTTAATGACATGTATGGATCTGACAAGAGATGTTTGAGGTAAAATGTGTACCTATAGAATTTTCCTTCTCCATTTGAGGACAAGAGTTGGTCTGACCCACTGGCCAAATCTGGCCCGTGTCTGTTTGTAGAAATAAAGATTTATTGGCGCATAGCTCTTCCTATCTGTGCTTGTGTTGTGCACAGTTGCTTTCATGTTACAACAACAGAGGTTATCTGGATCTTCACACACACACAAAGTGTGCTGTTCCCTGTCCCAGGTCAACTCAGAAAAAACAAAGTCACCAATTTGCCCGCCTGTGACCTGCAGCTCCCAGTTCCACTGACTGACTGATCTGGAGTGAAAGATGCTTAGGGGCTCCAAGGTTAACTTTCCTCATTAGTAAAAGGAAGAGAGAAAGATCAGTTTGGAGGTTGCTTCTGAGGATGAAAGTGAATGGACGAATGGATTTTAGGGAAACCCAAGGAGAGGCTACTGAAGTCATCCAAGTAAGAGAAGGTGGTATTTTCGGTGGAACTGAACTGCATTTCAATTCACTGAAAACGCCACCAGGCAAGTAACAATTGCTGCTGAGCCCTAGGGTTACTTGCCCCATTCTGGGGGGTGCTATTTGATCACGGTCTTGCTTTATCCTCCAGTTCTATTGGGGTACCATTATCGCACATAGGGAAACTGAGGCTCAGAGAGGTTCATTTACTCATTGAAGGTGAGGTTTCACAACAGATCCGTCTTGACTCCAGTCTACATGGGCTTGAACTCCTTGCTACCGTCTCTCCTGCAGGTAAATGCCAGCAGAGCTCTGTCTGCCCCAGGTTTGCCATGTCTTTGTCTGTGTGTTATATGCTTGGTTCTCGGCCATTGGCCATTGCAGTGTTTTAAGGAGTCTTGATTAACACACAGGGTCTCCATGATTCTGATTCAACTTGACCACAACTGGTTTGATTTGGTTTGGATTCGTTATCAGGGGTTCTTGGGCCTTCAGGGAGGGGCAAACTGGAGGGATCTATGATGCCTCCCTGTGTGCATAGATTTTGAGGTTCCCCTCTTCCTGCACAGAAGTTCTACTTCCTGGCACTAGCTTGGGTCACTGTCTCCTGTTCCTGCCCTGAACTTGTTTTCATGACAATGAGCTGCTGCCTCAAGAAACAATGAGGGCTTTGCCTCTTATGTGTGGTGCTTAGAGAGCAAAGACACAGACCAGGGGCCCAAATAGGAAATCTTCTCCCATCCTCGCCCCAGCACATCCAAGTCTATTGAAGTCTCTTGAAATTATCCACCTTCAACTCTCCCTAAAACATCACTCTCTCACACTTGAATGACTGCATTGAACTGTTGTTGTTATGTGCCGTGGAATTGGTTCCGTCCCATAGCGACCCTGTATAGGGTTTCCGAGGCTGTAAATCTTTACGGGAGCAGAAAGCCTCATCTTTCTCCCGTGGAGCGGCTGGTAGTTTCAAACTGCTGAGCTTGAGGTTCACAGCCCGATTCATAACCACTACGCTACTAGAGCTGCAGAGCAGGGACCCTCAAAAAATGGCACCTGACAACAACAAAGCTACCTGAACTGTAGTAACCTCCGATTTCATTCCTTAAAATTCATTTATCCTTCATCCTTCCATCCCTTCCTCTCTGTCAACACCCACCCACCCATTCATTCATCCCACGATTTCTCTTACCATCCCTCCTAACACTCATCCATCCCATGATCTCCCTCACCATCCATGCATTTATCTACCCATCCTTCCCTTTCTCTCTCTCTCACTAGCCATCCAACCACCCAACCATCCATCCTTCTATGCTTCTATCTCTCACCATCCTTCCACTCAAGCATTCATCCATCCATCCCACTATCTTCCCCACCATCCTCCTATCCTCCCTCCGTCTCTTTCATCATCCACATAAGTATCATTTTACCATCTATTAATCTCTCCCTCTCTCTACCATCCATCCATCCATCTTTCCTTCTGTCTCACCATCTATCCACCTACTCCACTATCCCTCTCAACATCCACTCAGCCCACTATTCTTCCCACCATCCATGCGTTCATCCTTTCATCCCTCACCTTTTCCCTCTCTCTTACCATCCATCCCACCATCCATCCATCATCACTGCCGCCCACCATCCATCCATCCACCAGTCCATCCATTCTTTCTCCCATCTATCCACCCACTCCCCACATATGTATTTAATGTTGATCCTGGTGGAGATGGAGAACAAACCAGAGTCCCTGTTCTCAAACAAATCAGCAAATTTCAAAAGAGCCTTATGAGGGATGAGGGAAACTACTTAGGAGTGAGGGAGGGCTTCACCCAGAAGGTGACATATTGGTAAGGAAACCATATAATTTATTGTCCGAACTGGGACACCTTTGAAGATGAAAGGGGAGAGGGCTATTAAAATTTATGTTAGGACGATAGGTGCAAACCAAAGCTGTTACCGATAAGCTGTGGGTCACCCTCCTGGAAGCCAGGATTTAAAGGGTGAGTGGGAAGGGGAGCGGTCCAGAGGAGCAAAGGGGCTGCTCATCTACATTGAAAGAGGAGAGAAGGGGAAGGAGGCTGTGACTGGGTGGCAGCTTCTGGGATAAGAGTGAGTTTGAGGAATGGAGGTTAACTGAGTAAAGAATCTCTGAAGGAAATGAGGATTGGGTGGGAGTTACAAAAATACCTAAACCCCTCAAAAGAGGAGACAAATCATTACAGCA
>NW_006408541.1:1654032-1679247 GCF_000296735.1 Chrysochloris asiatica | reverse complement strand
GTCTAGGAACGGAGGTCCCTGGGACCATCAATGGAGAAGAGCAGAGAGCGGGACCCTACCCAGAGAAGCAGGGATGCCTGAGATGGAGGCAGAGATGATGATGTGGAGAGATGGAGCAGCTGGGGACTTCAGATACAGAGAGGGAGAGGGGCTGTGTGCTGACGACAGGGGCTAGGGCAGACTTGCAGGGTATACCCTTATGGTTGGTTGATGATGCATGGAGGGGATTGTAACCATGGCAATGAAACGATATAAGATAGAATGAATATAAAACTAATGTTCTCCCTTGTAAGCTATCACATAATTCACAATAAAACATTTTTAAAAAACACACAAAAATACCTAAACCCAGGCTGTGGAGTTGATTCCAACTTGTAGGCCCCTCAGGACAGAGTAGAACATAGAGCTTGCAAGGCTGTAAATCTTTACAGAAGCAGATGGCCTCATCTTTCTCTCAAGGAGCAGCTGGTGGGTTTGAACTGCAGACCAAGTACTTAACTCAGTGCACTACCAGGGCTCCTGGGTGAGAGCGGAAGAAGAGGAAGTAGGGTACAGGAAGTGTTTTCTGCACAAGGATTTAGAGTTTCCTTGAGTGTTGTTTTCTCAAAAGATGCAAGTTAAAACGTAGAATTCTTTGTTTTATTTCTTTAATAAACTTCAGCTGTTTGTAATACATATTTTTAAATAATTCTCTCTGGTTTCTCACCTGGCTGCTTACTGGGGGCTGGGTCTCTGTTGCTGCTCAGTTGTTCTTAGGCACCATCGAGTCTGTTCCGACTCACAGCGATCCTGTGCACAACAGAACAAAACACTGCCCGGTTCTGCACCAGCTTTACAAGGACTATTACGTCTGAGCCCATAGTTGCTGTCACTGTGGCAGTCCATCTCACTGGGAGTCTTCCTCTTTGTCACTGACCATCCACTTTTCCAAGCATGATGTTCTTCTCCAGGGACTGGTTCTAACCTACCGGATAACGTGTCTGAAGTATGAGAGGTGAAGTCTTGCCATCTTAGCTTCTAAGGAGCATTCTGGAGTATGTCTTAGCTGCTCAAGAAACGCTATTGCGTAAATGAGCCCATAGACCCCAAACGATTCTCGCTGGCGTGAGCTACGGAGAGAGGTTGTTCTCTAAGTTCAGGCTTCATTTCCTAGTTGCCTCCCCTTGCCCCCAGGGTTACTTCATGCCAGTGTCTTCTCCCCCTGGGGACAGGTACCCCACAGCTGTCCCCATGGTTTCTCCATGACCAGCCAAAGAGGCTCATGAAAGCCAGTGTTTGAAGACAACCTGAGTCACTCTGAGCTCCACAACCAACTACCTTGGAGGTCTGGCATCTTCTGTCAGCCCCAGGGACTGGGGGAGGTTGGGATGTCTCCAGGTAGCCTTCTGAGACAGGATTCGGAGAGAGAAGGTGTCCTTGAGTTCCAGGTAATCCTTCTGGAAGCTGGAGCCAGCATGGTACCCTTTGTTACTAAGTGCTTGCACTTCCTAGCCAGATGGGTGTTAGCGTGAGCTTGCTGAGGTCATAACTTGTGCTCTGGGAGGACGCACAGCAGAGCCTCCCGGGGTGTCCAAGGAGGAGCAGATGAGAGTACTGTTTTCATCTCGTCTGTTCCAAAGATACAGAAAACTGTTTGGCAGTGGCAGGGGGCCAAATCTCCCCTCTGGCTCTAGGACCCTTGTCCAGCAAAGGCCTTGGCTCTGACATAGCCAGGGGCTTCTTGGGGCCTGGCCACAGGCTCTCTTCCCTCCCAGAGATGTGCGAGTGAGGGCTGACCCTGTGTGCCCAGTGTGATTTCAAACATGTTTGTTCAACGCTCTTCCAGAGCGCATAGCTTTTGTGAAGCAGTCCAGTGGATTCTGGGGAAGGAACGTAGCCTGGAAAGTTGGTATGTGGCTCATGCAGAGCCACCCTCTGGGACACAGATTGAGGTGGACAACAGTGGACAGTGGATGAGAAGGGCTGTCAACACAAACCCAGTTCAGACCAGTAGCTCAATTACCCACTAAGCCATCTCCATTGAGTTGGTTCCGACTCACAGCGACCCGACAAGACAGTAGAACTGCCCCAGAGGCTTTCCAAGGCCGTAACCTGTACAGAAACAGACTGCCACCTCTTTCTCTCCCAGAGCTGCTGGTGGGCTCAACCCGCCAACTTCACAGTTACCAGCTGACCATGTAACCTGTGTGCCACCAGGGATCCTTGAGTGTCCTTTTTAGGGGTGGTAAACTCTGGGGCTTAAAGGGCCCAGGCAGGTACTATATTTATTTGAGGGACAGGCAGCAAGTGTGGTATATTAGCACTCAGACCTGTCAGTAGTCAGGGCCACCAGCTTTCCAGGTAGAAACAGGAAATGGGGATTTTTATGAGATCTCTCCTGACTTGCCATTTCAGCAATGGAGTCAAATTTGGAAAGAAAAAAAAAAATGTGGCTGGTTGTGTTGCTTTTGAGTTGTTCGTTCTGGGGCGATGGACAGAGGGCTTTCTGCACTAGGCTGGCCACACTGGGAAAGAGATGGTGGTTGGGGAGGTAGCAGGCAAGGGGTTTGAGCTAAACTGTGAATTCTGTGTCGGGCACAGTCCAGAGCGTTGTTGTTGTTAAGTGGCTTTGAAGGCTGATGACCTCCAGATGGGGAGGACGAGACCCCAAGTCATGACAAGTGCACAAAGAATAGCATTCACTCCCATTCCACCCAAATTAATTCCACAGGCGCTTCGGGGACACCTTTCATCGGAACCGGACTTGGGAACGGCATTCATAAAACAAGCTCCTGCCCTCAGGGAGTGGGACAGCGTCTGATCTTATAAACTACCCAGTTGGAACACCAGCGTGAGAACTCGGGGCCGCCACCCCTCCGTTCCAACCCACAGAGCCTCCCAAAGCTGGAACGTAGGTATTTTCCAGGCAGGAATTAATCATGGATTTTGCCGATGCTCAGAGCCAGACCCTACTTAATGCCTTCTATAAAGAACCTTATTACACTGAAACACTGTATATTATATTCTCCACTGCACACCAGCTCTGTGCGTCAGCTGCTCCCTGCGTCCCTGGGCCAATAAATTAGATTTAGATTACAAGGGGAGGGGAAGGCAGCCAGTACATGAATACCTAGCAGTCGCTGTAGACTAAGATGTCTTGATTTCAGCTGCTAAATGGACCAGGGAAGAGGCCGGGAGGGCACAGGTTGGCACATCAAAGACTCGTCCCCTCCATAAACCGCCCATCACCTTGAGCAAACAGACCTGTCTGCAGCGGCTGGGGTTCAGGCTAATTGGCAGCTCTGATCCAATCTCACGCTCATTTCCTGAACCCAAATCATTTCCAGCTACAGGTTATCGATCCCCGCTGAGAAGTGCCAACTTGCTTTGCTGCAGAGTCTCCCTCCCCCATCTGGCTCAAAAGTTTCCCAACTTAGGACATTAATATTTTTCAGGCGTATCCGTAGTCCCACAGACTGGAAAATGGAGGGGCAGTGTGGGTTACCGTTGCTCCAGGGGCCTGAGGACAAATGGGCAGAGAGACATAGGGCCACGGGATACAGGAGGTGGACACAGAAAGGGAATAGCCACATAGCTACTGCTGGAGGGAGGAGCTGGGCTCCCAAATTCTCCTGGGGGTGGGTGCAGGGGAACCCAGGCTGGAGATCCTGATTCAGCTCTTGTGGTTTTGCTTGGTTTGTGGTTCGAGTCCACCAGCTGCTCCATGGGAGAAAGATGAAGCTTTCTGCTCCCTCAAAGATTTACTGCCTCAGAAACCCTGTACAGGGAGGTTACAAACTGGGACTGACTCCGTAGCACTTAACAACAACTTCTGGGCACTTGGGGGCTTTTCTTTTGCATCTCCTACATAGAGGGGAGCACTAGCCTGTATGAAATCGGCCCACAGAGCAGGCTATCACCAGTGCTGCCCATCACCCACTCTGGGTTCTGAGGCCCCTCACCCTGGGCTGGCCCAGAATGGACCTCAGCAAAGGTTGGTTAAAATGCATGAGTTCAAAGGGAATGCCAAGGGTGAGAAAGGAGGCTCAAGGCATGAAATCGCATTAACAAATGTGAATAGGAATTCCTTGACATGCTCTAAAAAGTATTTATACAAAGTGGTGCTGTATAAAGGATAAGCATTGGACTACTAACTGCAAAGTGATCATTTCAAACCCACCAGCCATTCCTGGGTAGAAAGATGAGGCTTTCTGCTCCTGTAAAGATTTACAGCCTCAGAAACCCTATACGGGGTCGCTATGAGTCAGAAGGGGCCCCGATGGAGCGATGGTTAAGTGCTTGGCCAATAACTGAAAGGTTGGCAGTTCGAACCCACCAGCCGCTCCACTGTGGTAGTCTGCTTCTATAAAGATTTACAGCCTTGAAAACCCCTACCTACGGGGCCATTCTGTGGGGTCCCTATGAGTGGGAATTGACTCAACATAGGAAGGTTGAAGGTTTGAAGTTACCAGGAGGCACTTCTGAAGAAAGGTCTGGCAACCTACTGAAAAATCAGCCATTGAAAATCCTCTGGAGCCCCGTCCTTTTCCGAGACACACAGGATTGCCATGAGATGGGGTTTGGTTGGTTGGTTTTTAAGATCCCTGAGGAGCCCTGGTAGCACAGTGGTTAAGTGCTCAGCTGCTAACCTAAGGTGGGCAGTTAGTATGAGAGAAGGATGCAGCGCTGCTCCTGTGAAGATTTTCAGCCTTGGAAACCACCCACCCTCTCCCCCCACCCCCCGGCTCATTCTAGTCTGTCTCAGAGAATGGCTGAGTCAGGACCCACTCTATGGCTGTGGGTTACAATCCGGGAATTACAGAGGAGGCGTTTTCCACAGGGAGGGTTGTTGTTGTTGTGAAGTGCTGTCGAGTCGATTCCGGCTCATAACGACCCTGTGTAAGGTTTCCAAGGAGTGGCTGGTGAGCTTGAACTGCTGACCTTGTGGTTCAAACCAACTTTGCAGTCCAGCACATTAGCCCACAGTGCCACACCAGGGCTCCACAGGGAGGGGAGGGGAGGTAAACAATGGTAGAGAGAATAGAACAATATGAGTATGAGTGAGTCAAGCATGCATGCGTGTCATAATGACGTCACAGAAGGATTCAGAGTGAGCCTCCACGCCCCCGGTTCCTCTCCCAAAGGCACCCCACCATGGTACATGTCTGGGCACATGAATCAGTGCCTCACACAGGCAGCCGCACTGCACAAATTCTGCCCCTTTCCCACTTGTTGTATGGCTCGGAGGCCTCCACATTCTTTTTTTTTAATTTATTTTTTTATTTGCACTCTAGTCAGGTGAGATTAGGAAGGCAGTGGGATGTCTCTTACACACGCCTAGATCTCCAAGGTCTGGTACAATTGTCAGAAGGCTCAGCTCATCAGCCCAGGGAAACAAGACATTTCTAGGAAGAATGGGAGATGGTTTTGGAGCCTCAAGTGATGACACCAGGGATACTAGATATGTTTCTACACGACTCATTCTGAATCCAGACCACTAAAGTCACTGGTTTGGGTCATCTTATCTCGTGTGGCTTCAAAACCAGTTAAGTTACTCTGAGTCTTGTCATCCGCCTCTCCTGTTTCTAGGTCTCACTGTCTGGGTTCGTCAGAAACTTCTTTGATCTGGGAAAGTAATCTAGATCTCCGATTTGAAACCAAACTTGTGGATTCTTGATTCTGGAACCCCGATTTCTTTATCAAGTTGTTCTCTACATTCGATCCCATGATAAGGGTTGTTCTTAAATGCCTTCTTCAAGGTGCACAATTGAGATGTGTTATAGTAGGTACGACAACGTCTGACTTGACTTCTTTCTTCAGGGTTATCTTGCCTACGTTCTTGGCTGGATTTTGATGCCTCGTTAGGTTTTGATCTTTTCTCGAATAGATGTCTAGCTCTCCGATTCTGAAACCAAATCTGGATTCTAGGCTCTTCCATATTGATTTCTAAAGCAAGCTTCTGTCTAGTAGTGTAGTTTGGGTAGGGTTCGTAGTTGAAGACGTTGATGAGACTTTTCAATTGCTCCCTTGTGAATTTCGTACGATTGCGTCTCGTATACTGCATCACTACAATCTTTTTTCGAAGGCTGCCCCTGGACACGTTGGGAGAGGATCTTAGACTCCGAGGAAGGAGTAGGAGAGTAGTTAGCTTGGAGGCCGGGTTTCGTAGGTTCTGCTCCACATTCTTTTTTTAAACAAAGCATTACGATACTGTTGGAGTCTATTCTTTATCCTTGTGGTAAGATACACATAACATAAAATGTACTATCTTAATCACTTTAAAGTGGACAATCCAGTGATGGTGGTAATGTGCAGCAAGTTGCACCAACTGGTCCCTGAACAATTTCAGCACCCCAAATGGAAATGCTGTACCCTACAAGTAGTCTCTCCTCATTCTGCCTCTTTCTTGATCCTGGACATCAGTAGACGACATTGTCTCTGCTGATGTGTCTCCTCTGGGCATTTCATATTAGTATAATCATGCAGTCCATGGACTTTCTATCTGGCTTCCTTAATGGCTGAAGCACAGTTCATTGTGTGGATATACCAACCCCAGCCGCCCTTTCCAAAAACAACACAAAACAAAAAACTCCACAAAAACACTGTTATCAGCTTAATTCCGACTTGTAGCAGGACAAAGTGGAATGTCCTCATCGGCTTTCCAAAGCTTCAATCTGCTTAGAAGCAGACTGCCACTTCGGTCTCCCATGGAGTGGATGGTAGGTTTGAACTGCTGACCCTTCAGACAGCAGCCTTGTGATCAACCACTGTACCACCCAGGGTTCCTAGGAATATACCACATTCTGCTCATCTATTCACCAGTTTGGGGTTGTTGGTTACTGTGAGCATTGCTGTTGTAGATTCAGGTGTATAAGGTTTTTCTGTGAGCACGTTTTCAATTCTTTGGGGCATTTATTTAGGAGCAGAATAGTTGGGTCATATGGTGATTCTGCTGAACGAGTTGCGGTCTTCTTGTCTGCTGCACAGAACTGCAGGTTGTGGATCATGGGCGTGTGCAGTACCGCTCTTCTGTTGAGGGAAACCCAAGTCCGTTGCACTTTCGGCCATTTCAGATCGTGCCCCTGCCTCTTTGTGTGCCCCTGTGGCTGCTGTAGAGCAGATAGATGCACGGGCACGTGGCAGGGTTCAGAGGTATTGCCACCCTGTACCTTCAAGGCTAGCGTGATCCCAGAAATACGGCGTACAGTGGTTCTCTCTGCACTTTCAGGGATGCAAAGTACTGCCTCCTTGTCGTTGTCACTTGTATGCCATATGTTTAGAGGATTAAGAGTTAGCTAGGGTCTAAAGGAAGCACAGAACTTTCCAGAAAGAGGCAACTACAGGAGGAAAGAGACAAGGAAGGAATAGCAAAATGTTCACTATTGCTCAAGGGGTGAGGTCTGAAGAGGCTAGAGGGAGGGAGGAGACAGATGTTGGTCTGCAGATTGGAAATGGGGCAATGTTTAACTTCCCCAGGTGTGCCCAGCACCCCAAGTACAGAGGAGGGGAGGCAGATTGTAGTGGGGCAGATGAGGGAGGAAAAGGGTATAAGCTGCAAGGTTCACCTGGGAGCTGGACAACCTTTGTATGGATCTCAGCTCTGCTCTCTTGGACAGCTTCCCTAACCTCTCTGAGCCACAGTCTCCTCATCTGTAAAGCGAGGAAAAGGGGCATCCCTACATAGGCTTGCTATGAGGACCACTCGAGGTGATGCACAAGGTACTTCCTGTCACTTGTCATGTGATCTCCATGTGGTCCTGGTTAGAAAGGGATGGAAGTAAGGCCTGGAATGAGCTGATGGATGGGGAGAAATAGAGGGGATCAGGAGTCAGAGGGTCTCTCTGAGGTCAAAGAGAACATTTATTGGAAGGCACGGAAAGATGGAGCTGGTAACCAAGGAAGAGAGGGAGAAAGAGAAAGGAGAGAGACACAGAAAGAGACTGGAGTGAAGGCTCCACGGTGGAACGGTTCAGGGTCTAGTCAGTGCCAATGGGAGTGAGAGACAGAGGAGGATGCACAGCAGGGTCGTGGCCACAGGGACACTTGGATAAGACCAAATTGATGATAGTTCCTAAGATGGATAGGTCTCAGAGTTCTTGCTGGTTGCGAAGAGTATGAGCAGCCAGCTATTTTCATTTATAAGGAGGCCAAACCCAATGCAAATAGGTGTAAGTGAGACAGAGACACGCACATTATATATTCTTTCACCAGTAAGTTCAAGTTTCAGGAACAGCTGGATCCAGGTGCTCAGATTATGTCATCAGGACTTGGCTACCCCTCCCCCCCCCCATCTCTTTGGTAGCTGTTTTCTAGATTGGCCTTGTTTGGGAACAATGTCCCCCTGAGTGGTGGCAAAGATGGCCACCAGCAGCTCCATGGTTACTTATGGTCACCTGCCCAGCAAGTCCAGTGGGAGAGCAGTCCCTTTCTACAAGTTCCAGTAAAAGATGCTGATTGGGCCTTCGTGGGTCACATGATCACCCCTAGAGTCTGGGACCAAGGGTTGAGTCTGACCCAAACAATGTGGACTGAGAACAGGTGAAGAGGTGTTCCAGAGTCAAAGTGGGAGGCGGTTGGTTGTGATTGTTTTTCACTGAGTCGTTCTGACTCATAGAAACCCTGTGTAGGGTTTCCAAGGCTGTAAATCTTTATGGGAGCAAAGAGCTTCATCATTCTCCTATGGAGTGATTGGTAGATTCGAACTGCTGACCTTGCAGTTAACAGCCCAGCTCGTAATCCACTATGCTACCAGGGCTCCTTAAAGTGGGGTGCTCCACAGTAAAAGAGGGGGACTGGGCACTGGGCAGGGATGGCTGTCCGCTACAACGGGTAACCCAGGGTCTGGTAGATGGGAGGAGAAGAGTGGTTGGCTGAAGAGTATTAAGGGGACTTTTCTCAGCTCGCTCCTTACTCAGGCGAGGAGACGCAGCAGCCATGCGAGAGCATCAGTTCGGTCCCACTTCCTTGCACCCAGGTCTTTGGGAGATTTTCTCCTCCCACCTCCTGGGTGGTTTTCTTGATTTTTCTCTAGTTAACGGCCTTCCCATTTTATGTGTCGTTTATCGTAAACCACCTCAAATCCTTTTTGTAGCAGGCAGGGTATAAATTATAAATAGATTTAATTTAAAAAACTCAATAGGGCAGTTTCTCGGTAGGGCTCCTGGCAATTGCTGCTGCTGACATTTTCCTCATTACCCCGTGGAGGGGGAGACATCACTGGGAACTGCTGGGAGGGGGGTTAACCCTTGGGCCACTGCTGCTGGGGACTGAGGCCAGAAAGACACACACAGCCCAACCCGGGTTGAGCTCTGCAGGAAGTGGAGTGATGATTCATGTGTCTGGGACCCCCTCCTGAGAATTCATTCTTTCCAGTGTCAGGGTGCAACCTGGAGCTGGCTGGACCTCACACCTCCACAGAGCACCAATGCGACAGAAACACCAGACTTTAGAATCTGGGAGAAACACTGTCCGATCTGTGGTCGGTGTCTTCATGAGCTCCAGGGGCTGCTGCCTTCCATGGTCCCGTTGGTGGTGTTAATGTTGTCAAGTTCATAGCAACCCTGCATGTGATTTCTGAGGAGCAGCTGTGGGATTTGAACCACCAACCTTGCAGTTTGCTTTTCAGTGTTTATCCTACAACACTACTCCAGGACTCCTCATGGTCTTAGAGCTGTGTAAAACATTTCATTCCTGGTCTCTGAGATACAAATATAGGCCTCATGCAGGTCCTGTGGGGGAGACAGCATGGGGTACGGCTAGAGGTCTTATGACTACAGGCACCCAGTGAAGTCTGCAGTTCAAGACTCAGCTGGGCTGCCATGGCTGTGTGACTTGGGAGCAATACCCGACTTCCCTGAGCCTCAGTTTCCACATCTGTGAAGAGGGTGTTGTGGTTATATCTGCTTGAGAGAGTTGTTGGGATGATGATTTGAATTAATACATGTGGAGTGTACTGAGTGGGGGCTACTGCCTTGTGAAAACTCAACGCAATCTTGGTGAAGGTTCTGTATTTCTGCTTTTGGAGAACACACACACAGTGCCCACCCAAGATACCCATATAATTTAATAACGACTAAGTCACTGAACATGCAAACCATCCACCATTCAGCCACTCATCTGTCCATCCAAACATGCATCCTTCCATCTGTCCATCCAAACATCCTTCCATCCATCCATCATCCACCCATCCACTCATCATCCATTATCCATCCATCCATCATTCATCCATCCATTCTTCCATCCACCCACCCATTCATTTACCCATCCAAGCATCTATCTGTCTATCCAAACATCCATCTGTCTATCCAAATATCCATCCTTCCATCTGTCCATCCAAACATCCATCCTTCCATCTGTCCATCCAAACATCCATCCTTCCATCTGTCCATCCATCCATCTACTCATCATCCATCCATCCTTTATCCATCCATCCATCCACCCATCATCCATCCATCCTCTCAGGTGTTTGTTGAGCAATTTATCCTTGGTTTAGGGTACTGAGTGGTGAATAAAGGCAGATGTGGAAACCACACTCCAGTGGAGAAAACAGGCAATATACTTAGGGAAACTAACAAGTAAAATAAATATTAGGTAAGAAAAGTAAGTGTTGTGAAGAATATGAAAGTGCCTAGCAAGTTGGGTTAGGATGGGACAGGGAGTGAGGGTTGCTTTGGCTTTGTTGGTGGAGGGGGACATTGGTGATGAAGTCTGCAAGATGAGAAGGAGCTGGCAAGTGGAGCTCAGGGACAAAAGCATTCTAGGCAGAAGGAACAGCAGATGGAAAGGTCCTGATGTAGGAGCATACTTCATGTGCTTAAGGAATCGAACACAGGCCGGTAGTGTTGGAATGGAATAAACCAGGGCTTCTGGAGGGTGGTGAGGTAGGAGAGGCAGGCAAGGGCTAAACCATGATGTGTCTGGAGAGGAGCTGGGATTTCATTCTAAGTGATGAGAGCCGAGGAAGCACTGGCTGCATACTCTGGGGTTTTCTTCTCGGGCTAAACCAGCCTCATGCTGAGCCTCTCAGGTCAGTGCACCATGATGGCCTGTTGACCTGTCCAGTGATCCTGGTCATTCTGGACCACCAAGCCTCACCTCCCAAGGGTGTTCAGTTCCCTGGGGGCAGCTCCAGCAGCTCCATCCACAGCTCTAACTCAATGGCCAGTCACTCTCTTGATGTCACTGGTTTATGTCCTATTCATACAGAGAGGTTTGTACTTGCTTAAATATACATGTACGTCATATTTTCCATGGGGAGATCAGCTCTCTGCTCCCACCCACCCCAAGCCAGCTATAGAACTCTGCCGCTGAAAGGAATGGTGAATGGATTCATTGGCTTCTCGGCGAGATTGGTTTTGCTTCTCCTTCGTCGGGGAGGCTGGGCCTGGAGGACATGGGGAAGAAGGGAGACGTCATCACCACTGGCCTTAAGGACCTGGCTGTTGAGCAGATAATAGTAGCCTGAGCTGAGAGGTAGAGAATGAGCAAAGGCAGGTTGGCATGGTGGGGCAGGACATGGGATGTTTGTTCTGGAAGCTGTTGATAGATGCCAAGTAGAAACGAAGGCTCCGTGGCCAAAGACGTTTGGATTAAGTGAAGTTCAACAGGTGATTCTTCTGGGGAACCTGCCTGCGTGTTGGATTTATGAAGGTGTGGATAGTGCTAACACTCAGCTCCCAACCCCAACCCCTTAACCATCTTCATGTTACTGATGGGTGCTTCATCCCCAGGCACCAAGATCCACGTGTCTGCTGAATGTGGTAGGCAGTCCTAGTCCCTAACCTTGTAGCCATGACTGGAGAGTGTGCATGTGGGTACAAATACCCCAGCGTCTCTCTCTGACTGGGAATGGCTTTGAGGCTCTAGATTCTATGCAGGATTGAGATTTGCCTTGTTCCTGACTCTGGTGGCCCCTTCCAACTTCCTGGGCTCACCTCCCCTCCTCGCTCTCCTACAAGTACTTCCTAATACGTCCCTCCCCCACGAGCCTCATCCCAGGGACAGAGACGTTCAGGCAGGGGGCTGGGGTATGACAGTGAGCCAAGTTTTGGGGGGCTCTGTCTTGGGACGGGCACAGGAAGCTCAGCGAGGTGTAGGAGGCAGCATGGTGCTCACAGTTGTCCTGAGGCATCTAGTGAAGCGCACGCCTCGCGGAGCCTTTTGGATACTGAGACACCCACGGAGAGTGGACAGTGGAGTCAGCATAGCCCGAAGGGTAAGCACTGCGACAATTCCAATGCCAAATCCTCCAGCTCCTCATCATGGCTCCGCCCACCCCACCTGCATCAGATGCCCATCTCCGCACTTGTCCATTCACTGGTCAGTCACCATTCAATATAAAACCTCCCCACTGGAATGTAAGCTCCTTGAGGGCAGGTTTAGCCCCTTGTTGAATCTCAGTGTGCCCATGCAAGCTAGGGGTCAGTGACTAGTCACTGCAGGTGATGTGTGCATATGAACATGGGCCCCTTCTGCACAGTTTCCTCTATGCCTGCCTGCTTCCCCCTTCAGCTCCATCTCAATGAGTAAGTCATCTGAGCCCTCCCACTTTTACCACCTTCCAAGCTTTGCTTTGTATGAATGAATTATCTATCAGTCATTTCACCAGGTTTCCCCCAGACATTTTCACTGTTGCTAGTTTTTTCCTAGTTGTAAATGCTGCCGTGGTGAGCCTCATTTATAGGCCTTGGGGAGCACCAGAGAGAGTTCTTTGAACCAATTCTGGGGTACCAGCACAGGTCAGAGTGCTGTTCAGTTGGTTCAGACTCATAGCGACTTTGTGTAGGGTTTCTGAGGCTGCACATCTCTGTGGGAGCAGAAAGTCTCATCTTTGTCCCATGGAGTGGCTAGTGGACTTGAACCGCTGACACTGTGGTTTGAAGTCCAGTGGCTATCCTCCAGAGCCACCACACTCCCTGGTCAGAGAGTCTACCCCTCAGAAAGTTGGTTTTAGTATTTTAAAACCCATTTCTGGTGGCTGCTCACCTTCAACAGTCAGAAGTGACCTTGGCAGAGTTATCTGTCCCCTGAGTTCTGGGCCTGTGCAGAGGGTGGGGTTTGGGGGTATGCTGAGGGACATCAGTGTCCTCGGGGGCACTGAGATACTTAGTGGCCAATAAGTTAGCCTCTGCTCCTATTTACCTGGTTTACCTGGAGGGTCTTTGTCCACCATTTATGTTGCATCTTTCAAAGCCTTTGTTGATATGTGGCCCCTACAGTCCGATCGCCACTGTTTGGCCCCTGGCCTGTGGAAGGGACATGAGTCTTGATCTTTGACTCTGCTGGACTTTGGAGGAAGCATCACCTAGCAGAGGAAACCTGGTAGTTAAGCACTTGGCTGCTAACCAGAAGGTTGGTAGTTTGAACCCAGCAGTGGTTCATGTGGCAGATGGCTTCCGTAGAAATTTACAGCTTTGGAAACCCTATGGGTTTGGAACCCTACGCTGTTCTACAGGATCATGGTGAGTCAGAATCGGTTTGATGGCAATGAATCTGGATAACCTAGTGGTTAAGATTCTTCTGGAATTAGCAGCCTGGTGTACCACTTCCTAGCTGTGGAGTCCTGGGAAATTTCCTTAACCTCTCTGAACTTCAGGGGCATACCTGTATGCTGATGCAATACTGACATGTCCTAGGGCTACAGGGAGGGTTGGGAAGGAGGTCTGAGTGTACGGGCTAGCAGACACTATATTGAGCAATGGCTGGGGCAGCGGGCATTTGGGGCATTGGGGGAGGGGCATCTGTATGTCTTTCCCATGGAGCCACCAGAGGCTCAGTCTGCCTTGGTGCTTCAGTCCGCCAGTGCCCAGTGGGTGCCTGGCACAGAACCGCTGTGCAGGATGCATAGCTTGGGGACTTAACGGGTGAGAAACAGCTTGTGATCTGTGGATAAACACCTTGATCTGACAGCATCTCCCTAGAGAGGCAAAAGCAGGCCTGGCTTTCTCTTGCAGTAAGTAGTACTGGAGAGAAATAAAACAAGGCGAGTCTGGGCCTCAGGGAGCAAGGGTGATGCCCTTTCATAAGAAGATGCCAGCCAAGACCAAGGAGATGAGTGAGAGAGAGAGAGCAGGTTTCTGGGGGCGGCCAAGAATCAGCACAGCTGCCTATGAATCCATCCCACACGGGTTGCTAGGCAAAGGGCTGTGGACGAGAATCGATTGGTCTTTAGGGGCCAAGTGTTTATGCAGCTTGAGGCTGGAGAGCAGCGGAAATGACCTGCAGAGCTGCCTTCAGCTTCCACAGGACTCCTCTCCAAGGCAGGGGGCAGGAGCTGCAGGACTGGGGACGAATACCAGCTGTCCCTGCGCGTGATACTGGGCAAGGCACCCAGAGGCCAGAGGACCCCTACTGTTATTGGAAAGAGCACATTCCTTATTTTCCACTGTGAAATGGGACAACCACCCCACCTCCTCAGCCATGATGTGTCTCAATGGGTCTTAGTGCCAAGTGCTAATCATGGTTACACCCTCCATTGCTGTTGCCTAATGTGTTAATCCAGACCCTGTCAGAGAGCCTGGCACGTAGGATACATTTAATAAATATGTGTGCAATGGATGGATGGATGGATGGATGGATGGATGGATGGATGGATGGATGGATAGATGGATGGGAGGATAGAAAGAAGGAAGGGAGGAAGGGAAAGAGGGAGAATGAAACAAACAAAGGAAGGAAAGTAAGAAGGAGGAAGGGAGGACGAGAGAAGAAAGGGAGGAGGAAGTGTTGGTGGGTGGGAAGATGGATGTTTACATAGATGTTTACACATAAGGGTGGGTAGGGTGGAGGTGGATGGATGAATGGTTGTGTGAGGGAGCAGTGAGGTGCTGGGTAGGGGGATGTTTTACTGTATGTATGTTTGCAAGTAAGTATGCATGGATGGATGGGTGGGTGGGTGGATAGATGGATGGATGGGTGGGTGGAGAGTTGGATGGATGAATGATTGGGTGGTGGGTGGGTAGCAGTAACGAAGAAAGAGAGGGTGGGTTGGTGGGGGTGTGAAGGATGTTTGGACTGATGGATGTTTGGATGGATGGATGGATGGATGGATGGAAGTTTGGATGGATGGATGGATGGATGAACGGATGACAGGCTTCTTAATCTCACAACTTCGAGTAAAATCGACATTGTGCCACTTGAGATTTCTATTGTGTGAACTTGTATCTGGGCCAACAGCTTCTGGTCACCATATTGGACTGGGATGCTAAGTATGAGTTATGAACGAAAGTCCAGCAGTCAAAGTAGCTGAGGCTCAACTCCCAGTGGGACCACTTACATACTGTCCCTTCATTCCCCTAGTGCCCTCAGGCTGAGACAGGAATGATACCTGCCTCTCACCCTCTCACCTGCCTCTCACCGCTGACTGGTTATAACTAAGACTGTAAACAAGTCCACATGGCTGGGCTGAGGCACAGACTGTGGGAGGCAGAATAACACCCCCTCTAAAGACGTCTTATGAGCAGCAGCTGGAATCAGATACAGTATGGGAATCGGACATAGTGCGGGAAGATGAGCCACTCAGGTTGGAAGGCACTCAAAATACGACTAGGGAAGAGCTACCTCCTAAAAGTAGAGTGGACCGTGATGATGCAAATGGAACAAAGCTTTCAGGACCTTCATTTGCTGATGCGACACAGCTCAAAATAAGGAGAAACAGCTGTAAACATTCATTAATATTCGGGACATGGTCTGTACAAAGTATGAGTTTAGGAAAATTTGAGGTTGTCAAAAATGAAATGAAATGAAACACATAAAATTGATATCCTAGGTATTAGAGAGCTGAAATGGACTAGTATTGGCCAGTTTTAATATGACAATCATATAGTTTATGATGCCAGCAATGACAAATGAAAAGGAATGTTGTCACATTCATCATCAAAAAGAGCATGTCAAGATCCATCTTGAAGTATAATGCTATCTGTGATAGAATAATATTTAGATACCTACAAGGAAGACCAGTGAATACTAATATTATTCAAATGTACGCACCACCCAGTGATGAAATTAATCAGATATGCAATCAAGATGCACTAATTATTACCAGTGATTGGAATGCCAAGGTTGGAAACAAAAAGGAAGGATTAATAGTTTTCAGTTATGGCCTTTTTGATAACGCTGGAGATTACATGAAAGAATTTTGCAAAACCAGCAGCTTATTCATCGCAAATACCTTTTAAAACAACATAAAAGGTGGCTATACAGCTGGAGCTTGTCAGATGGAATTCACAGGAATCGTATTGACTACATCTGCGGGACGAGGAGATGGAAAATTTCCAAATCCTCAGCCAAAACAAAGCCAGTGACTTACTATGGAGGAGACCATCAATTGCTAATATGCAAGTTCAGGCTGAAGCTGAAGAAAGTAAAACAAGTACATGAGAGCCAAATTATGAGCTTGAGTATATCACATGTGAATTAAGAAACCATCTCAAGAACAGATGTGATGTATTAGACACTAATAATCAAAGACCAGAAGAATTGTGGGATGACATCAAGAACCTCATACAGGAAGAAAGCAAAAGAATACTCAAGAAACTTGTTCTTGAGTATAGACAAGCTAAAGCAACTGAAAGAAATGAGGAAGTAAAAGAGCTAACCAGAAAATTTCAAAGGGCAGCTTGAGAAGACAAAGTCAAGTACGAGGGTGAGTCAAAAATTATCCACACTCCGGTTCTGTTAAAATGCCTGTCCACATCCACGGCTGATGACAACATTGAACATACATATGAAATGATTCTGTCGAATAGATGAGTGACAATGGATTATGTGGCAAACCAGTTACAAATCAGCCATGGCTCTGCCTATGAAATAATCTGTGACGGATGTGGGTTTTGAAAAGTCTGTGTGAGATGGGTACCAAAACAGTTAATGCAAGAGCATAAACAGAGCGTTTGGACATCTGCAAACAAAATTTGGACAGGTACTTGAAGGAAAGTAAACGTTTCTTTAAAGAATAGTTACTGGTGACTAGACATGGATTCATCACTACGAGCCTGAGAGTAAATGGCAGAGTATGGAATGGAAACATCCTCAATTGCCGACCAAAAAAAAGTTCAAAACTCAACCATCAGCTGGAAAATTGATGTTTACAGTTTTCTGGGATTCTCACGGGCCAGTATCGGAACACTCTCAGGAAAAATGTTCAACAACCAACAGTGCTCATTACACTGAGATGCTCACTGAAGAACTGAACCTAAACTGGATTAAACTCAGAGGACTGCTATCCAAGGGCATTGTGGTCTTGCATAACAATGTAGTTCCCCATACCTCTGCCCACATTGTTGACATTCTGTAAAATCTTGGTTTGGAGGTATTAAAGCAGCCTCCCTACAGTCCTGATCTTGCTTCAACAGACTTTCACCTGCTTGGTCCCCTGAAAGCAGCCCTTAGAGGATGAAGACTCGCCTCTGAAGAAATGAACACGGTGGTGCATTTGTGGCTCGCAGCTGAGCCTAAAACATTTTTAAATAAGGGAATATGAAAGCTTGTTGACAAAGTATATTGAAAAGCAAGGTGATAATCCAAAAAAAAAAAAAAAAAGCTGTATTTGTCTTTTCTAAAAGACAGTGAATAAGGAAGATCATAGAAGAATTGATGCCTTTGAATTGTGGTGTTGGAGGAGAATACTAAAAGTGCCATGGCTTCCAAAAGAACCAATAGATCTGTTTTGGAAGAAGTGCAGCCAGAGTGCTCCTTAGAGGCCAAGATGGCTAAACTTTGTCTCTCATACTTTGGACATATTGTCAGGAGGGAACAGTCGCTGGAGAAGGAAATCACGCTTGGTAAGATTGAGGGTTGGAGAAAAAGAGGAAGACCCCCAACGAGATGGATTGGCCAAGTGGTAGCATTGATGGACTCAAGTGTGGCAGCGGTAGTGAGGTTGGCCCAGGATCGGACATTATTTCATTCTGCTGTGCATGGGGTCGCTATGAGTTGGTTCTGACTCAATGGCACCTGACAACAACAACAATAACAAAAAGTTGATTAATATAAATTCTACAGCCAGAGTACAGATAATTTTTGACTCACCTTCATATTATGAAATGTGCAAAGACCTGGAGTTAGAAAACAAAAAAGGAAGATCACACTCAGCATTTGTCAAGCTGAAAGAACTGAAGAAAAAGTTCAAGCCTCCATTTTCAATACTGAAGAATTCTATGGGCAAAATATTGAATGATGCAGAAAGCCTCAAAAGGAGATGAAAGGAATACACAGAATCACTGTACCAAAAAAAATGGTAGATGTCCAACCCTTTGAAGACGCAGTATGTGATCAAGAATTCGTTGCGCTGAAAGAAGACCTAGCTGCACTGAAGTCATTGGTGAAAAACAGGGCTCCAGGAACTGATGGATTACAAAATGAAATCTTTCAACAAATTGAAAGCATTGGAGACACTCACTTATCTATGCCAAGAAATTTGGAAGACAGCAACCTGGCCAACCAATTGAAGAGATCCATTTCTGTGCCCATTCCAAAGACAGGTGACCCAAATGGAATTCAGAAATCATCTAACAATATCATTCATACCACATGAAAGTGTAATTTTGATGAGCTGAAATTTTTAAATTAAAAAACGGCTGCAACAGTACGTTGACCGGGAGCTTCCAGAAATTGAAGCCGGATTCAAAAGAGGATGTGGAATTAGGGATATCATTGCTGATGTCAGATGGATCTTGGCTGAAAGCAGAGAATACTAAAAAGATGTTTACTTGTGCTTTGTTGACTATGCAAAGGCTTTCAACTGTGTGGATCATGACAAGCTATGGGGGGCAACATTGTGAAGAATGGGTGTTCCAGAACACTTCATTGTATTCATGAGGAATCTTTATGTAGAACAGAAGGCAGTCATTAGAACAAAACACGGGGATACAGAGTGATTTACAATCAGGACAGGTATGCATCAGGGTGTATCCTATTCACCATATTTATTCAATCTGGATGCTGAGAGGTGAATTATATGAAGAAAAAGATAGCATCAGGATTGGAGGAAGATTCATTAACTACCTGTGATATATATGCAAATGATACATCCTTGCTTACTGGAAAAAAAGAGGACTTGAAATACTGATGAAGATCAAAGACTACAACCTTCAGTATGGATTGCACCTTAATGTCAAGAAAACAAAACTCCTCACAACTACACCAGTAAACAGCATCATGATAAATGGAGAATATGTTGAAGTTGTCAAAGCCTGCATTTTGCTTGGATCCACAATCAAACACTCATGGAAGCAGCAGTCAATAAATCAAATGACGTATTGCATTAGACAAATCTGCTGCAAAAGACCACTTAAAAGTGTTTGAGAGCAAAGAGATTATTTGATGATTAAGGTGCACCTGACCCAAGCCATATATTTTCAGTTGCTTCCTATGCATGTGAAAGCTGGACAATGAATAAGGAAGACCATATAATAACTGATGATTTTGAATTATGGTGCTGGAGTAGAATATTGAAAGTACCATGGTCTTCCTTATTCATAGTCCAGCTTTCACATGCATATGAAGACTCCCAGGAGAACAAACAAATCTGTGTTGGAAGAAGTACAGTCAGAATGCAGGACAGTGTTTCATTCTGTTGTGTGGAGGGTCACCACGAGTCAGAACTGACTCGATGGCACCAAACAACAACAATAGCAAAAGACACCCATGTCCTAATGCCTTGGAACCTGAGTGTATGTGGCAGAAGGGGTTTGGAGATATTACTAAGGATCTTGGGAGATGATCCTAGGTTGTTCATTGAACCAACTTCAACTCATGGTGACTCCATGTGTGTCTGAGTACAGCTATGTTCCAGAAAGTTTTCAGTGGCTGATTTTTACAAAAGTTGATTGTGAAGCCTTTCTTTGCAGGTGTGCCTGGTGGAAGGGTGCCTCCCCCACCTTT
The DNA here is from genome assembly GCF_000296735.1 of Chrysochloris asiatica. Classification (NCBI taxonomy): domain Eukaryota; kingdom Metazoa; phylum Chordata; class Mammalia; order Afrosoricida; family Chrysochloridae; genus Chrysochloris; species Chrysochloris asiatica. The sequence continues at coordinate 1,659,390 of NW_006408541.1, read as the reverse complement.
GGCTAGAAGCTCTGGCACATAAGTATTTACAACCACCTGGAAACTCTGAATTTAGCCAGTAAGATCCACTTCAGACTTCTGACTTCAGAACTGCAAGATAATAAATAAATTTGTGTTATTTTGAGCCACTAAGTTTGTGGGTTAGGGAGTATAGCGGTGCTGTAAGGTAAGAAGTGGACTATGAACCACAAGGTCAATGGTTCGAGTCTACCTGTTGCTCCACAGGAGAAAGAAGAGGCTTTTTGCTCTTGCAAAGATTTACAAACTCAGAAACCCTATACAGGGTCACTGTGAGTCAGAACCAACTTAATGGCACATAACAACAATAAGAAATTTGTGGTTATGAACAAGTTATAGCACCCAAAGGAAATACACACAGACTCCATCTGCGGAGAAACTACAAGATGGGTTTTCCACCCATGTGCTGGGACATGGTGGGCCTGAGGGGTGGGGGTGGTCATACTCAATGACCATCCACACTGATTCTGGCCTCTCTGCCTGTGTCATGGTGTCAGCCAGCTCTAACAGGAAAGAGAACTCGCCTCTAGCCAGGCCCCAACTTCCTGGGTCCTCCCAACAAAGGTACCGCTGCTTTTTCCAAATGGAGGGAGAGAAATCCTTGGAAAACAAGGGTCTTTACTAAAACTACTCAAAGTCTTCTTTTAAAAAGTGGTGGGGGTTGGGGGCCAGAGGTATAGACCCATGCCCATTAGTGGTCAGCTTGCTGGGAAAGGATGGACCAGGATGGAATTAGCTGACTCTGGAGGCAGAGTGGAGTGCAAACTGCTATCATAAGTGTCCCCTTCACTGTGGTACTTCTGTCCTCCCATGTACCCTGGATCCCACCTTGCATCCATCAAAAGCTGTCAGCATGCTCCCTGCTAACTTGGTGCTCTCATGGGATTGTCATGGACTTCCAAATGGAAGTTGTTGGGATTTAAACTCACTGTCCCTTTGCTCGCTGGTTCTATGAAAAGACTATGGACTTGGCCAGGAAGACCTGAGTTGGACCCTTGGCTCTTTTTCTAGTTTGTGGTTGAGCCAGCCTCCAGGTCTCCCATTCAACAACTGCCAGGCCTCTGCAGGGTTATTAGGGAGATTCTGCCTTCCTAGCTTGTCCAGCATGGGTCAGGTTCACCATGATGTCCCTGACACCCGCACATGGTGGGTATCTTCTGATGTTTCTTGAGTAAACAAGGTAGATGGTTACATACAGTTCTTAGCCAAGTGCTGAGCACATGGGAGGTACCTTCTAACTGTGCTGACTGAGTAAGAGAGCTCTCACACAGCGTCTGACCCAGAGTAGGCCAAAGTGTGGCTCTGAAATCAGACTGGTGTCAAGTCCTACTTATCTCTCTGCCTCCTTCCTACCAGCTCTCTCCTTGAAGCTGCTTCTAGACCACCCAAGTGTTGACACTTTGGGGAAGGCTTTTAAAATTGCCTGTCTCTGTAATGGTTTCCAAAGACCATCTTTGGAAGTTGGGCCTTTGATGTCAGAGAGCATTAGCGGGTGTCTTTCATATTCTAGTAACTCATGGACACTGCTTATCTTTCCTCCCCTCCCGGAAGCTTGGCAAAGGCAGAGACCCACTCCAGGTGGCACGAGGCCTTGGGAACGGTTGCTGAAGGAGTGAATGATGGGTGGATGGATACCTGGCAGATAGGGGAAGGAAAGCATGCATGATAAATGGACAGTCAACCAGAGAATGAAAAGCAAGCTCTAGCCACCTCTGCGGCTCAAATGATCTTGAAAAGGTGTGTTCTACAGTCTGCACCATTTCCTAAAGCATATTCCTCCTATTAGCGGTTGTGCCAGACAGTCATAGTTTGTTTCCAAAACGTAAAATGGAGTGGGGAGATGCGGTGGTCAGAAGAGTTTAGAAAGGCCTGGTGTTCAGCAAACTCAGCAGGTTTCAAGGGCCTTGACTCAGTCACTATACTTTCTAAACCCTCCCCCACCCCCGCTCCAAAATGGGTAGATTAGTCAGAAGTTCTGGTTTTCAATGACCAGTCCCGTGGAACAGTTGGACAGAGATGCTCTCTGAAAGGAGGTAGTTGTGGGTTCTGACTAAAAGGAGTTCGGGTGTGTTCAAGTAAAACTGTGTTCCACAGGGTTTGTGTTTTGTTTTTTTCTTTTCTTTTTACAAAATATGTCACTGTTGTCTAAAAACAATCAAAGATAACACACAAAGAAATGGACACCTCTGCATCCCAACAAAATATGATAGATAAAAGAGGGTTTTTTTGTGTGTGTGGATTTGACCTTCAGGCTATAGTCTACCAGCCCCTGATTGAAGACAAACAACAACATTCCTGAGTTGGGGGTGTAGAAGACCTACAGACGTCTTGTAGAGCTAAGATGTAAGGATGGTAATCCGGTAGACGATGGTAGAAGGTTCCAGAAGACTCAATGCCCAGACCTGAAGCTGACCCAGGTGGCATGCATGTCTGACAGGACTCTCCCACCACAGGAAAGGGACCTGTCAGAGCTGTGGCTACACAGCACAAGGCCGCCATGATGGCTGGTTTTCCACGAGTTCATCTAGAAGAATCATCAGTACCCACCACCTTTGGGTCTTCCAGACTCCCACCCCAGACTACATGAAGCCAACTGTAGTCATCATATCACTGCATCTATAAGACAAACCCAAGGAGCTCTGGTAGCATGGTGTGCTGTGAACAGCAAGGTCAGCAGTTCGAAACTACCAGCTGTTCCATGGGAGAAAGATGAAGCTTTCTGCTCCCGTAAAGATTTACAGCCTCAGAAACCCTATACAGAGTCTCAATGAGTCAGAACCGACTCCACGGCACATAACAACAATTAGAGAAACCCACTGCTGTGACTACAAGCTATTTCTGTCTCCTGTTGACTCCCTGAGTGTCAGAACAGAACTGTGTTCCAGAAGGCTTTTGATAGGTGGGTTTTCAGAAGTAGATTGCTACATGGGAACACTGAATGGTTTAAAATTAATAAAGGTGCGTGATAAGGTTGTATTCTTTCACCATAATTATTCAACCTGTATGTTGAGCAAATAACCTTCAGAGATGCCCCTGGGTGGACTTGAACTGCTAACCTTTTGGTTAGCAGTCAAATTTGTTCACCGTAGCATTCAAGGATTCCCATGAGGAAGAAGGAACCTCTTTCTGGTCTGGTAGAAAGACAGCCAACTGAAACCCGGAAGGGATACCCTAGCTACTCAGCACTCTTGTCAACAGCAGACAGGAGGGAGTGTCTTGAGACTGTCCTGAAGGGGGCGCTCTCCCGGCTCTGAAACAGCCTTGGTGTCTTCCAGGGTTTAGGGCCTTGTTCCCCTTCTTGCTGTGAGAACAAGTTTTGCTTGTCAACAATTAGCTGGCTTTCTTCAGGGCTAGGAAAGTGATGTGGCAGGTTTTTATTTTTCTTCATCTTCTGCACTGGGGCCCTGCCATGGGCCGTGGTTCTTCCCCAGAAAGTGCTTGTCCAGGGTTAATCTATAAGGTCACTTGAAAATGAAGCCATTATTCCCTTCTTAAAGGTTAATGTGTTTTTTCCAGGAGTGTGTGAGTGGAAATTTCAAGTATTCCACATTCTTCATTGAGCTTGGTGATGTCCTGACCTCCTATGGAAAAGTGAACCCTGAAAAAGCAAGATGGGGGGGAGGTGCTCCTATGAGGAAGAGGGCGTGGGGTGGCTCCTCCAACCCCAGCTAGGAGATGTCACCCCCAGTAGAAGGTGGGAAATTATGAGTGCCCACAGGACTTTCGGAGGGGAAGGAGGACAAATTTAAGAAAAGATGCAGGGTGTGTTGCGGGAGGGACCCAGAGGCAGCAAGTGTGTCAGACCTATGACCCCTGACCCAGGGACAGGACTCTTGGAGTCCGTGACTGGACACTTCGGGCTCTTCCTGCCCCGGAGCCAGCTGCCCCTGCTCTCTCAGTTCCCAAGCTTCTGTGTCCTCAATTTGAGATGGACCTGAAGTCTGTGTCTTAGTTCTCTAGTATGAGAACTGTAACCGAAAGGCCCAGTCGAGGGCCGCAACAAGGTGAAGCTCATTTTCTCAGTTTGTTGTTGTTAAGTGCTGTTGAGTTGATTCTGATTCATAACCACCCTGTGCAGAGTTTCTGAGGTGTGCTGACCTTGTGATTAGCGTCTGGCGCCACATCAGGACTCTCGAAGTTTAGAAAGCTAGAAGTCTGAACCCGGGTGTTGAATTTAGGGGAAGATTTTCTCGGTCAATTCTGGAATCTCTTCAACTTCTGTTTCCTGATCCTTGAAGCTCTCGCTGTGGCATGGCATTGCTCTTTCCCCATTTCTGCTTGCTTGCTTAATCTCTTTTTCTGCTCAAAAGACATTGATTCAAGACCCTACACTAATCTTACTTCATTAGTATAACAAAGAAATCCCTTCCCAGATGGGATTATAACCAAGGAATTACAACATGTTTTTGTTGGGTTTTTTTTTGAGGAAACAATTCAATCCACAGCACCGTGTTCCAGTTCCTAATGACACCTCGGGTCAGGTGTCCAGCCCTGTCCCAGTTTTGTAACCACAGCTCTGGGGTCCCTTTCCTGTGGTGGCAGAAGCCACAGTGTTGAGCAGGAGAGTCCAGTCAGACACGCACTCCACATGGGTCTGCTTTGGGACATCGACCAGATCTAATGGAAACTTCTTCCCTGTTCCGTCCACCATTCTCAAGTCTTTGCTCTACCAGATGTCTGAAGACTTTCTCTCTGCCCAACCCAGAATGTTCTTGTTTGTTTTAAATCAGGGTTTAGCAAACTGTAGCCCGAGGGCCAAAACTGCGAAAACACCTGCTTTTGCAAATAAAGTTTTATTGAGACACAGAGGTGGCCACTCATTTGTATGTCGTCTGAGGCTGCTGTCACGCTACAGTGATGGAACCGGGTAGTTGTCACAGGGACCGTCTGGCTGTGAGGCTGAAAATGATAACTCTCTGGTCTTTGCAGAACAAGTGTGTTGATTTCTGTTTTAGATGATCACTGTGTAACCCGTTCTTAGCTCAGGTGAGTCCACGATAAACATCAAGTGTAGTGATTATAGTAATTGTTATTGTTAGGTGCTAGGGAGTTTATTTGCAACTCCTACCAGCTGAACAGAACATTTCAAAGATCAGCTCGAGAAGATAAAAGCCAAATATTACAACAAAATGTGTAACGATCTGGAATCAGAAAACCAAAAAGGAAGAACACGCTCAGCATTTCTCAAGCTGGGGAAACTGGGAAAAAATTCAAGCCTTGACTTTTGTTATTGAAGGATTCTCTGGGCAAATTATTGAATGATGCAGAAAGCATCAAAAGAAGATAGAAGAAATACACAGAGTCACTGTACCAAAAGGAAATGGTTAATGTTCAACCATT
>NW_006408541.1:1620502-1650689 GCF_000296735.1 Chrysochloris asiatica | reverse complement strand
ACCAACCTTTCTGTCCAGTGCATTATACCATTATTATTATCCAAGAAAGTCTTTGTTCATTCAGTAAATTCTCAGAGAGTGTTTCTGTGTGCTGGCACTGAGCTGGACGAGTCCCACCCTACAGAGCTCTGGACGCTAACATGGTGAACAAACAACAATGACAAAGCAAAACCTGCTGCCATGGTGTCCATTATGACTCACAGCAACATTACAGGAAAGAGGAGAGCTGCTCCATAGGGTTCCCAAACCTGAGTCCTGGTGTGGCGCTCACACTGGACCACAAGGTCAGTTTGAACCTCAGTTCAAGCTCAGCCATCCACTCCTCAGAAACCCTAGACAGGGTAGCTGTGAGTCGGAAGGAACTGGAAGGCAATTAACAACAACAACCATCTTTCCAGAAACAATCGGCCACATGTTTCTCCCTTGGAGCTGCTGGTGGGTTCAAACTGCTGATCTTTGGGTTAGCAGAGGAACATTTTAACCACAGTGCCACCAGAGCATGGAGACTGAGTTGGTATGGTATGGTTTCGTCTAAAAGAATGACCAAAGGACAGAGCCCTGGGTACTACCTTGGGTGAAATTGTGGGTTGCTGAAGAATCAACGGGACCCCTAACTCCGAAACCAGTCTAGTAAGGTCACTGGGACAAGCTTGATTGAAATGACCATATTCCAATGTCATCAAGGGTACCCAGTAGGGAGATGAGTTGTTCAGGGAGCCAGAGTAATTATCCTGGAGGTTTGCTTGGAGGAGGTGGGCTTTGCAGAAAGCCTCGCATGCCTACAGTCCACTGGTATAGTCAAGAGAGGCTGGGGTGCGGAAATTGATTATCTTTGGACTGCTGCCGCACCCCTGTGTGGAACTGACCATGGGTTTTTCCTGCTTCCATATTAACAGAACTTTAGCAGGCCACATGGCTGCCCAGCATATATAGACCACATTTCCCAACCTCCCTTGCAGCTGTTGCTGTTGTTGTTAAGTGCCGTCAAGTCAGTTCTGACTCATAGCGACTGTGTCTAGGGTTTCCGAGGAGTGCTTGATGGGTTTGAACTGCCAACATTGCAGTTCATACTAACCTTGTAGTCCAGTGCTTTATCCTGCAGCGCTATACCAGGACTCCTAGATGTAGGCATTTTGGCTAGCAGGTAGTAAGTAACAGTGGTGTGAGTCATTTCCAAATCAGGCTCTTAAAGAGAAGGGGCAGACCTACCCCTTGCTCTTTGATTCCTTCCTGTTTACTGGAATGCAGATGTAAGGGCAGGAACTGCAGCAGCCATCTTGGATCATGAAAATGGAAGCTGTGATTCAGGGACATACAGAAATGAGGTAGAAGTCTGGGTGCCTGATTGTGGTAAACCCAGACATTTAGGTGTGAGAGAAATGAACTTCTGTATTGTTTATAATTTCTACTTTGATATTGTTTACAGTTACAGTTTCTACAGTGTCACAGTAGAACTGTGCACCATAGGTTTTTCAGTACCAATGGGGAGGGGGGGCGGGAAGTACATTGTCAGACCTTTCTTTCAAAGTGTTCTGGGTGAAGTCGAACCTCCAATCTTTTGGTTATTGACCAAGAACATTTACCGCTTGCACTACCCCAAGCATGCCTTGTATTGTTTGTTATTGTTGTTAAGTGCTGTTCTGACCCATAGCGACCCTGTATAGGGTTTCCAAGGAGCAGCTGCTGAGCTTGAACTGGTGACCTTATGGTTCAAACTGACTTTGCAGTCCAGCACATTAGCCCACAGTGCTACACCAGGACTCCATGCAGACCACTATTGCCTGTGTTGTTTGTTGTTATGTGCTATGGAGTCAGTTCCAACTCATAACAACCTTGTACAGGGTTTCTGAGGCTGTAAATCTTTACGGGAGCAGAAAACCTCATCTTTCTCCCATGGAACAGCTGGTAGTTTCAAACTGCTGACCTTGCAGTTCGCAGCCTGATTCGTAACCATTATGTCACCAGAGCTCCTTTTATTTCTGGTCTCTGTTCTATCATCTGAGACATATTCAACCTATAGCTATAGGGTTTCTGAGGCTGTAAATCTTCACAGGAGCACCAGCCTCATCTTTCTCCCAGGGAGCAGCTGGTGGATTAGAACAACCCGCCTTTCAATGCAATGTCTGACTCATAGTGCCACCAGTACTGCTTAAGATACCTCCAGGGCACCGTTTGCCACTTTCTATGCAAATGAAGCCCCCACCCCCACCCCCAGGTACTTCCATTTGGAAGAAATTCTGGTCCTGGGGACTGCTACTCAGTGGGTGGTCTCTCTCTATCCTAGCTGGGTACCAGGTACTGAAGCAGCTTCCCTCCTTGTCTGAGTCCTGCTCCCCTATCCACTGTGAGGGTCTTATCCACTGGCCAGAACTCGAACATTCATCTCTGGATATAGGAAGGATTGGAAGGCAGAGCAGAGGGTTTTCCCACCAGGCTAGTCCAGGCCACTGGAGACGTCTCATCCTTAGCAGTTCCTTGGCCATCCTCTTGGCCTCTCCACTTCTGAGAACAGGGGCGTAGGGTGTGGAGGGATCCATGAAGAGCCCAGGGTCAGCTGTGCTGAGGAGCCCCTGGGAACAAAAGACTGCCAGGGTTTGCAGATGGAACTGCCACGATGTCAGAATACTAATTCCAGTCCCCGGGCCGGTGGACTCCTCAGGGGGGGCTGCTTTTTCTCGGTGATCTCAGACTCCCCACCACATCCCTGTTCCCATAAAATCACAGGAGTGCTGCCAATTAGAGGCCTGCCAGCCCGGGCCCCTTGGAATGTAATCAGCCGTAATAACTTAATAGCTTTAAGTTTGGGAGGCTTCTTTGGAAGCATGAGTCTCTGTCCCCAGTAGTCCAGTTAATCCGAAAACCCCTCGGCCATGCCCTGGCCACACCAATTATCTCTGCTTTCCTGGCCGCCTGGCCTCCTGGCCCAGGCTCAGCGGGACTGCTCACAGGGTAATGCATGCTTCAAGGACCACCATACTGCTTCCAGCCGCCATCCCGGCCCAGGCTCCTATGAGAATGCCGGATGCAAGATACAAAGGGCTTAACGCACGCACATCCACAGGCACCCAGAGGATTCAGAGACCCTCCCCCTTCCCCCCCCCCCCCCCCCGCTGGGTGCCAAGGATCATTCGAGAATGAGGAGGGCTATAATCGGGGGGAAATTAAATGTGCAAAACTTCACGTTGGATTAAGTGTACCATGCAGCTGAAAAACAAGGCTGTAGATAGGAAACAAATGTTGGAGCGTCTTTGTGGGTGACCTCCAAGTTTCCAGCGCTCCTAATCCTGGTGTCATAATTCAGGCCTGTTGGCCTTGAGATGATGGCTTGGCTGATGGAATCCGATGATCTATCAGTGACGCTTCCCAGGCAAGCCAGGGGCTCCCTCTCAGGGACCCAGCAGGCTGACATGTTTCTGTAGCGGGATAGAAGCCCATATTTCCATTTGGACAGGCATAAAGATGCTTGTGAACTCATCTTCCCAGGGGTGGGGGGCGGCAGGGAGGGTCTGTGCCGGAGCAAGAGCTACGAAGGAGTTCTGAATGAGCTCACCCCTAGTAGGTTGGTTTTTAAAAAGCAATTCAGGACCACCCTTCAGCAATGGACCTTTCATCCATCTGCCCCCCAATCCATCCACTAATCTCTCCATTCAATCGTTCATTCAACTTTCAACTACCTGTCTACCATCCAGCCCTCTACCATCGTGACTGAGAACTCAGAGACATCTGAAACTTGTAGTTGTCCTGCACTGTAGTAGGCAACTTCTAACATGAGACTCAATTTCTCCACCTTCTACTATTTATGCCCTGTGGGTTTCCTAGTGACTTGCTTCAAACAAGAACATGATAAACTAATGGGAGGCCTTTTCAGAGATTACATTGCAAAGTCTGTGACTTTCCTCTTGTCCCTCACTGGTAACTGCCTTGCTCTCTCTGATGAAGCCAGACGCCCTATTGTGAGCTGTCTTTCCAAGAAGCCCAGACCACAAGGAACTGATGTCTCTGGCCAGGAGGCAGTGAGATTCTCAGTCCAATAGCCCCAAGAAACTGCAACCTGTCAAATGAGTTTGTCTACCTACCTACCCATCATTTATCATCTATTCTTCTATCGACTGTCTATCTTCCTATAGATCAACTTCTGCAATCTGAAATTGATCAAACAAGCCATCAAGGTGCTTTGATGATTAATGGAAAGTGAAAGTGGGAAACAAAGAGGAAAGATCTGTAGATTGAAATATAGTCTTGGCGATAAAAACAGAGCTGGAGATCACATGATAGAATTTTGCAAGCCCAGCGACTTATTCATTACAAATACTTTTTTTTTCAACACCATAAATTATGAATACACACATGAGCCTCACTGGATACAGTACACAGGAATTAAATCAGCTACACCTGTGGAAAGAGACACTAGAAAATCTTGATAAATCATCAGACAGAACAAGGCCAGAGACCCGCTGTGGAACAGACCATCAATTGCTCAGATGGAAGTTCAAGTTAAAGCTGAAGAAAATTAAAACAAGTCCATGAAAGTCAAAATAAGACCTTGAGTATATCCAGCCTGAATTTAAAAGACAATCTCAAGATTTAGATTCGACATATTGAACACTAAGGACTGAAGACTAGGCCAGTTGTGGAATGACATCAAGGATATTATACATGAAAAAAAGAAAAGGTTATTCAAAAGACTGGAAAGAAAGAAAAAGACCAAAATGGGTGTCAGAAGAGACTCTGATATATGGTCTTGAACTTAGAGTAGCTAAAGGAAATGGGAAAAATAATAAAGTGAAAATACTAAACGATTGTAAAAAGCAAATGAAAAGACAAAGTAGTGTGATGAAATGTACAAAGACTTGGAGTTTGAAAACCACATTCAGATTTCTCAAGTTGGAGGAACTGAAGAAAATATTCAAGCCTCAAGTTGCAATACTGAAAGATTCTATGGACAAAATCCTGAACACAGGAAACATCAAATGAAGATAGAAGGGATGCCAAAAAGAATTGGTCAACATTTAACCATTTCAGGAGGTAGCATACGATCAACAACCCAGAGTATCGAAGACATAAGTCCAAGCTGCACTGAAGACATTGGCCAAAAACAGGACTCCAGGAATTGTGGAATACCAATTGAAATACCAAATGTTTCAACAAACACACACAACACTGGAAGTGTTTACTCATTTATGCCCAGAAATTGTGAACTGACTAGAAAAAAACCCAAATTTGTGCCCATTTCAAAGAAAGGTGATCTAATAGAATGTGGAAATTATTGAACAATATCATTAATATCACATGCAAGTAAAATTTTGGTGATGTTATTTCAAAAATGGTTACAGCAGTATATCCACAGTATGTCCTCCAGAAATTCTAGCCAGATTCAGAAGAAGACATGAAATTAGGGCTATCATTGCTAATACCAGATCAATGTTGGCTGAAAACAGAAAGATGTTTACATGTGGTTTACCAACTATACAAAGATATTGGACTGTGTGAATCACAGCAATTTATGGATAACATTGAGAAGAATGGAAATTCCAACAACACTTAATAATGCTCACCATGGAACTGATACATAGACTGACAGGAACAGAACAAGAGGTACTGGATGGTTTCAAATCAGGGAAGTGTTGTGCCCTTTCGCCATACTTACTAAATCCTATAACTGAGAAAATAATCTGAGAAGCTGGACTATGTGAAGAAACAAAGCATCAGGATCTGAGGAAGACTCATTAACAACCTGCGATATGCAGATGACATAACCTTGTTTGCTGCAAGTGAAGAGGCCTTGAAGCATTTATTGGTAATGATCAAAGATTCTGTATGAATCAAAGACTACACCTTAACATAAAGAAAACAAAGATCCTCCCAACTGGATCAAAAAGCTACATCATGATAAATGGAGAAAAGATTAAAGTTGTCAAGGATTTCATTTTACTTGGATCCACAGTCAAATCAACACGCATGCAAGCAACAGTCAAGAAATCAAATAAATGATGTATATTGCATTGCGCAAATCTGCTACCAGAGACTTTTTTAAGGTGTTAATAAGCAAAAATATCACTTTGGGGATTAAGGTGAGCCTGACTCAAATCATGGTCTTTTATGCATGTGAAAACTGGACAAGGAAGACAGAAGAATTGATAGCTCTGAATTATATATAGTGTTGGTGAAGAATATTGCATATGCCATGGACAGCCAGAAAAATCACCAAATTTGTCCTGGAAGAAGTACAGCCAGATACAGCAAGGATGACAAGACGATGTCTCACATACTTTCTTTGGATGTGCCATCAAAAGTGACCAGTCCCCGGAAAGGGAGATCATGCTTGGTAAAGTAGAGTGTCAGCCAGAAGGAGGTAGACCCTAAACACAATGGACTGACACCATGGATTCAAATACGACGGTGGTCATGAGGGTGACTCAGGACAGGGCAGTGTTTCCTTCTGTTGTCCATAGGATCGCTGTGAGTTGGAACTGACTCAGGGGCACCTAACAACAATGGGATCTATGTATGTATCTATCTAGCTATAGGCGTCTTGGTGTGGCTCTACAGGCTAATGCACTGGACTGAAAGATTGGTTTGAACCACAAGGTCAGCAGTTCAAACCCACCAGCCATTCCTTGGAAACCCTATACAGGGTTGCTATGAGTTGGAGCCAGTTCAATGGCCCTTCACAACAACAGTAACATCTATTCATAGATCATCATCTTTGAGTATTTACTCATCTATATAGCTATTTAGGTGTCCTGGTGTGGCGCTGTGGGTTAATGCGCCAGACTGCAAAGCCATTTGAACTGCAAGGTCGGCAGTTCAAGCTCACCAGTCGCTCCTTGGAAACCCTGTTTAGGGTTGCTATGGGTCGGATCCGACTTGATGGCACTTAACAACAACAACAACATAGCTATTTAAGGAGCTCTGGTAGCATAGTGGTTACGAATCAGGCTGTGAACCACAAGGTCAGCAGTTCGAAACTACCAGCTGTTCCACAAGAGAAAGATGAAGCTTTCTGCTCCTGTAAAGATTTACAGCCTCGGAAACCCTGTACAGGGTCGCCATGAGTTGGAACCAACTCCACGGCACATAACCACCACCATATAACTATTTATCTGTCTGTCTATCTCTCCACAGATAATCCACCTAGCTACCATCTATCTGTAGATCAGCCATCCATCCATCTATCCATTTACCTATATATCACATATCTTCCATCATCACCTAGCTCCCTCACCTGAATGCAATCTCTATAAGGTCATAATCCTTGTTTGTCTTCTGCAATAGTGTTCTAGGACTGCCTTAACAAATTTCCACAAGCAGAAATTTATTCTCTCACACTTCTGGAGGTCAGAAGTCCAAAATCAAGGTGTTGGCAGCTGTTGAATCAATTTCAACTCATGATGATGCTAGGAGTTAGAGTTGAACTCACGAGGCTTTTTTAGTTGGAATATTTTTGTTCCCAGCACCACTGGATGGATTAGAACCGTCAACCTTTAGGTTAGTACTAAGTACAAAGTGTTTGTGTCACTCAGGGACGTCCATGGTTCTGGAACTTAAGCAGGCATCACAAATACCTTGAGGGCTTCTTCAAACACAGATGGTTGGGTCCACACTGTTTCTGGTTGAGTAGACTTGGGTGAGGTCTAAGAACTTGCATTGCTAACAAGTGCCCAAGTGATTCTGATGCCATTGGTGGGAGATGGAGAGAACCAGCTTTGAGAACCCCTGCATTAGGTCATCGGTTCCTCCTTACAACCATCACCTAGACCTGAGTGTAACTGAGATTTCATTTTCCGTTCAAAGAGTTTGTAGGCCTCCAGCATCTCCCAGCTGTCCCTGGTTCCGCGTTGTCAAGGAGAAAAAAACGACCTAGTTACCTAATTCTCCCCAAACAGCTAGGTACCTTATGTCCTCCCGGGGGGTAATTGCAGTTGAAACAGCTGCCAGGAAGACACACACTGGGCCCAAGGTCCTAGGGTTGGAGGAGAGGGCCCTTCTGGGGTGGGGATGGGGAGGAGGAAGGGAGAAGCAGGCTTCCCTGATGGTTGCAAATCACATCTTTGAGATTACCGCTGGGCCTTGTTGCAGAGTCCAAAGACTAGTCCAAGAGTTACCCCCAAACAGAAAGTTCTGGTTTCTGAAACATGTTTTCTATGAAGCAAAAGAATGCAGGCTGAAAACATCTTGAAAAGATGCGGCATTACGATGAATTTTCAAGCAGGAAGCCACGTGGTTATGCAGGCTCACCTGGGGAACCAGCAACCCGTCTGATATATTTGCTCTGAGATTTCAGCTTCAGTCCATAAGGCCTGGACTGTTAAGCCTCTTTCATCTTTTCTTTTCACTGCTTTACTGAGATATAATTTACATACCATACGATTCACCCAATCAAAGTTTCCAGTCCAATTGTTTGTAGTGTATTTATGACAGTCAATTTCAGAACATTTTCATCACCCCAAGAAGAAACCCTCTACCCTTTAGCTATCCCTACCCTACCCCCAACCTTATTGTTGTTGTCAAGTGCCATTCAGTCAATTCTGACTCATAGCAACCTCTTCTGCACAACAGAACAAAACACTGCCCAGTCCTGCACGATCCACACAATCGTTATGTTTGAGCCCTTTGTTGCTGCTGCTGTGTCAGGCTATCTCATGGGGGAACTTCCTCTTTGTCGCTGACCCTCCACTTTACCACACGTGTTGTTCTCTGGGGACTGGTTCCTCCTGATAATTGTACAAAATACAAGAGGAGAAGTCTCCCCATCCTGGCTTCTAAGGAACATTCTGGCTATACTTCTTCCAAGACAAATTTGTTTGCTCTTCTGGCAGTCTATGATACTTTCAATATTCTTCACGAACACCGTAATTCAAATGCATGGATTCTTCTATGGTCTCCCTTACTCAACAGCCAACCTTCACATGCATATGAGGTGATTGAAAAAACCATGACTTGGGTCAGGCGCACCTTAGTTCTCAAACTGACATCTTTGCTCTTGAACACTGTAAAGAGGTCTTGAGCAGCACATTTGCCTAATGCAATACACTGTTTGATTTCTTGACTGCTAGCTGCTTCTGTGAGTGTTGACTGTGGACCCAAGCAAAATGAAGTCTTGGACAACTTCAATCTTTCCTTCATTTGTCATAATATCATTGATTGGTTCCATTCTGAGGATTTTCGCTTTCTTTACACTAAGGTGCAATCCATACTGAAGACTGTGGTCTTTGATCTTCATCAGCAAAGGCTTCAAGTCCTCTTCACTTCCAGAAAGCAAGGTTGTGCCGTTTCCATATCACAGATTGTTAATGAGTCTTCCTCCCAGCCGTAAGCACCAAGGAATCCACTTTATATATGGATTACTGGACTCTGGACTTGGTTAATGAATGAAATCATACACTGTGTGGTAGTGTGAGGGTCTGTCTTCTTCCACTCAGCATCATGTCTTCAGGGTCCGTCCAGGTTACAACATGAATCACAACTGCATTCCTTTTGTTTGGAAAGCTTTTATTGTGAATTGAGTGATAGTTTACATGGGAGAACATCGGTTTTGCACTCATCCTGTCGTATTTTGTTTCATTGCAATGATCACAATCTCGTCCGTGCATCATCATTCAACAGTATTTGCTTCTATTCCCTCTGGGTTTTTTTTGTTTTATTTTTGATGTACACAAAACACTCAGGAATATATATCATTTAAACAACCAAAGGGCACATTCTGCGAGCCTGCCTCCTGGCCGCCAGCACACAGCCTTTCTTCTTCCATGTCCAGACCTTTTTATGGTTGAATAATATTCCTTTGTGTGGATGGACCACATTTTGTACCATTCATGAGTTGGTGGTTACCTGGCTTGTTCCCACCTTTGGCTATTACGAATAATGCTGCTATAAAAATTCATGTACAAGTTTCTGTGTAGACATAGGTTTATATTTCCCTTGAATATCTATGTAAGAGTTGGAATTGATAACCCACCGGCTGCTCCATGGAAACCCTTTGTAGGGTTGCTATGAATTGGAACGAACTCAATGGCACTTAACAACAACAATGATAATTCTCAGAAGTCCCTAGGTGTCCAAATGGTGAAGCTCTTTAATGCTAGCCGAAACCAGGGGCTCAGACCTACCCAGAGTCACTTCAGAAGATAGGACTGGCGATCTGCTTCTCAGTGGTCAGCATCTTGAATACCCTGTGGTATTCAACAACAAAAGATACTTCTATGTTGAACTCTCTGAAGAGTTACCAAACTGTTTTCCACAGCGACTACATCATTTAACATTCCTTGGATGAAGTCTCCTTGGATACAGCAATGGATGAAGTCTCCCATCTCTCTGTGTATGTCCTCATCAACACTTGGTGCTGTATGACATTTTTATTCTATCCATACTGCTGTTGCTGTTAGATGCTGTTGATTCGGTTCCAACTCACAGTGAACTGATGCACACTAGCACAAAGCACTCCCTGGTCCTAGGCCATCCTCACCATCACTGCTGTTGGAGCCTATTATGGCACTCCATCTTGTTGAGGGTCTTCTTCTTTTTTGATGACCCTCTACTCATACTTTACCAAGCAGGATGTCCGTCTCCAGAGACTGGTCCCTCCTAATTTCATGACCCCCAAAAGGGGAATGGTCAGAGAAAAAGAGGAAGATCCCAGTGAGATGGATTGGCCAAGTGGCAGCATCGATGGACTCAAGTGTGGCAACAGTAGTGAGGTTGGCCCAGGATCGGGCAGTGCTTCATTCTGCTGTGCATAGGGTCACTATGGGTTGGTACTGACTCGATGGCACCTAACAACACAACAACAAATATTTTCTGCCTTTTTGTTCCCTACCCCCAGAACCTGGAAACCATAGATCTGCTTTCTGTCCCTACTACTTTGTCTTTTAGGATGCAACCTTTTCAATCTGGTTTCTTCTACACATCATAATGCTTTTGAAATTTATCCATGTTGATTAATCAATCAGTAGCTATTTCTTTTGAGTGTTTTATTGTTTTTATTTTATTTTATTCTACTATAGGATGTACCACAATCTGTTTTTTTACATCTGGTTGAGTGCCATTGGTGTTACTTTCCATTTTGGGAGATTAGTAATTTAAAAACAAACAAGCAAAAACTAACAAACCCAGTGTGGTCCCATTAATTCCAACTCATAGTGAGCAGTACAACTGTGCCATAGGGTTCCCAAAGCTGTACTTTTCGTGAAGACAGAATGCTGTATCTTTTCCCTTGGAGTGACTGGTGGGTTCAAACCATTGGTCTTTCAGTTAGCAGATGAACATTTAACCACCGCACCAATCATGACACCAGTATGAAAACCGGCATGTAGATTTTTTGTGTGGGTGTAAATTTCATTTCTTTTGAATAAATACCTAGGAATGGGATTACTTCGTCACATGATCAATGGTTAACTTCAAATTGCCCCAGTTTTCTAAAGTGGTGGCACCATTTTGCCTTTCCACCTGGAATAAACAAGCCTTCCAGTTGCTCTGTATCCTTGTCAGCACTTGGTATTGTCAGATGTTTAATTTGATCTATTCCAATAGAAATGTAAATGTAGTTCATTATAGTTTTGTTTTGGATTGGTTCTCTTTTAAAGTTTTGAATGTGCTTTATTTCTTCAATAATGCCATATTTTAGTGAGTACACAGTGCTTTTATTTGACATCACTTGTAAGCTGGTTTTGAAGCGATTCATTATTATAACACTAGCTGGTTTGGTTATTGATTTTGCCACTTTCTTTGGGTGACTATCAACAGGGAGCAGGTTCCATTGTATTCCAGTTTGTGTTGCTGTGTGTATATTTATATATTATTGTATATCTTTATACAGCAACACAGAAATGATCTCCACTATTGAATACAGCAGTACCACATTTGTCATGGAAACCAGATGCATGTTTCTGGTGGCTCTGCCTTGCTACTGTTTGTTGACTGCTTTGAACTTGAAGCCAAATTAGGAAGCTTCATAAAGAAGCAAACAGAACTGGGAGGATTGCAGCAGTATAATACTGAATACTTTGGATCCTAGTCCAAGATGGTGCACTGATGGGATACTAGCTGTTGGCTGGAGGCCTCAGTTCCTCTCCAAGTGGGCCTCTCCAAGTGGGGCTTGAGCACCTTCACAGCTTCCTCTCCAATGACTTGTCCATGAAAAAACACACCAGAATGCCTTTGATGACCCAGTCCCAGAAAGCACACATTTCCACAGTCTTACTTAGGTTTTTACCAGTCAGGCCTATGCAGTACCAGGCGGAGAACAGCATAAGGATCTGAATACCAGGCGCCAAAAATCTTTGGGGACCATCTTGGTGACTGGTAACCACGTTTTCTTTCTTTCTTTTTTTTAGTGGCCTGGGGGAATTGATTTTCTCTTTTTATTTTGTTTTGCTTTTTATTGTGAACTGAGTGTTAGTTTCCATGGGAGAACATCGGCTTTACTCCATCGTTTCATTGTAATGATTACAATCTCCTCCGTGCATCATCTTTCAACAGTATTTGCTTCCATTCCCTCTGTTTTTCTTTCTTTTTGGGGGGTGGGGGTGGTGAAGGGGGTATGGGTGGGAGATGTACACAAAAACACTCAGGAATATATAATAATTTAAACAACCAAAGGGCACATTCTGCAAGCCTGCCACCTTGCTGCCAGCACTCAGTCCCTTTCTTTCCATGAGTCTAGAGTCCTCAGCTGCTCCCTCTCTCCACATCCCCATCCCTGTCTCCATCTCTGGTATCTACTGCCTCTCTGGATAGGGTCCCACATTCCACTCATGTTCTTCTCCCTTGATGGTCCTAGGGTCCTCTGTTTCTGAACTGCAAGAATAACTACTCTTCCCTTTTTATTACAAAACTTCTACCTTTACAGTTGTGACACTTGCAGTTAGTCATGATAACAATTACTCACTATTGAATCATAAGAATCTTGTCCCCATCTCTTTCACCAGACACATTTAGACAAGATGAAAAGTATTCAGTGGGGACTCTATCTTCTTCCACACACTCTTAAACGAAACTCCCTCTTGAAAACTTGTAAGCCAGTCACTTCGTACCTTTATCGCCTCCTCATTTTAAGTAGCCTATGTCTAAGTTGCCCACCCCTATCTACCCTGTGTACAGAGGGGATAGTATTGATACTTGATATGAAGACTCCTTCCCTCTCATTTGGTACTTTGAGCTACTACCTCCATGAGTATAGGTCAAGTTCTTCAAACTGTAGCAATTTATACTTGTTTCCTTTATCAAAAATTACTTTTTTATTTTCCTCTAGTCTAGTTGTGATCATCAAGCCATCGAGGCTAGGTCAAATGGGTACTATCTGCAAGTTTAGATGTTCTTGTGCATCTCCTCTCACTTCATATCAGCTGGATGCTTCACTCTCAGCTCTAGCCCTCTGTGGCTCTGTCCTTGTCCATGGGCTCAAGTGTCCCCAGGTCTCACACTTTGGACCAACCAGCCCTTCCTCTTCTCTCTCTCATCTCCAGATGAACGGGAGTCTATAGAATGTGGTTGAACTCAGTTCATTTCTTCATTGCTGCCTTTCCCCCTCTTCCACTCACCAGTAGACCAACGTGGTTACCAGCAAGTTTACATGGCTGCTCATGTGTTTTCTTTAAGTCTCAGTCTTGGAGAGGTGATTTTCTTTTATGAATCTCAATTTCCTTATCTGAAAACAAGGATGATAATCCCAGTTCTGGTAGCATAATGGTTACAAATTGGGGTGCGAACCTCAAGGTCAGCAGTTCTAAACTACCAGCTGTTCCGTGGGAGAAAGATGAGTCTTTCTACTCCTGTAAGGATTTACAGCCTCGGAAACCCTGTACAGGGTCACTGTGAGTCGGAACCGACTCCACGGCACATAACACCACCAACCACCACCAATCCCAGCTTTAGGAGAAAACATCTTTGAAAGTTCTTTGTGGACTACCCCAGTCCCTGCCCCAAATTTCAAGGTTCACATTCAGCTCTTGGAAACATAACTCCAGCTTCTTCCAACCTTGTTGCGGTTGGTTGGTGTTATTGTTAAGTGCTATGGAGTCGGTTCCAACTCATAGAGACCCTGCACAGGATTTCCGAGGCTGTAAATCTTTACGGGAGCAGAACGCCTCATCTTTCTCCCACGGAATCGCTGGTGGTAGTTTTGAACTGCTAACCTTGAGGTTAGCAGCCCGATTCGTAATCACTACGCTACCGGAGTGGTTGGTAAGTGCTGTCAAATTGGTTCCAGCTCATAGTGAACCCTGTATAGGGTTTCTGAGGAGTGGCTGATGGGTTTGAACTACGGACCTTGCGGGTAGCAGTTCATTGCTTATCCTATAGTGCTACACCCGGACCCTAGCAACCCTATGTTGTTGCTAAGTGCCATCAAGTTGGTTCCAACCCATAGCCACTCTGTATAGGGTTTCCAAAGAGCAAATGCTGGGTTTGAACTGCTGACCTTGTTGTTGGAATTTAGTTCAGTGCTTATCCTACAGCATCACACCAGGACTTGTAGTTTCTGTTTTAAGTGCCGTTGAGTACGTTTTGACTCATAGGGACCTTGTATAGGGTTTCTAAGGAGCGGCTGGTGAGCTTGAACCACCGATCTTGAGGTCAAGTGCTTGTACCACACCAGAACCCAGGACAGAGTAAAAGTTCTCCGTAGGGTTCTGAGGCTGTAAATGTTTATGAAAGCAGATTACCACATCTTTCTCCCAGGGAGCAGGTGGTTAACCCCTTAAAGCTCCCTCAACACCAGCGAAGGTGTGGGGTAGAAGGAACAGGGGGACCACTCATGAGCTCCAGTGTAGCCCCCACCCTCAGTCCAGGGGAACCACTGACCAGCAGGGATGTGACCAGGTTTCACGAGCAATTACATTTCATGCTAGATGAGACCTCCAGGGACAGCCTAATTCGATTCCTTCTAAACCTTGGTCTGCTTTGAAACGGAACAGCCAGAGGGCTGTTGGGTGTTGTGTGTGGGTGTGTTTTACCCTTCCCAGAAACGGCCAATTTCCGAGGCTGCAATGGAAACAGAACTTCTGCGAAGGCATCTCACCCACCCCCTAACTGCCCCCCTCCCGCGCCCCCCCTAGCCAGCCATCTGGCCCTGAGGGCGGGAAATGGTCTCAGCGGTGCAGGATGAGCTGTTTCCCGCTCAGGAGAGGACAGGTGTTGGCGTTTGTGCCCAGATGGCCCTGTCTACCGGGAAGGCCGCCCAGGACAGGCGCTGCATTGGGGGTCCAGGGCGCTCCAGGTCTCCCCTGGCAGTATCTCTCAGGGGGTTCCACTGAGGTGTCCTCTGTGAACCTCAGTCTCTTGGGGGAGACCCTGGGATGTGAGTTCTGCTGAGAGCGGGGCCTCCAGCTACCCTTGCGGGACTCACAGTCAGTGAGAGCATGCACACAGCAGGGCCTCCCTGAGGACCCTCCCCATTTGCTCCTAAAGGACCTGGATCTTTGGGAAGCTTCTTGGCACCTGCCTCATTAGAATATAAATGGGACTGTCAGGATAAATACAAGACGCCCACCTAAATGTGAGTTTCAGATAAACAGCGAATGAAAGAGGAATCGCTTAGCACTGGTTGTGAGGATGACATAGGAGCGGGCAGTGTTTCCGTTCTCTTGTGCGTGGGGTGCCTGGCAGCAACAATCTCTTATAAAGGTGCCCTGGTGACACGGACAGCTAAGTGCCCAGCTGCTAATCAAAAGGCTGGCAGTTCGAACCCACCCAGTGGTTCTGTGGGTTAAAGATAACAGCATAAGAAACACCACGGGGCAGTTCTTCCCTGTCATAGAGGGTCGCTCTGAGCTGGAACTGACTTGAGGGTCCCCAATAACAATCTTCCCATATAAGAGTGCTCCAGGAAATTTCTGGGACATGGGCACACTGAGACTTATCCATAGTAACTTGAGGTACAGACTATCTGTATGTCCTCTATTTTCATTTGCTGACTCTAGCAACCCCACACAAACAGCATGCCCGCCACTCAGAAATCCAAGAGAGTGAGGCCCAGGAATCAGCATTCTGACCTCGTTTCCTGGACATCTCAAAGCACAGGGTCCTTCTCACATCTGGAGAAACGTCCAGAGTCTCCTGAGGGTCCAGGTCCGCAGTATTCTGTTACCTTGCAGTAAACTCCATGCCACCAGGACCCTCACTGCCCCCTGGCAGGGGAGAGGCACATAGAGTGAATGGCTGCACTGGGGAGTGGGAACCACTGTTTCCCTCCACTCTATCTCCCATGACGACCCTGTGGTGATTTTGCAAACAAGTCTAGTTTTACCTTCGTCTGCACTTCCTCCTGCCTCAGGGCCTTTAACAAGCTGTTTTCTCCTCAGCTAGCTTGTCATTAAGGAGCTCTGGTAGTGTAGTGCTTATGAGTCAGGCTGCTAACCTCAAGGTCAGCAGTTCGAAACTACCAGCCATTCCACAGAGAAAGATGAGGCTTTCTGTCCGTGGACAAAGATGCTCCCATAAAGATTTATAGCCTCAGAAACCCTGTACTGGGTCACTATGAGTCGGAACCGACACCACCAGCAGCCTGTCGTTACCCTGCAGATCCCAGATCCCAGCCCACTTACAACTAAGCTTGTCCCTTTCTACCTGAGGGTTACACTTTCATGCTATGCTGGAACAATTGTTTCACTCTGTGTTCCTCCCTTGGACCCATATTCTCTGAGGGGGTCTTAACCTGACCCCAGCACTTCACACTCTGTGATCCCTGGATGGATGGATGGAGGCTCCAGTCTTCTGTGTTGAACTATGTGTGCCATCTCTATCTCCCTTTATTCTAGAACCTTACAAAGACGGCACAAGGGTTCAAGTCAGAGGGAGAGAGGGTGGGAGGCCATTGCTCCTTGGCTCATGGAAGTTTGTGGTGGAATGTTCTCAGTGGCTTTTCTGGGGCCCACTTGTGCCAAGATAGACATGCTCCTTTCCTCCTCCTTCCCGATCTCTGGCCGCAATGGGAACGTGCCAGGAACGGACTCCGGTTCCTCCCAGGACTCCTGGCATGGTGCACTCTGTTCACCAGTAATTACTGACCCTTGCACCAGGCCAGTGGGGACTGTGCTGGCCACAGAGAGCCTTGTGGGTCAGTGGAGGAGGAATCTGCTTAGCAGCAGAAAGAAGAGGGGCTATTCCACCACCGCCTTCTGCCACATCTCACTTCAGACTCATGTCCCAGACTGAGAGGGCTGAGATGAGCCAAGAAGGCAACGGGAAGGGGAGAGGGAAAGAAGTTCCAAATTCTGCAGCTGGCTCTGGAAACGCCCACTCCTCATCCCTACAGCCCCCCACTCCCAGTTCCATTCAGACAGGGAGTAGTTGAAGGGAACCGCTCAACACCAATATCCACACACAGAGAGGATGGAGGGCTTGGAAGGAAAGAAGCAGGAATAGATGGAGCATGCTGAGTTCTGAATTCAGGAGTTCCATGCCAAGCCCCAAATTTTGCTCTGCCTGCCTTCCTTCTGGTTCCGTCCACAGCCAGCCAGGCGATGCTAACTATCACAATAAAAAAAATTTCAGTGTGCATTCCTTTGACTCAGCAAGTTCAGTTCTAGGAAAATTTCCTGAAAAAGTCAACAAAAAGAGCAGTAAAAAAAAGAGAAGCCAATGATTTGTTCACACACCAAGTGTAATCA
This sequence comes from Chrysochloris asiatica, assembly GCF_000296735.1. Lineage (NCBI taxonomy): Eukaryota > Metazoa > Chordata > Mammalia > Afrosoricida > Chrysochloridae > Chrysochloris > Chrysochloris asiatica. The sequence goes on along the minus strand of NW_006408541.1, from coordinate 1,633,083 downwards.
CCTCACCCTGCAGTGGGTTTGGGAGTTCTGAGCAGAATTGCATCTGAAAGTGCTCAGCAAACTGCTAATGTGATGCAAATGTGATTTTCAAAGAGAAATGTGGAATGTTTTTTAAAGCAAGTCCAGGGCTTGGTCTCTGAAGTCATGCAGGGATAAACACCCAGAGAGTCTCTGAAAAGTACAGAATCTTTGCAGGCAGAGAAATTAAGCTCTCACAGATGTCAATTATTTTAATCAGCTTCCTGGGAAGACTCACATTGTCCAAATTCCTAGAGACTGATGTATAAACCCCATACCTTCTTTTCCATTTGAAGGGACAAAGGCGACTCTCAGTTATGTTGGCATCACCGTGGCCTGTGCTTGTAGTTGTGAAGGGCCTTGAGGAATCAAATAGGACTTTCAGAGGACTAAAGGGTTGAGTGGGAGTCAGAGAAATACCAGTCAGGTGTTGGAGACCCCTGAGTGACAACCCTCCTCCTCCCTCTCACCACCCCACATCAGGCTGAGAGGAGTTTGGTGAGCAATCTAACAGACATCATGGCCCCAGATTTTGCAGGTGTCTTTTGAAAGGTTAATTAACTAACTGCAAAGCCTTGTTTTCTGCCCACATCCTCCATTTCTAGTTCTTTGTAGCCCTGACCCTCCCATTAAGGCCTCTGTCATGCCTGCATTTTAGCTTCCAAGCCCCTTAGAATTTGCATTCTCCTTAGGGGTCTGCTGCCAGTGGTGTCCCTGGGGGCGGGGTGGGGGGGTGGGGGGGAACTGCAGACCACACCCAGTGACATTATGAGAGGGAACAACACCAGAATGACCCTTTGAAGATTTTTTGTGCAATGTTTCAGATAATGGTTATTGTTGCTAAATGCCATTGAGTCAGCTGCAACTCATAAATGAACCCTGTAGAGGCTTTCTGAGAAGCGGCTGGTGGCTTTGAATCTCTGACCTGGCAGTTAGCTGTTTTTGTTGTTAAGTGCTGTCGAGTCAGTTCCGACCCAGAGAGACCCTGTCTAGGGTTTCTGAGGAGCAGCCGGTGAGCTTGTACCGCTGACCTTGCAGTTCAAACGGCTTTGCAGTCTGGTGCATTAAACACAGTCCAGTGCTTATCCCACAAGAACGGTTACCACAAGTCCAGCTTACATGTATCCGTGCACCTCCAAGACTAAAACTCAATTGCTGATTTGTGTTTTGAACCTAGAAGTCCTGGTGTGGCGCTCTGCGTTAATGCACTAGACTGCAAGGTCGGTGGTTCAAGTTCACCAGCTGCTCCTCAGAAACCCTATATGGGGTTGCTATAGGTCAGAACCGACTCGATGTCAACAACAACAACAGCAATGTGCTTTGGTCAGAGCTGCCTTTATTACTCAATCACACGGACACTTCTTCAAATCACATGGTTGCATCTGCATGGGCTGCAAGCTGTGGTTTCCTTTGCTGCCTGTGTTTTGATAGTCTCTGATTTTGTCACATTTTCCGGTGTTTTGGCTACAGGATTGTGGTAATTAGTATGTGTGAGCCACATCAACAACTTTTTTGAAAAGGAGGCCGTAATTAGAGGAAAGGAAGGATAAAAATCAAAACAGACTTCTACTCAGTCGCTCATTACGTTGTAATCCAACACAGAAATATTTTACAAAATGATTTTGTTTTTATATAATCCAAGAAATATTATGTTTAAGTTTACAACTCTATTTGTCAGATGTGATTCTATGATTGGGAGTCCTCGTGTGCCGCTGGAGAGTAAGCACTAGGCTGCTAACTGCAAGATCCTTGGCGATCCTATTCAGGGTCCCTATGAGTTGGAAGGAATCCTGGTGTGGTGCTCTGCGTTAATGCGCAGGACTGCAAAGTCATTTAAACTGCAAGGTCAGTGGTACAAACTCACCAGCCACTCCTCTGAATCCTATACAGGGTGGCTATGGTTCAGAACCGACTCAATGGCACTAAACAACAACAACAAATGAGGTCGAAATGACTTGACGGCACTTAACAACAACATTCAATGATGCCAATTGATAGCGACATCATCATGGCTTCCGTGTGGGCTGGTGCAGGAGGATGTTCACCTAGGAGGAGAGGTGGCACTGTGAGTGACCACACTGTGAGACACCAACCATGTGATACCTCTGCCTGCCACCCAGCTGAGGAGGAAGCAAGACTCTCAACTCCAGCCCCGTGGAATTTCTTTCTGGGGCCCCCAAAAGGGCAGGAGGTGCCTGCTCCTCTTCTGAGTGAAGGAAGGTGGCAGCCACACCGGGACAATGTTCATCAATCATTCAACAAACACACATGGAGCACCCGCCAGTGTGGAGCGTGGCACTGTGGGGTTAAATAAGTCTGCAGGGAGAGGGGGAATCAGGCAATCGGCGCCGCGTGTGGGTACAGTGGTGGCTGGGACAGGGGTAAGGGGCGATGGCAAGCCATCACCAGAGCATGTGACCCATGGGAGACACAGTTGTTGGCACTGAGAAGCCGCTGAGGAGGTGTGGGCCTTTGGTATTAGGTACTGTTCCCTTCACTAAGGAACGCTTTTGGGGCATATCACGGCCAGGGCTCCATGAAGTTCTGTCTGTTTGTTCCATCCCTTCCCTCTCTCTCTTCACCTGAGTTGGCGACACCCTTGTGGCCCAGGGCAGCAGGAGCAGTTTCCTGTCTGGGAGGCCTGGGGCACACAATGTCCCATTGTTCCTCAGCCCCAAGGAGCTTCCTCAGGGTGGAGGCCCTCCGGAGATGCCAGCTATTTTGGGTGTGGGGGAGTGGCCTGGATTCGAGTGATGGAAGGATTTTTCCCAGGAGAAAGGTCAGTTTCCCCACCACCACCACCACTGGCCTGGGAGGTAGACCTGGTTCACTTGGCTCCATTTCCCACCGTTTTCTAACTTCCTTATTGAAACATTGGTAGTGGTGGTGGGGGGGAGTGGGGGGGAAGTGTGAGGGAGGGACTGTACACTGAGAGCCCAGGGGTCACTGAGGCAGCCAAGCTTCCCTATTTCTAGAAGTAGTACTTATCTCCCCTGGAGAGTCTCTGCCATTTTAGGGATCCCCAGCTGTGGACCTCAAGAAGTCTAGAAACCTCCCACTTACAAGACCCTGTGCTAGAAACTGATGCCCAGCACACACTGCCAAGTAACAGGGTGCATGGCACCCCACATTCAGTCCTTGGCTCATATAAAAGCCCTCCTCTAAAGACAGCTCCTTGTTATGGCTGTCCCAACCTCCTGAAGTTCACATTCTCCAGGAAAAGGCACATGGGTCTCCAGGTCCTCTTTTGGTTTGGGGAAGGTCACAGGGCTCTGGTGCGTGTTGGGACCCCAAGAGATCGCAGCAGTGACTTTAGTCCAGCGACTCCGGCAGGGAGCCTGGCCAGTGTGTGAGCTGCTCAGACCCTCTAGTCCCTCACGAAGACACAATTGTCTCAGTGGCTTCTGGGGTTATTGTGAGGCACAAAGAATCCTGCATGACCAACAGTTCCTAAACTCCAGCTCTCCTCAGTGTTCAGCACACACAGATTTCTCGAAGCTTCTGTAACAGAAATACAGCTGTGGCAGACAGATGTGGACCCTCTCACAGTATAGAAGCCTAGAAGCGCAAACTCAGGGTGTTGTGGGTCCCTGTCTCCTTTCAGTACCTCTATGTGGCATCAATTTCCCCTGGGTCTAGGAGGTTCTCAGCACAGGGACCCTGGATCCAAAGGACAAGTTCTACAGCCCGCTATTCTTTCTTGGTGGTAATTTGCTCTTCTCCCCTTTTATCTACTCATCACACGGCAGAAACCTGCTTACATTAGATCCTGACTGTGACATGAATATGGGAGCTCCATCCTACAACCAACCGGCTGAGCCCATCCAATCACATTACAGAGATCCGTGGCTCAGCCAATGTGATGATGCATCCTTTTCCCGTGACAGGTGTATAAGCAGCGGTCAGTATGTCTGTTACAGAGAAAGAAAGGCCGCCGGCCTCCAGCCTTGACAACTCTGTGGTTGGGTGCCAGCAAGTTGATGCCAACTCATATTGGCTCTATGGGACAAGGCTAGAACTGCCCACAGTTTTCTAGACCGTAGTATTCATGGGAAGGCCCTGATAGTGCACTGGTTCAAACCCACCAGCCACTCCAAAGGAGAAAAAAAACCCTGGATATCTGCTTCCTCTGGGCATGTCCGCTCTGTCCTGCATGGTCACTGTGAGTTAGAATCAACTCTACCACACAAGTTGTATGGCTTTAAATCACTAGACCTTTCTCCCAAGGAGACGTTGGGTGGGTTTGAACCTCCCACCTTTTGGTTAGCAGTGGAATGTTTAACCCTGATGCTACCAGGACCCATTTACATTTCTCTAAAGGGGTATTTTCTGAAAAAAACATCTCCTCTGGACAGGTGAGCAGGGCTGCAGAATGAGCAGAATCCAATTGGGCAGAGTGAGCAGATCACAAGAGAGCTGGTCCTTCCCTTCCTCCCTTCCTCTTTTCCTCCTTTCTCCTTCTCTCTCTCCCTCCTTCCCTCTCCTTTCTTCCCTTCCTCCCTCCCTCTCTCCCTCCCTGTTTCCCTCCCCTTCTCTCTCCTCTCCCTCCCTCCCCCTCTCTTCCCTTCCCTCCCTCTTTCCCTCCCTCTCTCCCTCCCTCCCATCTTCACTCTACTGCTCTGTGCCCCATCTGTCTCCCCTCCAGGAATCCATCTGTCCAGCCCTAGTCCTCTGTCTCCTGCTCTCTCCCTCTTCTCTTCCTCTCCTCCTTTCCCTTCATCTCGTCTTCCTTCTTTCCTGTCTCCCTTCTCCCCACCTGTTTTCCTTTCCTGTAGTGATTAGTTCTGGGTACCACTGTGGGATAAAGCCCTGGACCCCAAGGTTGGTTTAAACCACAAGATCAGCAGTTCAAACTCACCAGTTGCTCCTTGGAAACCCTATACAGTGTTATTGTGAGTCAGAATCGACGCAGCGGCACTTAACAACAACAACAGCAGTGATTAGTCAGTTGACCAGTTCTCATGGCTAGCACCCAGGGCCTGTCAGCTCCCTGGGCTTGGGCTTGTCATGGGACCAGAAGGTGTCACCAAAGCCCCCACCCATGCCTGTTGGAGGGATCCCCCACAAAACTGTCCATCTGCAGATTAGGCATCCCACAGAGAAGGCCCGGGAGAATAGGGGTGCCCAACACCTGGGGTATTTGTCCTGGCGACCCCTGAATAGAATGAGGCAGGCTCCCCACTTCCTCGGGGTGGGCACCTGTCTCTCTAGGCTGTGTTTGTCATGTGGCCACCTGCCAAGTCAAATGTTTGTATGATTTTTCAAACTTGCATTAGATCACTGTGGGAACAGGAGGGGGCTGAGAACTGTTTTCCTTTTCTTTTCTTTTCTTTTCTTTTCTTTTAAGAGGGGAGTGAGTGGCAGGAGGTGGACAGGTTTTTCGGAGTTTCCTTTATGACTCCATCAGGATGACCCAGCTTCCTGCAGCTCCAAATACACGAAACCCTATTACATTCCACAGTTTCCTCTCCCTTCCTGCCCTCTGAGGGTAGATAAGACAGCTACTTCCTAGGAAATCCAATTAAAAGGAAAAATAAAAGAGGAGCAGACACAAGGGTAGGTGGGTACTTCCTGGTGGAGACCCAGATGTTGTCCAGAGGAGCAAGGAGGTCAAGGACAGAGACCACCAGGGACAAAGTCCACTAGGCATTTGCCCTGTACCAACCTGTCCCTTCTGAAGTGCAATGAGGGCTGACTTTAATTGAAAAGGACAAAATTAAATAAGGCCTGAGCTTCAGGTATGCAGGTGCCTGTGGGCTTGTCCTCCGGTCTGGTGGCTGTCACCACCACCTTGCACCAATTACACAGCAGACCTCTGCACAGCCGTGTCTCCAGATTAGATGCCATGCCCCTGAGGCAGGCAGGTAAGGGGGACGCTGAGGCCAGCCCACCCTCTTTCTCCTGGGATATAGTGGCCGGAGGTTGCACCATGCCCAGCATCTGAGAAGGTCATAGGTATAAGGAAATTGTTCAGTGTTTCCACCCTGGAGGATTTGTCTGAGGTGCAGGCATGAAACTGGGCAGTAGCAGCCAAGAAGGGCCTGAGACGCAGCCCCAGACCACCTCCTCCAGGGAAGACTCCATGATTGATTGCCGCATGCTGGGCTCTTCCAGTACTGGTCTTGGTTGGCAGGAGTAGAAGCTCTTGATCCTTCCTGTTGGCATCCTGAATCCTGGATATTGGGGTCCAGTGGAGGCCAGGATACATCAGCCCTTTCTCCACCAATTCTCAGTCCAGTGGAGACAGGAACAAGAACCAGGCCACTCGAGCTGCTCCGTGCTTTGAGGGAGTCTAATGTGCCTGGGGGTCAGGTACTCTGGGGGTCAGCCCATCTGAGTGTCCAGGAAGAATGAGCAAGAGTGAGCTAGGTAAGGGCAGGAAAGGGTGCCTTACCAGAGATGTGGGGGCAGGCAAGAGAACATGGCAGGTTTGGTGGTCACGCAACAAGAGAAACAGAGTTACCACGGACCCAGCACTTCCATTCCTGGGTACGTAGCTGAGAAACTCGAAAGCAGATATGCAAACAGACCCAAGAACACCAGTGTTCACAGCAACACTCCACAATGGTGGAAACAACTCAAGTGTCCATGCACAGACGAATAGATAAGCAAAATGTGGTGCATCCAAACAATGGAATAGTAATCGGCCAAAATGCAAAAGTGAAGTTTGGGTACATGCTGTGACATGAATGAACCTCAAAAACCTTAAGCCACTGATTGATGTTGATTCCTTGTTTCCATCACCTAAGAGAATCCCCATACCAGTCCCCATTACTACCCCACCCCCACCCCTTTAGCCATTGCCATCATGTTAATTCTGACCCAAGTACCACCGTGTATAAGAGCAACACTCTTCCGTAGTCAGCTGTTCTGGGCTAGGAAAGGAGCATGGGCAGCACAGAGGATTACAAGCTGGACTGCTAACTGAAAAGTCAGCAGTTTGAATCTACCACTTGTTCAGCGGAAAGAAAGATGAGGCTTTCTACTCCTGTAAAGATTTACAGCCTCGGGAACCCTATACGGGGTCGCTGAGTCAGAACTGACCCGACACACAACCACCACCAACACCAATCTTTATGGAAGAAGATCACCAGCACTTTCTGCTACTGCACTACTGGACCACTAGATAGTTTTGAACCAGCAAACTTTAGGTTAGGAGACAAGTGCAAACCATTTACACCACTCACAGACCCAGCCCTAGGCAAGCACTAGTCTATTTTCTGCTTCTATAGATTTGCCTATTCTGGAGATTTCATGTGTACTGAACTGTACAGTAAGTGATCTATTATATCTGACCCCTTTCACTTAGCATGATGTGTCAAGGTCCCACATTGTGCTAGAGCATGCATTAGTACTCCAGTGTAGGGATGGAATACCTTTGGTTTATCCAGTCATTAGTTAAGGCTGGCTGAGTGGTTTTCACTTCAGGGCTGTCATGAGTCATGGTTCTATGATCATTTATGCACAGGTCTTTGTGTCGACATGATGTTTTCATTTCCCTTGAGTATATACAAAGGCATTGCTGGTTCATATGGTACCGCTTCCACATCAAGGAAACAAAATTCATCTCAGTTGGATCAATCAGCAACATCATGATAAACACAGAAAAGATTGAAGTTGTCAAGGATTTCATTGTATTTGGATCCACAGTCAAAGCCCATGGCAGCAGCATCCAAGAAATCAAACAATGTATTGCATTGGGCAAATCTTTGGCAAAAGTCCTTTTTAAAAGTGTTCAAGAGCAAAGGTGTCACTCTGAGGACTAAGGTCAACTGGCCCATCCCTTGGTCTTTTCAGTCACCTCATAGACACAGAAATCTGGATAACGAGTAAGGAAGACCAAAGAGGAATTGATGCGTTTGGATTATGACACTGGTGAAGAATTTTAAAAACACCTTGGACTGCCAGAAGAAGAAATCTGTCTTAGAATGAGTACAGCTAGGTGTACCTTAGATGTGAGGATGGCTAGGGTTAGTCTGGTTGACTTTGGACGTGTGATCAGGAGGGACAAGCCCCTGGAAAAGGACCTCATGCTCGACAAAGTGAAGGGTCAGTGAAAAATAGGAAAAGCTTGAGAGGGATGGACTGACACAGTGGCCACAGCCATGGACTCAGACAATGCAGTGAGGCTGGTACTGGACGGGGCAGTGTCTGGTTCTGTTTGTACAGAGTCTCCAAGTGTGGGAACCAGCAACTACAACATGATCGCTCTGTGTTTCACCTTTTAAGGGCCTACCAGAGTGTTTTTCAAAGCGGTGACACCATTTTACATTCCTGCCAGCAATGGACTCCTGGTGTGGTGGTGTGGCGCTGTAGGATCAGCACTGGGCAGCAAACCACAAGGTCTGCGAGTCAAATCCATCAGATGCTCCTCAGAAACCCTATATGGGGTCACTATGAGTCAGAACTGACTCGATGGCACTTAACCAGGACACCACCAGCAATGTATCTGGGTTCTGATATCTCCACATGCTTGCTAACACTTGTTAGTGTCTGTCTTGTCTATTATAGTCTTACTAGTGGGTGGGATATGGTATCTCATTGAGGTTTTGACTGGCCTCATCCATTACTTTTAACATAATGCTTTCCTGTCTACCTAGTGAAGGAAGTGGTCTTCCTTCTGCTCCTCTAAGTTCTTACAGCAGCTCTCAAGGTGATGAGAGTGGGACTTCCAAGGTTTGAATTGAATGTCCAGGTATCTGAGACCACTCTATTCTTGTTACTAGTTGACAGTACTTTAATAAACACCTAAGGTGTATCTGGTCCTGCCTTGGGAGGTGGGGATGTAGGTATGAGGTAGGAGTGATCCTCCTCTTCAGGGAGCATGGAGAACTGACTCCAAGTTTATGGTGATGGAGGGTGTTCCCTGGGAAAGGCAGAAAAAATTATGTAGAACTGGTGTCCTTTGAGTACGTCCCTGGAAGCATGCCATGTTTTCAGGAGGGACAGGAAGTTCAGCATTCTCTCCTTCTTGAATTTTATGACTACTTGCTGACTATGTGCTGGAGCCCCAGCACAGAGGTAGGACCTCATGTGTTCTCTGTAGGTGGGCTGGCAAAGGGGAGCTCAGTTTTTAGTCTGGTGGGGCTCTTCCAGCCCTGTGTGCGGTCCTTAAACTGATGGACAACTTGAGTTTACAAACAACTCCATGTTCCGCAGAACATGCTAACATTTGTGACTGACTGCATCTCATCTTTGTAACTGTTAAACACAACAGCCGTACGATGGGCTTTGCATTGTTCCTGCATCTTATTTGAATAGAACACTTCCCTTTCAGACTCAGCCACATCTGTCCAGATGGCACCAAGTTCTGCAATACATTAAGGGCTTGACGTTTTCCATCTCGGTAATATAAGCGTTTCGATGTTGGGAGAGCAGTGTGGTGGGAGAAACAGTTCTCCAGTGTTTGATGTATATTTGGAGGTTTTCAGATTCCTTATTCACAAACACTCTTGTGCCTGGTAATTGTTTTGTTCAAAGTCTCAATCCTTCACTCAAATTTAGAACTGGAGTGTGGCACTTTGGAGGGACATTAGCTGCCCCTAAAGACTCTGGGGTTTCAGCATAGCATGTCCCCCTATTGGAGGTCTCCCTTTGGGCTCCTGCCAAGAGCCTGAAGCTTCGCAGAAAGGTGGTTGTGATCACAACACAAATGTCTCCTCTTGTCCCGCCCCCAGTCATCTGCTTATTGTCTTTCAGGCTTGAGCTAATGGTTTATATGTTTTCTAGATATTTAACACACGGTTTCTGTTAGGAACTCCTGAGTAAAAAAAAAAAAAAATAAATAACAAACAAACCCAAGTTTGCTTATTTTGTACCAGGGATGCAAGGGGGCTTTTTCCTTTCTTCATTTTCACTTAAACGGTAACTGCTGTGTTTAGAAAGGAAGGGAGACAATGGTGCCTTGAGTGAGGTTGCAAAGGAGAGGTCCGCTTGTTGGAATCTGTGGACATTATTGTTGTTGTTAAGTGCCATTGAGTCAGTTCTGAGTCTTCAGCTGGGCGGCTAGCTAATATGGCCTTGGAAGGAGCAAAGTGGGCGTCCAGGTTCCAGTTAAGGTCTCTCCCAGCTTCGCTATGGGGAGGCTATGCAGCGTGAGGAAGTGCAGGGTGCGCTGATCCAATGGTTGGTGTGTTTGGATCCACCAATTCCTTCTCCTTGGAGTCCAGGGTTCCCACTCTGGATTTTAGACAAGCTTCCCCAAGTTCAGGCCCCCGTCAGGGCTGTACTAATGGCCTCTTGGCTTAAAGGTTTCACTGGGGTAGGAGCACATGCAGAGGGGATTTGAGAAACATCCAGAGAAGCACAAAGTCCAAGCTCTAGGGACCAGGGAGCATCCTGGGGGAGCCCCCAAGGGCTGAGGCAGACAGGCTCAGCAACTTTTCCTCTGTGGCCGGAAATGTGTGTGGTCAGCTCATGACCAAGACACAGGTTGCCTCTCCATGAGGGGCCTTCCTGTAGCTTCCATCCCCCACTCCTCACCCATCAGTCCAGCAGCCCAGCTGAAGGACCCACATCCTACCTGGGTCTCCATTGACCATCAGAGTGCAGTGGGGGTCTGGGCAGACCCTGGGCACAGAGGCTTTGCTGGGCTGGAACCTGCCCCATCCCTTTCTAACATGAGGGTCCTTCTGTCATCCAGACACTGTCCACTCATTACTTGCTGAGCTCCTGCACTGGTCAGCTCACACTGGACCTGGATGGGCCAAACCCACCGTTCAAGTCAAATCCACCCTACAGTGGTGAAGACTTGTGAAGTCCACCCTTCAAGTCACACTGTGGAGAAGATTCGTGAAATCCACCCTCACTGATTTATGATTTAAAGTGTGCCGCGTGGACTCCTGGTCTGGTGTTGTAAGATCAGCACTGGACTACAAACCACAAGGTCGGCAGTTCAAACCCAGGTGCTCCTTGGAAACCCCACATAGGGTCGTTATGAGTTAGAAGCAGTTGGAGGGTGCTTCACAACAATGTGCGGCAAAAGGAATGTCAAGCCCATGATGGGAGGGAATCATGAACTCCACACATTTTAGCAGGGTGGTTGAAGAGGGTCTCCCTGAAAAACATTTTACCCAACCCAAAAGGATGGGTAAGAGATCTGATGTCATAGAGGACTGAGTGCTGATTTGCTAAGTGAAAGGTTTGAAACCACCAGCCCTTCTGAGAGAGAAAGATGAGGACGTTTGCTTAGGTAAAGATTTACAACCTCAGAAATCCATGGAGAGATTCTTCCCTGTCCTCTGTGGTTGCTCTGAATCGAAATACATAGCGCAGCAGTATGTATAGCTAGGTGGTGGTGGTGGTGTGCCGTGGTTCCGACTCTGTATAGGGTTTTTGAGGCTGTAAATCTTTACGGAAGCAGAAAGCCCCGCAGAGCGGCTGGTAGTTTCAAACTGCTGATCTTGATGTTCACAGCTTGACTTGTAACCACTATGGTGCTTCCTGACAATTTCAAGAACTTGGACTTAAAGACGGAGACCACAGCCTGGGGCACCTTCCCAAGGAGCAGTGAGTGGGTGAGGGCGGAGGAATTTCTCAGGCTGGCCTCCCTGCAGGGTGGACCAGCCCCAGCACCCTTTGGGGTCCATCAGCTGGGCTGCTGACCGTGGCTATGCTACTAGACCATGGGCGACCGAGTGTGTGTCAGAGCTGCTACCCACAACAAACGTGAGCCCCTCGAATCCTGCAGCCAGAGCCTCAGGCCCCACCCAGCGATCCACCTGCAGGAGGGCAGAGGCCTTGGTGTGCCAGGTACTAGGGTGTACTGCTTAGTGAGTTAAAGCTGAGCTGCATGCCTGGGAAGGAGCTAGGTGGGCAGCTGCTGGCTACATCTGGAACCCTCCATCTGCTTCTCGCAGCGGACAAATATGCTGGCCTCAAGGGTCTGTGTTTTGGATGCATTCGTCTCCCCCTAGCACCCCACTCAGAGGATTAAACAGATTGGAGGAAGCAGGATAATAGTGTCTCAGTGACAGCCCAATTTTCTCTCCTTCTGGAAAAGTTCTCCCGTCGCCTTTGATTTCTAGTTCCTTCCTCCCTGGCTCTCCACTGCACCTCGCTGCTCCTCTCTTCCCAGCTCCCCACGCTTGTCTGAGGCTGTCCCATCACCTCCACCTGGCTGCACCATGTGTTCCTTCAATTGTCCCAACCAGGGTCCCAGAAAATCTTTACAAGAAAGTCCATGCTGAGATGAGCTCAACAGACCCCCTCAAAGCCCTGCTTTCTGTCACCCCCATCTCTTCCCAGGCAAAACCTGGCTGTAGAGCCAGTGTAGATACTGGGAGATGCTGAATTTTCATCCAGTGCTCTGTAGCTCTTTGTTTCCTTCCACCTGTCTGGAAAATGGACCAGCCGCGTCTGCACTGATTCAAAGCTCAGAGATTTGCTTTCTAGTTCCTGTGAGGCCTTTTGGAGCCTTCACCAATGGAAAACTTGTTGCAGTTAAGGTCAGGTTGAGTTAGGGTTAGGAGTAGACTTTGGATTATAATTGGATTGGGTTGGGTTGGTTTGGGGTTAAAATTGGGATGGGTTTAGAACTGGAGTTAGTGTTGGGGTTAAGGGTG
>NW_006408541.1:1589025-1620182 GCF_000296735.1 Chrysochloris asiatica | reverse complement strand
GAGTTAAGTTACCAGCTAGGCTGAATTCAAGATTGATGTTAGTCCAGGGTTCAGATTGGGTTGGAGTTAGGGTGAGTCTTGGGAACAAAAGATCTGTTTTCCTTTCTCTTTCCCCATACTGTGGAATAGAATGGAAGTTTCCATTCTGGAAATGGTTGGACCATTGAATCACATTCAGAATCAAGATGAAAGGACTTTTTTTGTCATTCAGAGCACTAATTCAAGAGAATTTGAACCAACAACAACAAAGCCATCGGCCGACCGTGGTCCAAGCCCAAAGACCAAAGACAGCCTCATCGCCCCAATGCCAGCAGGAAGTAGCTACAGAAAAATGACCTTCGTCCCTTCTCTCTTGAGCATGGATCATAGAGACGGCCATTCATTTTTCTTATTTAACCAAAGATGGGGAAATGTTACAATGTTCCAATACCTTCTGGGTCTTCCCTCTCCCCTCCCTCCAACTCCATTTTGTCTGTTTCCCCGCCCTAAGCTACAAGGCACATAGTTTAAAGGACAACATGGCTTTTGATAGGCCACAGCTAAATCACCCCAGCAATGACCACTCCCTTCCTGTTGAACCTATATAAATCCCCTCCCTTCCTGTTGACTCCCTCATCTTCTTCTTCTCCTCTTCCCTTCTGCTTCCTGCCTTCTCTCCGGCAGAGGTTACCTTCCTCACCCTGAATAAAAGTCTCTAGATGGGCAAAAAAAAAGAGAGAGAGAATTTGAAGAAGGTACTTAATGGGTACACTCTTATAGCAAAGCAAACCCTTTCCATCATCTGCAGCCTAGAGAGCTATGTGGAGGGGTGGCCGAAGCAATGAGGCGCTGTGTTCTTGGCATTGACGTGGGGGCTGGTCTGCCTTATCAGGATGCCCAACATAAGCAGAGTTGCACCTAACAGTCTCTTAGCAAAGGGATAGACGTTCAACCTGTCCTTAAATCAAGCTCTCCCTGAATGGCAGCCCCAGCTTGGACACTGGACCTGCCTTTCCCCAGGCATCCTCTCACCCAATTCATGTCCAAAGCCCTGCCCATTGTCTCTTGAGGACACGCCTCTTGTCCAGCACCACCAAGTCATAGCTGTGTGACCTTGGCCAGTGTCACTCTTTCTAGCCTTAGTTTCTTCATTTATAAAATAGGGAGACTATTACTTATTTTCTAGGGTGGTTCATTCTTTCCACTCATATTTATTGAGAAGCTAGTAGGTACAGGAACTCCTGGTGTAGTGCTGTAGGATCAGCACTGGACTGAGAACCACAAGGTCAGCAGAGGTCAGCAGTTCAAATCCACCAGCTGCTCCTTGGAAACCCTATATAGGGTCGCTATGAGTCAGAACTGACTTGATGGCATTTCACAACAACAACAATAGGTACAGGCTCTCTGTTGTTGTTGTTGTTGTTATGTGCCATGGAGTCAGTTCCGACTCATAGTGACCCTGTACAGGGTTTCCGAGGCTATAAATCTTGATGGGAACAGAAAGCCTCATCTTTCTTCCGCAGAACGGCTGGTAGTTTCGAACTGCTGACCTTGTGGTTTGCATCCCAATTCGTAACCACTAGGTTACCAGAGCTCCTTATATAGATTAAACGACAAGATGAATGGAAGGCTTTGTTCCTGACACGGAGATAGGTCTCAGTTCATGCTATCCAGTCAGTTCTGACTCAACAGAAGGAAACGCTGCTGATCTTGCAACATCCTTACAGCTGTTACAACATTTGAGTCCATTACCAATGCAACCACTCACCCAGTGTGTCAATCCTCTCATTGAGGTTCTTACACTTTTCTGTTGTTGACTCTCTACTAAGCATGGTATCCTTTTGCAAGGACTGGCTCTTCCTCATAGCAAGTCCAATATCAAGACTTCTCACTTCTAAGGAGCATTCTAACTGCTTTATTTGACCTTCTGGCATATTTGTTTGCCCATGTTATATTCACTATTCTTCACCAACACCATAATTCAAAAGGTATATTGATTCTATGTTGATCTTCCTTATTCATTGTCCAGCTCTCCTAGGCACAATGAAGCAGCTGAGACTATCAGAGCTTGGGTCAGGTACACATTAGTCCTCAAAGTGATATTTTTGCTTTTTAACACTTTAAAGAGGTCTTTTGAAGCAGATTTGCCCAGTGCAATGCATTGCTTGATTTCTTGATTGCTGCATGGATGTTGCTTGGAGATCTAAGTCAAATGAAATCCTTGAAAACTTCAACTTTTCTACATTTATCATGCTGCTTGTTGGTTAAGTTCTGAGGATTTTTGGCGTTCTTTATATTGAGATGGAGTTTGTACTGAAGGCTGTAATATTTGGTCTTCAATGGTGCTTCAAGGCCTCTTCACTTTCAGCAAGCGAGGTTGTATCATCTGCATATCGCAGGTTGTTAATGAGTCTTCCTCCAATCCTGATGCCACAGTTTTTCTTCATATAATCTAGCTTCTTGGTTTATTTGCACAGCGTAAAGAACGCTACTCTGACACACACCTTACCTGATTTTGAGCCACGCAATGTCCCCTTGTTCTGTTCCAATGACTGCCTCTTGGTCTATGTACAGGTTTCACATGAGCACAATTAAGTGTCCTGGAATTCCTATCCTTCACAGTGGTATCCAGAATGTGTTGTGATCCACCCAGTTGAATGCCTTTTCATGGTCAATAAAATACAGGTGAACATGTTCCTAGTTTCTTCTGCTTTCAACCAGGATCCATGAGACATCAGCAATGATATCCCTCATTCCACAATCCAGCTTGAATTTCTGGATTGAATCCAATTTGTCAATGGATCACTACAACCATTTTTGAATTATCTTCAGCAAAATTTTATGTCCATATGATATTGTTCGATAATTTCCACTGTGGATCACCTTTGGAATGTATGTGTATGTGATTCTTTTCCAATCAATTGGCTTGGTTGCCAATTGGCATATAGACAATGAGTACTTCCAGTATTGCATCCGTTTGTTGAAACATCTCAGTTGGCATCCTGTCAGTTTCTGGACCTTTGTTTTTGGCCAATGCCTTCAGTGTAGCTTGTACTTCTTCCTTCAATATCATTGGTTCTTGATCAAATGCTAGTTCCTGAAATGACTGAATGTTAACTGATTCTTTTTGGTAGTGGCTCTGTTTACTTCTTCTATCTTTTTTGATGCTTCCTCCATCATTCAATGTTTTGCCATAGAATTCATCACTGTTACAACTCAAGGCTTGCATTTTTTTTTCTTCAATTCTTTCAGCTTGAGAAATGCCAAGCGTTATTATAATGAAATGTGCAGCTCATGGTACCTAATCTCATTTCTGGTCCTTGGTCTCTGCCCACTGCAGACTCCTTGGGAAGTCTGCCCCTCTGCTCTTCCTGTGGGTTTCTGAGTCTTGTGAAGAAAGACCCGCAGTGTCTTGGAGTGGATGCTACATTGTGCTGGACAAGAATGGACATACACCAAGAGTCCCCGCTCTCCAGGGCTTTTGAAGGCAGCCTTCTCTCCCCACTAGAGAATCAAGAAGGCTGACAAGGATGAGTGGGTGAGAATGGAGCATGTTGGGAGTTCAAGAACGGCCAAAATTCCATGCAGAGTAGCAAGTTCTTGAGGTCTTTAAAAGTTGGCACCTTCTCTTTTCGTGTTCCTCCCCTTCTTTCTTCTTCCACTTTTCTCTTCTCTCATTGTCTTTCTCCTGTGAGTAGGAACTATGCTGAATGAATGTGTGAATGTGTGTGTGTGATTGTTGTTAAATTTGCTAAAGCCAGCAAAGAAACCTGGTCCACTTCTGGGTGGTCCTGGGGACATTTACCAACCCTAACCCCTTTAGCATTCATGAGCAAGAACAGACCCAATAAACAATGAGCCTGTTTTGACAAGTCACCTCACAGGGTTGGCTTGGGGCTCTGAGCCCTCCCCTGCTTGTTGAGGGAGTGGCTTGTTGTGTGAGGGCCACAATGGTCGTTCTTGGGGCATCTGAGAACCCTGAAGGAAGGCTTGTTATACCTTCTGGGTTTCATAAGGTGGTCTTGGACAGCTGTCCAGACCCACCAATGTGGAGCCCAAGAAAATGAAGCCTGGGTCCCTCTAGGGTCTCACATCAGTGTAGGGTTTCGTTTTGATGGCTCACAGGAACTGTGGTCAACACTGCTGTTCCGAACCTCTAGGGGTCCCGCCATGGATTTGAGCTAGGAAGCCTAGTAGGCACAGCAGTCCTGGGAAGCCACAGGACCACCGCAGGACCGTCCCCTCCAGGGCACACAATCTCATCTTCCTGAAGCCCACCCATGATGGTTAGAAACTGACCTGCACCCGAGCACTCCATTTTCCCTCCCACCTGGGACTAATCAGCCTCAGCAAATATCACCACCGTCCACCTGGCCACCTGTTCCATCCTCTGTCCCTCACCTCCGCGTCTGGCCAGTCCTGGCTCCTGCTGCCCCTTCCTCTCCACGCACACTTTCTCTACCTCCACCTGTGGGGGCAGCCTGTGCACCTCTCTAAACAGTTCACAGTTTAATTCTATGAGGCGGGCACTAACGGTCTCTCATCTATATAACAGTGCTGCAAAGTCCGAGGCCACCAGCAGTATGCGATGGAGCTGGGGCTGGTGGGTGACCAAGCTCCCAAGCTGTAGGCTAGATGGTCAGGGGCATGTGGACACGTGTGTGTGTGTGTGTGTGTGTGTGTGAGTGTGTGCCAGTGTGGTTGTACTTATGTGTATGTGTGAAGTGATCGGTGTGGAGATTATTCGTGTGAATGTGTGCATGTAGGGTGAGTGTGCATGTGGATACATGTGTGTGATTATGGGTCTATCTATGTGTGGATGTGCATGTGTGATCATGGGTGTGAAAATGAGAGTGTTTGTATGTGTGTGTGTGGATATGGGTGTGTGTGTGGTGTATACACGTGTGTCTGTGGGTATGAGAGTGAATATATGAGTGTATGTGTATGTACACACGTGTGTCTGTAGGTATGAGTGTGGATGTATGGGAGTCTGTACATGTGTGTCTGTAGGTATTAGTGTGAATGCATGGGTGTGACTGTGTGTACACATGTGTCTGTAGGTATGAGTGAATGCATGAGTGTGTGGTGTTGTATGTGTACACACATGTCTGTAGGTATGAGTGTGAGTGCATGGGTGTGTGTAGGTGTGAGTGTGTGTACACGCATGTCTGTAGGTATGAGTGTGAGTGCATGGGTGTATGTGGGTGTGAGTGTGTGTACACATGTGTCTGTAGGTATGAGTGAATGCATGAGTGTGTGGGGTTGTGTGTGTACACACGTGTCTGTAGGTTGAGTGTGAATGCATGGGTATGTGTAGGTTTGAGTATGTGTACATGCATGTCTGTAGGTATGACTGTGAGTGCATAAGCATGTGTGAGTGTGTCATGTCTGTAGGTATGAGTGTGAATGCAAAGGTATGTGTAGGTGTGAGTGTGTGTACACGCATATCTGTAGGTTGAGTGTGAATGCATGGGTGTGTGTGAGTGTGTGTACACATGTGTCTATAGGTATGAGTGTGAGTGCATGGGTGTGTGTAGGTGTGAATGTGTGTGTATAAACATGTGTCTTCCTACAGGAATGTGCATGGTGAGTGTGTGTAGGCAGTGTCCCTGTGCCACCTGCCTGCACATTGTCCCCAAGTGTGTCTGTAATATGCTCTCATTGGTGTGCGGGTGGCGTCTGGGCTGGTGAGCCGCTGAGCTAGACCACTTGCCGAGTGAGTCACTGGCAGAGCTGCAGACTGCGGGGGCGCTGGGCTCTGACTTCCACCTGGTTACCCCCCGCCAGGCGTCCACACTCTCACCCATGGGCCATGCTGTGTCCAGATGTCACTTCTCAGGATGGGAGGGGTGAGTGATGACCCTGAAGACACAGAAATGAGAACAGGGCGTCCTGCCAGACCTCCAACCCTTTCAGTCTGTGTCTGTGGGGACATGGCCGAGGACACAGCAGACCTGAGAGCCCAGTGAGGGACAGACACACAGGCGCACAGGCAGAACAACAAATAGGCACAGGCTGAAGCTGTGCACATTCGTAGTTGTGGACTAAATACCCAACCTAACCCACTGCTTTCAAGCCAATTCTGATGCATAGCAACCTTACAGGAATGCCAATAAGGTTTCCGAGAAGGTCTCATCTCTCTCCTCCAGAGTGGTTGGTGGGTTCGAACTACCAACCTTATGGTTAGCAGCCCAATGCTTAGCCCGCTGCACCACATAATTGTAGAAACTTGTGAAAATCATCACTTGGGCTGTCTCTGGGGTGGAACAAGATCCTTCATCCCACCCTAGGATCCTGCCAAATAAAGCTTCCTGGCAGCTCAAGCAGCGACAAGGAGGGGAAGGTGTGGAAGGCTGTGTCCCTCACTCACCCGACCCTTCACTGAAAGGCCTCTGAGCCCCCAAATACCCAGGTCTGCAGGCAGTGGGCTTGGCTCAGGGTCCCAGAAGCACTTGTAAAACCTTCTTCAGGTCAGTTTGTTCCCCAAGAACACAAGAGAGCACGCATGTCCGCGGAAGAAGCTTTGAAAAGGTTTGGGTGGTTCTGATCTGAGTAAATGCCTCCATTCCCACATGGGAAGTGGTTGCCACCACACCACCTCAGGGGGTGCAGAGAGTGGAGGTCCAGTGTGACCTCCCCTTGGGGGGCCATCTCTCTCCCCAGGCTTCCTGCCTCCTCTTTGAAGGGTTCCTTCTACACTCAGAGTTCAGATTCCATGCTGGGACCCAGCCAGACTCGCCTCATCACTGTTACCCAAGAGGCTTCAGGACCACAGGGTGTCTCCGTTTCTGGGGATTTCTCTCACTCTCCAGCCTCGTCCCTTCCTTCCAGTCCAATGTCCCCAAAGCATTGTGTGCAAGGGGGGCTCAAAGGAGACTGCTTTCCTCTAACAGCCTCTGTGAGACCACTCCCATAAGGCTGTCTTCCCAACAACTGTCTGGTGTTCAGTGCCAAGGCCGTCTTCCATGGGGACCATCAACATATGGAACTTCAACATATGGAACTTATTTTTCATTTAAAAGAGCATCAGACACCCCCCTTCTCTCTTCTCCTGCTTCCCACCCACCACCGCTCCTGGCTGTTCTGTAAACACAAGACTGTTGCTACCTCTGGGACTTTGTGACCACGTCCACTTTAGAAGGTCTCCACCCCTTGCCTTGGCTAAGCTCCCCTCATTCGTCAGAGGCCAACAAAGCCCCTGACATCTCTGGCCCTCTTCAGACTCCTCTTCCTGGAGCCCCTGAGTTTCAGGCCAGCGAATCCATCTTGCTCTTGCCTTGGCCATCTTCTCTATCCCTTCCCAATCTCTGGAGAGAGTGTTAGGGGAAGAAAAAGACACAAAACAGAGGACATGGGGTCATCTACAAATGACAGGTTGGAGATTCCCTGAGTCCATACCAGCACCACAACCAGCATGCCTGCCTGGACATTGCCCCCAGACCTCGGGCCTTCTAACACCTCAAATGCAAGATTGAGTTCCTTGAGTTTTGCAGGCAAGGAAGCGAAAACTCAGGGAGGATGAGAAACCTGTCCAGTGCTGGTTGGTAGCATCAGGGTCTGATCCCAATTCCTTCTGCTAGACTTGATTCTTAACTCCTTCCTTCCTGGAACAACTTTCACCTCTTAAGATGGTGGCAAGGTGCGGGAGCAATGGGGTTGCTCACAAGCCTTGGTTGCTCAGCATCAATGAACAAGATGTGTCTTTACAAGGGGGAAAGGGTGTACAAGGCCCTCAAATTCTCATGGAATCCAGACATTCTGGATCTGTTGAGGCTGAATGAAGTCCCACCATGATGTTAAACCTTGAACCAAACATAGTTCCAGAAGACTTCTTTAAACCAAACAATGTCTGTCTTGAGCACTGGGCTCTTTTAAGAACTATCGATATGGGATCAAATTGACAATAGCAATGAGACTAGATAGGCGCTTTAGTGGATGGTGGCTGATGTTAGTCGGGGAGGAACCACTAGGAAAGGCGGGTGAGAAGAATCGTGTGGCTGGGATCATGTTGTCAGTGTCACTGAATTGTCCGTGTAGAAATTGTTGAATTGTGTATATTTTGTGGTGTGTTTTCTCAACATTGGCACAGTGGCAGCAGCAGTGGGCTCCAGCTTAACAATGACCGTGTGGACGGTGTAGGATCGGGTAGTGTCCCTTCTGTTGTGCATTAGTTAGGTCACTATGAGTCAGAACTGACTAGATGTCATCTAACAATATATTCTCAACAATGATAACAAAAACAAATGATTAAAACATAGGGTAAAGGATGTGAGTTTTCTATGTTAGTTTTGTCACGAGGGGTTCAAATCCGTTAGGTTTCGAGACGGACAGAATCAGAGAGAGAGACCATGGTGACTCACGGAGCGCCCAGCATACCTCTCCTCTCCCTGGGCCCCTCGCTCCCCGACTCCAAGCCCCCATCCCCAGCTGTGATGTCACCGACCAGACCCTGCAGACAGCAGCCTGTGATCCATCACCGACCATCTGCCTTCTCACAGTGAGGGGTGAGGGGCAGTCCTCATGGCCCCTGACATGGTGCAGACCCTGAGGGGCAGCTGGCCTCTCTGGATTGTTTGCATTTGG
Organism: Chrysochloris asiatica; assembly: GCF_000296735.1. Classification (NCBI taxonomy): domain Eukaryota; kingdom Metazoa; phylum Chordata; class Mammalia; order Afrosoricida; family Chrysochloridae; genus Chrysochloris; species Chrysochloris asiatica. The sequence goes on along the minus strand of NW_006408541.1, from coordinate 1,611,620 downwards.
GAAAATGCTGCTTGTCTCTCTGGAGTCTGGCCCAAGTCTGCAGATAGCAGCTTCTAACCAGTCCGATAACCTCGCTCACAGTGAAATAGCCCGAACACCATTTAGAGAGAGCTGCTGGATTTGATGAGATAGTGCCTTAGGCACCCATGAACCAATTTGCGGTGGGAGACGTGCAGAAATGGTTGTTTTCTTCATAGATCCCCCAACGGAACACAGCCCAGGGCTCTGGGAGCTTCAAAGAGACTTCTCACCCTGGCCTCTTGAAATTTCAGGCAAAACCCAAACAGTCGTCATTCTTATCGCCGCCATGAAATGATGTGTTTGTGTAACTCTGCGTGGAACCTGTTTGCCATGGGAGAGACACCCCAGCTGCTGTCTGGGCTCGAAGCCAACCCCTCACCCCTTTCCCACGTTGGACCAGCACAGGCTCCCAGCACCACTTTCGGGAGGCAGGTTCCAGACCAGTACCTTGTTCTGGAGATGTTTAAATAGCTGAAAGGGGAATGCAGTGTTCCCTTCTCTTCCTCCCACCTCCACCCCACGTTCCCCTGAATAAGCTGGTTTCCCCCCATTGCCAATGAGTCGATCCACTCCTACTGACCCTGGAGGACAGAGGAGAGCTGACCCATGGGGTTTCCACGGCTGTCGTGTTTACAGAAGCTGACCGCCTCATCTTTCTCCCCCGAAGTGGCTGCTGGATTCAAACCTCCGATCTCTTGGTTAGCAGCTGGGGGCTTCACCACTGCACCACAGGGCTCTATCCAGGGTGGGCAGACCATTGCAGCTGGACCATTGAATATTCAACTCCCTCCACTCCCCAGTGTGGGCCCCCTAGACAACTAGGAGTCACAGATAGCCCACCACCGCCCCTCTTACCCCCACAAAAGAGCATTTCCCCTCCTGGTGTCTGTCTGTTCTGCCTGGCTTGGAGAAACAACTCCCTCTCAGAGTTCTTGAAACATTTATCATCCTGAAGACCTGCAGGCAATTAATCACAGCTGCCTTGAATATCTCTTCTATTGTTGTATCTCACGGCTGTTTAACCCTTATCAGCAGCGGGAGTTTTCAATATCTTGTCTTTCTAGCTAGCTTCCAGAGAGCTGGACAACGTCCACCTCTCTGTCTCTGGGCCTGTACCCACCATGGGTCTTGGACCTGTGGCTCTCAGGGGAAAGAGTTGTGTTCTGTTCTAAGAGCAAAATGTTTCGCCTGGAAAGGACCCAGCTAATCAGCACTCAGCAAAGGGCCCCGACTGTCAGGGTGATGGCCCATGTCCCTGGTTCACTGAGACATTTACTCAGCAGTGAAGTGTGCCAGAGGAGCCCTGGTGGTGCAGTGGATAGAGCGCTTGACTGCTACAGTCTGCAGTTCTAACCCACCAGCAGCTCCGCTGGAGAAAGATGTAACCGTCTGCTTCTGTCAAGATGGCGGCCTTGGAAACCCCATGGGCTGCTCTCCTCTGCCCTGTGGGATCACTGTGAGTTGGAAACCAGTGCCAGGCATCAGACTAGGGGCTCCAGAAGCCACCAGAAAGTTGTTGTTGGTGGTAGTGTTAGGTGCTTCTAGTCGGTTGTGATTTATGGTGCCCTGGAGTCCTGGTGTGGCGCTGTGGGTTAATGTGCCAGACTGCAAAGCCATTTGAACTGCAAGGTTGGTGGTTCAAGCTCACCAGCTGCTCCTTGGAAACCCTATACAGGGTCACTATGGGTCGGAAATCGACTTGACGGCACTCAACAACAATAACACAACAACTATGTAGAACAGGACGGAAAATGTCTTCGTGTCTGAGCCACTGTTTGAGGCTTCCACACTGACCGTCTACTTAACTAACCGTAGTAGCCTTCCCTAGCCACTGGTCGTTCCTAGTGCCCAGTCGGAAGCGCCAGCCTCGGTTTCCTCCAAATGAACCCACCTTTCCCTCAATGGAAAGACCCGTGGTCAGGTGACAGGGCTCTTTGGGCCTGGGCGAAGGTAGTTGTTTTGAGCAGAGGTGTGTGAGCAGAAATCCGAATCAGCTTCTCCAAACGAAGGAAATGGCAGAGAACACATGGTCTCCAGGAACCAAGGAAGACCCCACTTCTCCTGCCTTTTCCTTAGAAACCATCATCCACGTCCCAGCAAACCCTCTCCGTGGTCCAGACCCAGGGGCAGTACACAGGCCCATCTGGAGTCATTTCCCCTATGGGACACCCTTGTCGCATGTTCCAAAGCTCCTCTGGTTCCTCCATGGAGAATGGGTGCAGGGTATAGGGGTGGGGTAGCCTGGGTTGTGGGGAGAGAGGTACAGGAGACCTAGCAGGGTGAGAGGAGTCAGAGGGTACACTCTGAACCCTGGCTGCCTTACGGAGCACCCCAAAACTGGGCTCCCTGCTGACCCTCACCCACATCATACCACATGTTGACTTCAAGCCAGCTTGTTTGCTTCCCAGAGGATGGGGCTTCATGGGGGCACAGCTTCTGGCTTAAGTGTTTCTGCTGGTGAGTTCTGGAAAGAAAGGGCAGACAGGCCGCTGTGTTCCTCTCCTGGGGTGGTCACGAGGCTGGGGCTCTGTCCCATCTGTGGGCCTCATTACGACAATGCAAGCTAGAATGAGTTTGCAGGGCGATCTCCCGGGCTGCACATCATACCATGCAAATCCTTGGATTCTAAACCATGCCTCACTCCGACCCAGCGTTTATAGCCCTCCTGGGGTCCATTCTTCAGCCACTTCCCAGAAAAAGCCTGTTTCAGGGGCAGCTGAGACTGGCCCAGGCCCCCTCCGAGGGCCCCCAGCCCATGGACAATGGGTTCCCTGCCAGTCCTGCAGATGTAAAAATGACTGAGAGATATACTTTCCTGGCCCCGCCCGATGTGGCTTTAAAAAAAAACAAAAACAAAAAAGTTAAAATGTATTATTATTACTATAATTATTGTGGAATCCAAGGTGGCCTTGCCTCCACCTAGCACCAAAAGCTAAGGAAGCAGTGCCTGGCCCCTTCTGAAGTCACATGGAAAACAAGGAGATACCCCTTGAGAAGGAGCGGGCACAGAGAAGGAGTTGGGGGCGGAGTCTATTGAGCACTGCGCACTCGCTGCTACTGCTGCTTTCTCCTCCAGGGGGCGCTGGGGTCTGGAGGCAGCTCTGGATACAGAGGGACATCTGTCCACAGCCAACTGCCACCTCTGTTGTGGCTTGAATTTTGTCTGACTCCCCTGCCCAGATTCATGTCCACCAAGAACATCTTAGGTTATGTGCAAATAGTGTCTCTGCAGATGAAGTTAGTCAAGGGTCTGAAGATGTGGTCATCTGGATTTAGTTTGGGTCCTACACTAACTACTGGTATCCTTGCAGAAAGCAGACTCAGCCACAGAGAAGAAGGCTCCATGTAGTTGGCACCCCCGACTCACACACGAGCGTCAGGGACGACCCCCTGCCTGGCCCTTCGGTAGCCCCACGACAAGTTGGAGATCAGATCATTGTGCCTCACGGGGTTTCCAGGGCTGGCTTTCAGAAGTAGACCTCCAGAATTTTCTACCTAGTCCACCTGAGTCTGGTAGCTCCATTGAAACCTTCAGCATCCTAGGAACACACACGCCTCCATCTCTAGACAGGTGATGAGGTGTGGTGGCCATGAATGGAACCCAGGTCTCTGGCATGGAGGCTGAGACTGCTACAAAACCACCACTGGTTTCAGTCATACATAATGCATGTTCAAAATCCACTGGTCATTGGGTTGGTAGTTTAGTCAGTGGTCAGTTTATAGCCTAGAGACTGAGAGGTAGCTGGAGAGAGAAGAGAAGGGATAGCAGAATTTGGTTGCCAGGTAGGAGATAGGAAATGGGCAACAGCTGGAGATGAAGCACTTATTTTATGGCCACAAATACTTACGTACCTAGGATATCCTAGGTGCTGGAAGGGGGGAGGGGCACTGAGGTCCCCTCCCAGGAAAACATAGCTCCTGTGTGCCTTCATGAATTCTATGCTCACTTCTCCCCAAAGCCAGGCTTCAGAGCTGAGATTCACTCCTCCTTGGTACACAAGGCTTCTGCCCCCACATGGAGCAGGAGGTGGTTCCGGCTCTGTTTAATGAACAGTCCTGTGGGCGGGAGAAAGGCCTGGTCAAAGGGCCCCGAGTTCATATTTTCTTCTCGAGAAAGGAAAAATACTACTTAGACCCACACAGCAAACACATCCGTGTGGGTGCGATTTTCTGATCCACAGGTCAGAGTTTTCCCTTAATAAACCAGGAAGTCTCGCCTCCTCTTCTTCCATCAAGACAGCTACAGAATGGTCCCTGTAGACATTTCTTCCCAGAACCAAAAACTGGAGGGAGAGAGGGAGGGGGAAGATGGATTAAAAAATGAAAGTGTAAGAAAAGTAAAGGTCAAGCCATGCCTACAATGTAGAGAGCTGTGGCAGAGAACTCTCTAGAAAACCCGTGAGGGCCCCAGCCCAGCCTTCCTCGGGATCCTGTTCCCTGGACTTATCTCTCTTTCCGAGATTTTGTCTTCAGACAGAGTGATGCTTCTGAGAGGAACAAAGCTACAGAGCCCAGGGACCTCGGGGTGGGCATCTCTGCTGTTCCTGTGTCTTCATCACCTGTAAGAGACCAGTGCCATGGCCTGAGGAGTCTCCCCCTACCAAACGCCACTGGAGCTCTCCCGCTCTGTGGTGAGGAGCTGCCCGCAAAGCTGCTTGTAGACAAGGTCTCTGGTGGTCAGGGCCTCCTATGGCTGAAGCTGTCCCCCCCGTGTCACGGAATACTCTAGCCTTGGGGTCCCCAAAGGCTCTCTGCAGGACCACTGAATCCAGTGACTGGACAGGTGCATCCATCCTGCGGTCCTGCCCACCAAGAACACTTGGAAGTGTCTGGAGTCAGTTGTGGTTGTAACTGGGGCAGGGGTGCTAGGAAACAGCCTATACTGCACAGGAAACAAAAACAAACCTATTGTCATCAAGGGGTTTCCAACTCCTGGCCACCCCAAGTGTGTCCGAACAGAACTGTGCTCTGAAGGGTTGATGTTTTTGGAAGTAGATTGCCCCACCTTTCTTTCAAGCTACTTCCAGGTAGACTTACCTCTAGCCTTATGGTTAGCATTTCCACCACCCAGGGAATCCAAGTATGTCTCTAGCATCCCCATCCCAATTCAGGAGAAAAGATAAAAACTCCATACCCTTTGCCATGGAGTCGGTTCTAATTCATAGTCACCCGACAGGACAGCATACAGGTGTCCCCGGGGGTCTCCAAGACTGTAATCTCTTTCTCCTACCCAGCAACTGATGGGTTTGAACAACCAAACTTTCAGCTTGCAGCTGAGTGCTTGAGCACTGCACCACCAGGCCTCTTCACTCAAGAGGTGGTGCTAGTGGTGGTGGTGGTATGCCATCGAGTCACTTCCAATCCATAGCCACCCTGGTAAGGGCTTCCAAGGCTGTGAATCTTCATGGGCGCAGCAAGTCTCAGCTTTCTCCTGCGGAGCAGCTGGTGGATTCAAACAGCTGACCTTGCGGTTAGCAGTCCAGCTCATAATCCACTACGCTACCCGGGCTCCTTTCACTTAAAAAAACATCTGTAGATTCTCCATTTCAAACTCTGTGGAGGAGCGAGGTCCTGGCTACTCCAGGCCCTGAGCCGTCTGTTTCCTGAGGCTCATCCAGGCTCACGGCCAAGGGCCAAGGCTGACATGCCTAAGAGTAGCAACCCCTCATTTCACACCACGGGCCCCAAGACCCTGGCTCTGGTCCATGTGTGCCACTGTGTGTCCTCTCCTCCATACCTCCAAGCCCCAGTGACTTGGGGTCAGGCCACCCCACACTGCCCAGGGTACCCACAGCTGGGCTTACAATTGGAATCCCTCTTTTATTTCCACTGTGGGAACCACCTTTTGCACTGCAGAGATTCATTCAATCATTTATTCTTTCGTTTGCTCAACAAATACAAACAGGGAGCTCACTTTGCATGTGAATGTGGCAGAAAGAATGAGGCTGCCCTAAGCTACAAGTGGTTCTGAGAGGAAGGTGGGAACATCCATTGTGCCAGCTGTGGTGGGAGTGAGGGGAGGCTCCAGGTTCTTTTAGCCTCTCAGCACTAATTGTCCCTCTTCCGGTAACAACACGAGATATCCTGGTGGTGATGTGATTAAGCGCTTGAATGCTAACCAACAAGGTCTGCAGTTCGAACTTGAGATACTCCACAGGAGAAAGAAGGGAGTCTGGTTCTGTAAAGATGGCGGCTTTACAGGAGAAAGAAGGGAGTCTGGTTCTGTAAAGATGGTGGCTTTACAGGAGAAAGAAGGGAGTCTGGTTCTGTAAAGATGGCGGCTTTACAGGAGAAAGAAGGGAGTCTGGTTCTGTAAAGATGGTGGCTTTACAGGAGAAAGAAGGGAGTCTGGTTCTGTAAAGATGGTGGCTTTGGAGACCCTATGGGGTAGCTCTACTCGGCCCTATGGAGCGGGAATTGTCTTGACACAAAGGGTGTGATTTTTCTGGTGGCAACACCTGAATTTCCTTGGGGAGCATCCTTCCACCCCACAGAAGTCAGTGTTTGGGGCCTTTGGGGCCTCGCCCAGCTCTGGGTCTTCAGATGCATGTAAAAATCCCATCCTGGGGCCAGTGATCCATTAGGTCAGGGGTGGGAACACGTGGCCCAGTGCAGGCCAGAGTTCTGGGATCTTTCTTGGGATGACCAATGAGTAGTCAAACAGTGGAATTGGCTAATGTAACTGAAAAACAAAGACATCCAGTCCAGACATCTGTGTGTGTCAGAGTAGAAGTGGGCTTCACAGAGCTGTCCTGAGCTGAGTTTTCAGAATAGTTCATCAAGCCTTTCTCCCAAGGTGCTTTGTGTTAGCAGCTGAATATGTTAACTCTTTGCACTACCCAGGGTCTCCCAGGCTACTTCTTGTTAGGTGCTGTCGACTTGGTTTCGACTCACGGAGACCCTCTGCACAAGAGCCCAGTTCTGCTCCTTCCTCACCAGTGTTGTTCTGTCTGAGCTCATTACTGCTGTCACTGCGTCAATTACCAAGCATGATGTCCTTCTCCAGGGACTGGTTCCTCTCGATAACATGTCTGAAGTATGAGAGACAGAGTCTCGCCATCCTGGCTTCTAAGAAGCATTCTGACTATACATCTCCCAACACAGATTTGTCTGTTCTCCTGGAAGTCCATGATCCTTTTAATATTCATGTCAAACCCCATAATTTAAATGGATCGATTCTTCGGCAGCCTTCTTTATATGTTGTCCAACTGTTTACATGCATATGAGGCAATTCAAAATACCACGGCTTGAATCAGGCATACCTTAGCCCTCAAACTGGAGTCTTTGCTCTTGAACACTTTAAAGAGGGCTTGTGCCGCAGATCTGTCTACTGCAATATGCCATTTGATTTCTTGACTGCTGCTTCCATGAGCATTGATTATGGATCCGAGCAAAATGAAACAACTCCATTTTTTTCTCTGTTCATCATGGTGTTACTTACTGGTCCAGCGGTGAGGATTTTTTTGGTTTTCTTTACAATGAGGCACAATGCATAAGGAAGGCTGTGGTCTTTGATCTTCATCAGGAAGTATTTTAAGTTCCCTTTGTTTCCAGCAAGGAGGCTGAATTATCTGCATATCGCAGGTTGTTAATGAGTCTTCCTCCAATCCTGATGCCAAATTCGTCTTCACATACTCCAGTTTCTCAGATTATTTGCTCAGCATAGATTGAATAAGCATAGTGAAAGGAGACAACCCAGAAAGATACCTTTTCTGATTTTAAACCATTCAGTATCCCCTTGTTCTGTTTGAAAAACTGCTTCTTGGTCTAAGTACAGGTTCCTCATAAGCACAATTAAGTGCTCTGGAATGCCCACTCTGAGCAATGATATCCAAAGTTTGTCATGATCCGTGAACTATGGATAACACTGCTACGAGTCAAGGCCCAACAATCCATCCATTCTTCCATCTATCTGGACGGCTTCCTGAAAGCAGAATTCCAGGTCTTCAAATGAGTGTGGCTAGAGCACACAAGTGCTGGACAAGCTCCCAGTGACCCCTCCACCCAGCGTCAGTTGCAGACATATTGCATACCAGGTGACGCTGGACTAGGCAGTGTTCTGTTTGCTCTGCATGAGGTTGCCATGATTGGAAAGGATTCGACAGTATCAAACAACAACACCTCATACCGGGGGGGCTCCTAGGAAAGGTGCATGCAGTTCAAGTTTCCAAGAGGCTCAGCAAGAGGGTCTGAGCCCTCTGACCAGCATGTTGGTGGTTCCCTGCTTCTGTTCCCTCTGGTTTGCAGACCCCAGCCCACCCCCCAATGATCATCTAGGCTATGTTGTCTCCACAGTATGGAGACAAACCATATGACACACATTGTCCCACAGTCAAACACGGGGGAGATGGTGGTTTTTGTATTAGACTTCAGGTCTCCTCTGGAGGAATCTAGGAGGCACTAAAGGGCTGCTGCTTTGGGTGTCAAAAGAGCCAGGCAGAAGGTCAAACTCTGCCACTAGACAGCTGTATGCCCCTGGACCAGTGGCTCCCCTTCTCTGAGCTACAATGTCTCCAGGTGTCTATGTGTTTTGTTTGTTGAGCACCGTCAAGTTGTTTCCAACTCATAGTGACCCTATATAGGGTTTCCAAAGCTGTACATCTTTGCAGGAGTAGAATGCATCATCTTTCTTTCATGGAACAACTGGTGGGCTTGAAGCGCCGACCTTGTGGTCCACACCAGTGTGTATCCTACAAAGCCACAACACTCCGGTGTGTCTCTCTAAGACAGTGTTTATTTCTAAATCAAAAAGATAAGAGCCAGAAGACATGGGACTGACCCAAAGCCCTGCCTTAGCTCTCTAGCGAGTCTATAACTTCAATGCCACAAGGGGCAGCTTTAACAAACAGGAATGTATTTTCTCCAAGTGTTGGAGGGTAGCAGTCGGAAGAATTCAGGTCACCGGCTCTCTGTGTTTTGCATCTGGGGGAGGTCCCTTGTCTCTTTCCTATTTCTGCTTCTTGACTCCCTTGAGAGCTCATCTGTCGGCCACCATCTCTCCGCGTTTGCTTGGTACTCAAACTGTTCCTTTCTACCTCAAAAGAGAGTAACTTGAAATATACTTGCTTTATTAGCAGAGCAAAGAAAATCTATTCCCAAATGGGGTTATAATCACAGGTGTAAGGGTTGGGATTTACAAATCATATTTTGAGGTGGTGGTGGCTGCGTGGCTATCCAGGTGGCTCCGATTCACAGCGACCCTGTACAGGGTTGCTGAAGAGCAGCTAGTGGATTTGAACTGCTGATCTTACAGTTAGTAGTCCAATGTGTAACCCACTATGCCACTGGGCTCCTCACATATTTTGTTGGGGGGAGAACATAATTCAACCTATAAGAGACCCCCATCTGCTAAACTAGGAAAAGACACCAGTTTCAACCCAATTCCCAGAGCTACTTCTCTCTGTTCATTTATTTGCTATTCCAGGCAGAATAGGATAGAAAATTCTGTCAAATAAAGACAGAAATGCTTCATGTTGCTAATGGCATCCCAGGGAAATGAAGCGGAAAACCGCGTGAGTTATTGGACTTCACATGATACTTTTCTCAGGAGCCCTGGGTGGGAGGAAGTATGATTTCCTTGGAAAGATGGGATTCTGGTGGGAGTGATCCAAGCAGGGGACTGGGCCTTCCTAGTACAGATGAAGGATGGAAGAGTTGGAAGCCCACCCAAGGCCAAGACGGAGACATGAAATCCATCTCTTTCTCTGTCCTGCACACACATGTTTTCATACCACATTTTCTCCCCAACAAAAAAACCGTGTGTGGGCTTTCACATGGCCAACTGTGACCAAAGCTTGGACTCCAGGATGCTGTTGGAATAAAATCTAAACTCCTCTCTGTGGCCTCCAAAGCCAAGTATGACCCAGCCGTGGTTCCAACCCCGACTACACATTCCACACCCTGACTCTCCAGCCTGCCTGGCTCCTTCTATTCCTCGAAGACTGCAGTTCACCCCTCTATGGAGCTTTCATCCTTGAAGTCCCCTCCTCCTGGAGTGCTGTCTCCATTACTGTCCCCTCATTCCCCAAACACATCTAGGCTAACACTACTTTCCAGATGCCTCCTTTCAGACCATGCAACTGTGGGAAGTTGAGCATCACTTTGTATTGTTCCCAGAGTTGGGTCTGGTACTGGCTGGCACATGATTGGTGAGCCTGCCAGACCCATCCAGAAGAGCAGAAAGGCATCTCAGCACACTCGGGGCTGTGGCACAGATGTGACCTTACGCGGTGGTGGTGCTAGCAGTCACTGTAAGTCTGTGTCTCTGTGTCCAGTGCTGGCGCTTGGCTACCACAAGGCGGGCAGTCGAGAGGGATGGTGGGCATGAGGCAGAGGAAAGCAGGAGCAAGCTGGAGCCCCAGGGGACAGACAGAAGGAAACCTGTGACTGTTCTTATTGCCTGTAACCTGTTCCTGCAGAAGCTAAGCCCACATACCTGGCCCAGGAACCTTTCCGAGTTGATACAGTACCTGAGGGAAATCTTCAGGCAGCTTCCCACCCCACATGGTGAGTCGGCATGTCAGCAACAACATGGGTTATCTATAGAACATAAAGAGTTGGCCTTCCAACTCTTGCAAGTACCATTGGTTGAGTCCGATCCTAGTACTATTCAGTTAGTGGGTCATCCTAACTGTAAACACACAAGCAGAGAAATTCTTGGAAATGCACTTGGAGCCTGGTTAAGTTGACATTTTCCCAAGTGATCACACTAGGGCCATACTCAGTAATGACTGATGGAAGGGAGAGTGGTATTGGATGAGTGTCAACTCTTCTAGCCAGGCATATGGGACTCACTATTGTCCAACCTCTGTCTACCCCACCTCTGAGCCCAAGTCCTCCTTCCTGCCAGCCCAATCTCACAGTGTTCTTATTCAGGTCCTCTCTCTTCATTAGGTCACAACTCAACTGTCCAGCCATGTGTCCTTTTGTAGTCATTTCAAACCAAAGTGGGGTCACAGCCTCCCTCTTAGTCCCCCTTCTAGGAGACAGTCATTAGAACAGATTTCTTATTTATCTTTCCAGAGATTTCAACTCATCACTTACCAACAAAAAGTTCATGCTCATTTTCTCTGCTGCACTTTGTTTTTTTCTTTTCATATCTTGCATTTTTTCCCTCTCAACATTTATTTTATCATTCCAAATCAATACACACAAGACCACTTTATTCTTTTTCGCTGATACAGAGGAGTCCATATAGGAGTCCATATAGGAGTCTTTTATTCCACTGGTTCATTTTTTGTTGGAAATTTAGACTGTTTCCAGCTTTCGCTTTGGTAGACAACACTGCAGCGAACATCTTTGCACACGCCTAGGTCATAACACCTGTTCCTTCTACATCTGGTCAACTCCATATATATCACCTCCTCCAAGAAGCCCGCCTGGATCTCCACTGCTCAGTTATGTTGGCTAACCCTCTTTGGCTTCCAGACATCTGACTCTAAGATCTTCCTGTGTCTGACGTTTCCTGTGTTGTGTTCACGTCTGGATTTCCAAGACAATTCAGTAAATGTGAACCGAATGGAAACCCCTAACTTTCAAGGGACCCCACCCTAATTTATGTATCTGTCCACTCTTCCCGTGGCTCTATCGGGCCAGGTTATTGGTTTTGTCACTCACTCACCTTATTTGGAGTCTCACTTTTGGCTCTACTACGCTGCTTCCTCCTACCCAGAATCCCCTCTTTTCTGGAGCCCAACCTTTCCCTGCCCTTCAGGGCTCAGGTCCCCTCTACTTGTTCTGTGAAGGAAGCTTTCGCTGAAATTGTAGTCTCTCCCTTTTCTGAACTGCTACTGCCCTTCGAGCCACTTGGGAACATTTTTTCAAGCTCCATTGCTCACTAATTGTCCCCCGTCTGCTGGTTTTGCGTCCCCAGGCAGACTGTGAGTATTTTCAGAGCAGAGTGTCTTAGACAAGTCTTGCTTCTCTTACAATGCCGGGATCATGGTATCTGTTTGATACTTTCGTACTAGTAAAATGATTGAGTTGGAGCCTCATCCCCAATTTCCAACAGCATTCTGTCCAATAACTCCTTGATAAGTCAATTCCAACGTAAATCGAACACCTCTTTCGTTTTTTGCTTCCAGTACAGGGTCACTATGAGTCGGAACTGACTCGAGGGCAGTTAACAACATCATTGCCTTTATTATCAATCAGTACCCTTATAAATACTAACTTTATATCTGCAAGTTTACATTATATAGAACCGTAAAGATATATTTTAATGGTGGTGGTGGTTATGTGCCATGGAGTCAATTCCAACTCATAGCCACCCTGTATAGGGTTTCTGAGGCTGTAAATCTTTACAGGAGCAGAAAGCTTCATCTGTCTTCTGAGAAGCAGCTGGTTCAAACTGCTGACCTTGCAGTTAGCAGCCCAGTTCATAACCCACTATGCTAGCAGAGCTCCTATATTTTAACATGTACATAAAAATGTACAAATCATAAAAATGTACCCTGACCATGAAGAGGAGTTAAGCGATGTTGGCATTTTGTCCGTTGTGATAATAACTCCCCTTTTGGAAAGTTCTGGAGCTTCTGGATTTTGTCTAGAAACTCTGGGGGTGAGGATGGTATGTGTAGGGAGAACACTAGTGGAACTTCTCTGTGTGGTCCTTTCCTTTATCCCTTCATATATTTCATGATACCATCTCCCTGCTGCCCAAGTCTGCCTGTCAACGTTAGCAAGGACATCAGGGTTTGGATCCATGTAGTTAAGCAACTGAAGCCCCTGGATTAGTCTAGAAAACTCTTCCTCTATCCCTGTCACTGTCAAATCTCCTTCCCACTGTAAAACCTCATTCTTTCTTTCTTCCTTCTTCAACATTTCCTTCCTCTGCTATCCGGCAGTGTTTTAAACAGTAAATCTTAACATTGAGCATCTGTGAGTATCTATCTGGAATGATAGGATCGGTAAATTACGTGCTGCATCTTTGTGTGTAGTGCATATTGCTAACAATAGTGTCGTGAAGTCGGTTCCGACTCATAGTGACTCTGTATAGGGTTCCCGAGGCTATAAATCTTTATGGGAGCAGAAATCCTCATCTTTCTTCTGCGGAGCATCTGGAGGATTTGAACTGCTAATCTTGAGGTTAGCAACCCAATGTGCAACTCACTATGCTACTAAGGATCTTAAGATGTACAAAACCAAAATTAAACAAAAAGGACAGTCATAAGTACAGTCTGTCATAGCTCAAAGACATCGTAACTCGAGGACTGTTGCTATCGGGCGCCCTTGAGCAATTCCCACTCATAATAACTCTATAGGACAGGGTTCCACTGCTCCCATAGGGTCTCCTTGGCTATCGTATTTATGGGGGCAGATCTTTTTGGCTCCAGGTCTTCCCCATGGAACCACCAGGAATATTTGAACTGGCCAATCTTCAGGTTAGCATATGAGCGCTTAACTGTTTCATCCCCAGGGCTCCTTAGTGGAGTGCTGCTGATACTGATCGCTCAAACTTGTCCCCAGGGCTGCAAGAAGTAGTAAAAATCACGGCCCTGGTAACCTCTATTGTAGGAGACTGGTCCCACAGAGAGAAGCCTGGGGGAGTCTGGTTTTCTCTTGCCCTTTCTCTTGCGTACAGGGTTGCTGTAAGTCGAACTGACTCCATGGCACCTAACAAAACTTAGATTGGGCCATCTACAAGAACAGCTTTTGGCCAGATCAAGTCTTCCGATTCTGATGTCCTCGGACCGGAACAGCATCTTCCTGTTGGACATTGGGCCCCTGAACTGTCAACCCAGGTCCTAAAACAGGAGCGCCAGAGAGAATCGAATGTGCTTCTCCCAGATCCACCATATTTCCAGGGGTATTTTGACCCAAGTCCGCCTCAATCAACCTTGATTTCCATCAAGACGACATGAAACAAGGTGGTCACTCTCATGGGCCAGAACAGGTAAGTCACATCTATTAGAGCCGAGATGCTTCTCACTGGGTTTAGGACTGAAATTTGGAAGGAAAAAAAGAGAAAAAGAGGGGAGCCAGAGACAGGTTTTATCGCCGACAATCCAACCTTGATCTAGACTGCCCGCCGCTCAGGATGGGCCAGCCTTTCCAGGGGCAGAAGAGAAAGGCCAGTTGGAAACAGCTTCAGACCTACTGAAAGTTGTGGGGTTCCCCTGACAGCCCCCCCCGCCCCCCCCAACTGTCCTTGGTTGAAAGAACCTTCTCATTCACATACCCTCTGAGGCATGTGGGCTCTGGGTGGCTTTTTTTTTTCAGTTCCCAGTTCCCTGGACCCTGGTCAGCCTTGAATTTGAATTCAAACCTGACTCCTGATCCCTGGTCTTAGACCATAGAACAAAGATCCCTCTTCCTACTGTTATGTCTACCCAGCCCACTCCCCATAACTCACTCATTCAATCAGGCACAGTCAGTGGATTCATTCTCCACAGTGGAGCCAGGCAAGTGGTTATGTGCTCGGTTACCAACCCAAAAGCTGGAGGTTCCAGTCCACCAGAGGTGCCTCCAAGGAAAGGCCTGGCATCTACTTCCCCCCAATCAGCCACTGAAAACCCTCGGAATGTGCAAGTTCTCCTCTGACTTGATGACAGGTGTTTTCCCTCTGTAGTAGGTGCTGGAGACACAGAGGTGAGGATCCCCACCGCGTGGAGCAGACGAGAGAAGAGCAGATTGCCCCAAGACAAGTCACGGATAAGCAAGCCCAGGGTTTTGTGTGTCAAGAAGCTCCAGTGAATGTGGAGGACGGAGGCGTCACCAGGGACATCTGAGCTTGCTCTTGAAAGGTGAGGGGGAATTTTCCAGGAGAAGAGGGTTGGGAGTTGGGGAAAGAGGGCAGTCAGAGAAAGTATCCAGGTTGAGGGTATCAAACGCCGAAGGGATAGAAATGTTCAAGTAGACAGTATAAAGGATGAGCAGGACAAGGGCTTGGAGGTGGGTGGAGTGATGGAGACTGTGGACCTGTTTCCAGGCAGAGTTAGGGAATTCATTGCTTTCTGACAGGCAGTAGGGAGCCACAGCAGGTGTCTGATCGAGAAAGTAGCATGATCTCTTTAGGAAAGTGATGGTTTAGAGAACACGATGAGCCAGGCATGGAAACCAGCTCGAGATAGGCAATGGTGACAAATTTCTAGGCAAGAGGTTGTGTGAGCAGTAGAGAACAGTGGACTGATAGCCAGGCAGAATGTTTGCAAGGTTGCCCATGGATGGGGTTGGGGTGGGAGCTAGGATGGTAGATGATGCCAATGGCCCTACCTGGAGGAGCAGTAGCAACAGCAAGTTCCCTGGTGACATAGGTGGTTTGGGTTTGGTTGCTAAGCCACTCAGTGGCACCACAGAAGAAAGCCCTGGTGATCTGCCCAGCAAAGCCTCTGGAGCTCGGTTCTAGAACACATGGAGTGGCCAGGAGCCAGACCGAGCCAACAGTGATGGTTTCGGTTTGGTTTTTGTTATGAAGACTAAGGGTTGGGAAGACACTGGTTCACTGTTGGGTGTGTAGACCTTGTGACATCTGGGGAGCGGGGGTCCAGGCTGCTTCATGCAGATGCAAGTTGGAAAGCTACAGGGTGTATTCCTAGTGAGGGGAATTGGTGGAGAGCCCCATGAATAGGTGGTACCTGAAACCAAAGGAGGCGGGCAGGAGGACAGCGCAAGGGCAGCACCCTGGGGAAGGCCAACGTTTGGGGGCTGGGCCACCAAAGACATGCAGTAAAGGAGGAGACTCAACCCCAAGCTCGAGTCCCAGAAGCCAGAGGCATGAACGATCAGGAGAGGCACAGGCACTGTGGAGGGTACAGCCTAGGCCAGGGATCTGGGCCACTTGTGCGCCAAAAGCATCGGTTTCGGAAAAGACCAACTTATAGTACATTTGTTTGGATAGATCTGACCTGCCACCTTTGTCTTCCTGAGTCCAGAGGTGGCCAGGTAGCCAATCCAAGAACTATTCCTTTTTGGCCACAGTGATTGCTTCAGGATACGGATGTGGCTTGAGACAGGATTATGGGAGTCACTGGGAAAGAGACAGCTCTGTCAGCTGGGGTTTCTGTGCTGTGAAACACAAGTGCTGAGTTTCTAGATATCAATTTGTCACCTCGGGACGGGAGAAGCTGGACTGAGAATGAAAGTGACCCAGAGGAAGGAAGGGCTGACAGACAGAGGGACACTTGTTGATATCATCAGACCCAGCTACACCTCGACTTTTTAGTGATTTCGGCCAACACATTTGCTTTTGTTGTTGGGTGTCGTCACGTCAGTTTCGATTCATAGCTATCAAGTGCAACAGAGCAGAGCTACCTCATACAATTTTCTAGGCTGTCATCTTTACGGGAGCAGACGGCGAGGGCTTTCTCCCATGGAGCCTTGCAGTTACCAGTTGAGCACTTGACCACTGTGCCACCAGGATACCTTTGAAGCTCCATCACCTGCAACCAAAGGAGTCCTGCCCGTATGAGGAGAACCGTGTGGCTACTGAGGAGCTGCCGCCTTCAAGAGCAGTGCCTAGAGAAGACTGGAGCCCAGCCCAGCACTTGCACTTGACCTAGAATCCCAAGGATAGGATGAGTTGGAAAAACCTAGACATGGATGAGTTGGAAACACCTGGTTTCCTTTATATTTGTCAACCCTGGTTTGACACCTCACCTTTTCGTTGCTGCCAACTAGACGGCTGAGATGCAAGAGTGGCTTATTTGAATGCACGTGTGCCAACATCGTCCTGAAAAGAACGGGACTCCACAGCTGACACCAAACAGTCTTCTTCTTCTTGGGCCTCCAAGGTTGGGACCCATGTACCTCAACATTGCTTCAATCTTGAAGATAACCAAGGATGGACACGTGGTGTGATGGGCCCAGGGCTGGGGAGAGGCCCAGGAAGGAGACCACTTTGTACTGAGTGGTCTGGGGAAGGAACTAGACAGGGGAAGCTTGAGAAGAGAAGGCCATGGTGGTTGAAGCATGGTGAATTGGGGGGTGGGTGGACCATGGAACTCTAGTCTACACCATTGGGTTCTGATTGTCTGATATTATCTGGCTCTTAATATAATGGTGGTGATGGTGTGCCATGGAGTTGGTTCTGACTCACAGCGACCCTGCATAGGGTTTCCAAGACTGTAAATCTTGAGGAGAACAGAAAGCCTCATCTTTCTCCCAGTTTTGAACTGCTGACTTTGAAGTTAGCAGCCTGACTCCTAAGCACTATGCTACCAGAGCTCCTTTCTTAATATAATTGTTGTTGTTAGTAAATGCCATTGAGTCCAAGGAGCAGCTGGTGAGCTTGAACCACTGACCTTTGCAGTCTGATGCATTAGCCCACAGCGCCACACCAGGACTCCCCTTAATATAATGTTGTTGTTAAGTGCTGTTGAGTCAATTCCGACTCATAGCGACCCTGTATAGGGTTTCTGAGGCTGTAAATCTTTACGGGAGCAGAAATCCTCATCTTTCTCCCGTGGAGCAGCTGATAGTTTCGAACCGCTGACCTTGCGGTTCTCAGACAGATTCATAACCACTATGCTACCAGAGCTCCTTAATATAATAGGGGCTTCAAAAAAGTTTGTGGAAATATGGACTGGAAAGATGATGGAATTTTTCCACAGTTTTTAGTTCCCTTCTATTTCATTTCATCTTCTGGGCTGTCATACTTGGCTGCTAACCAAAAGGTTGGCAGTTCAAGTCTCCTCAGGGGTGCCCAAGAGCAAGACCTGGTGAACTACTTCTGACAACTTAGACACCGAAGGCCCTGTGGCATCTCATTGTACTCGGACACATGTGGGGTTGCCGTGGGTCTGGATAGATCAGTGTGGGCTATCAGTTCATCCAAGAGTCCTGGGGTGGACTGCAAGGTTGGTTTGAACAGCAAAGTTGGCGGCTCAAACTCACCAGCCACTCCTCGGAAACCCTAAACAGGGTCACCATGAGTGGGAACAGACTGGACGGCACTTAGCAGCAACAACAGCAGTTCGTCCCAGGAGCCTTGGTGACACTTGGCTAAGTGGTTAAGCACTTGGCTGCTGACTGAAAGGCTGGTAGTTTCAGCCTCCACAGTGGCTCTGGGAGTGAGTCTAAGACTGGCCAGACTCTTCTAATAAAGATGGTAACATAGAAAACCCTATGAGGGAAGTTACATGTGGTCACTAGGAGCAAAAAACCTGCTTCACAGTACCTAACAACAATGGGCAGTCAACCCATTCATCCATTCCACAAGACACTGTTCCATCAGACACTGTTGTCAGCTGCCGTGGAGTTGGATCTAACTCATGATGACCCTTATGTGTATGTGAGAGAATGGAACACTGCCAGCTTCTGCACCATTTGGACCATTCTAGCTAAGTGTGAACCCATCGTTGCAGTCACTGTAATGCTTGGTTTTAAAGAACACGCTCACCAAGAGGAAAGGAAGGAAGACTGTCACCCACCCAGCCAGAGAAAACCAGTGTGTCACAGCCTGGAAGAAGCTTCGATTGGGCTGGATCTCCTGGGAAGAGCCTTGCCCTTCAGTTCTCTGGCCCAGCAGACACGCTGTTATGTTGACAGGGTAGAACACTTACAAGCAGAACACCAGACAACAGGAATACATGAAACAATACTCATGGAATTCAGGGTTCTGTGATAAATCAGGTATAATCTTACACTACATTCTAACACAAACACTTACAGTGGAGATGCTTCCATTAATTAGCTTGATTGTTTTCCTGCCAATGCCTAAGAGATGGTGGTTAGTGAATAGTAGTGATGGCCTGACTGGGTGGAGTCTGGAGGGTCCCTGTTTTCTGCTGAGTGGGTTTTGTGAACTGTGGGTATGGACCACAGAGGCAGTCCTTTGGGGCCTCAAACAGGCTGCGATGTGCTGAGAGGTTTGTACTTTGGAAAGGTCACTGTGGCTGTGTGGTAGAGGATGGGAGGGATGCGGGCAGGGAGGAGGGGAAGAGACTGGCAGCTGTTTGGAAACCCACATGAGAAGCAGAATTTGGGCCTAGCTCTGGTAGCGTAGTAGTTATGAATCGGACTGTGAACCTTAAGGTCAGCAGTTCGAAACTACCAGCTGTTCCGCTGGAGAAAGATGAGGCTTTTTGCTCCCATAAAGATTTACAGCCTCAGAAACCTGTACAAGGTCACTATGAGTCAGAACTGACTGCACGGCACATAACAACTAACAACCAAGTAAGTGCAAATCCCTGGACGGTGGGGCTGCGCTCCGTCTCTTGTCTTTCACCGGTGCCTGGCCAGAGCTAACAGAGTCATAGCTCAATTTGTAGAAATGCCGACTGAATTGAATTGTCTGGTAGAAAAAGATAATAGAGTCTGGGAAAAACACAGAGCTGTTGACTTTCTCCGGGGTCTCTGCTTGGGAGAGGTGGAGAGGCTGAAGAGAGCTAGCTGGGAGATTTTCTGACATTGGAAATACTCAAGATTTTGAGGAGCTGTTGGGGAAAGACAGCATACCAAGTTGCTGTTTCCTGAATCTGGCCAGAATCCATTTGTTAGGTTGGATCTGTAGATAGGAGATTTTTGTTTTAAATCCTTAGGGGCTCTTTCTATTCATCTTAAAAAAGAATGGCCACCCATCTACTCAGATAGGAGCTAGAAAGTCCAACCTTAAATCCAAAACCCAGTCCTGAGGAATCAATTTCAACTCATAGCTAACCCAAGTGTGTCAGAGAGTTTACAATGGATGCAGATCATCAGGCATTTCTTCTGAAGTTCCTCTGGGTGAGCTTGTACCTACAACCTTTTGGTTAGCAGTGAAGCATGTTCACTGTGTGCACCATACCACGGGCTCTTAAATGAAAAGATGTCCACCGAAGGCAATAAAACCTGAGAGGCCACTGTAGGCACCTTGAGAATTCCAAACCACAGAACAAGGATCTGGAAAATGTGTTTGGAGAACTTCCAGT
This sequence comes from Chrysochloris asiatica, assembly GCF_000296735.1. Classification (NCBI taxonomy): domain Eukaryota; kingdom Metazoa; phylum Chordata; class Mammalia; order Afrosoricida; family Chrysochloridae; genus Chrysochloris; species Chrysochloris asiatica. The sequence continues at coordinate 1,591,752 of NW_006408541.1, read as the reverse complement.
TCCCACTGCCAAGTTCTCCTCTTTGGAGTTTGTGGTGATGTTACTCAGAGGGAGTAGAGTATCTGTTAACTTCCTATCAGGACAGCCACTGTGCAAAGGAACCCCGCGGCCCAGGTAGGGAGTGTTTACTATGTGCTAGGCCTGTGCAGAAGCTTTCTGGGCCCCGTGTCCTACAAACTCCTTCAGCACAGGTGTGAGTTGGGCCCGGCTGGTACATTCTGCCTTACCATTCACCTGTCAGCACTCTGTCTGCCCCTGCCCTGCGGCTGTCAGCCGGGAAAACCCATGTTTACAGCTCCCTTCAGCACTGATTAAAATGGCAAAAAAAGAACGAAACACTTGTCCCCTAAGTGACTTCTTGGCTCCACAGACAAAAATGTTCGAAAGTGGGTCCAGAGCCCATGAAAGAGGACAAACTTGGGGAGTATTACGGGATCCTCTCCCAAGCCAAGAATGAGTCACAATGAAAGCTTTTAAAATATAAAACCATCAACCTAGATTCCAACTCCAAGGAAACACACACTTGGCCATGAGGGAATGCTTTAAAAAAAAATAATTAAAAAAATCAGGCCTAAGCCACTTGGCAGGAAAATACAACAGCCAAGGAACATTCAACTGTAATAATTTACATCCGTCTCCATCTCCTTTCCAATGTGGGTCAGGGCGTGCACTATAGCAGAATCCTGGTCGGTGTGCACTATTCAGTTTGCACCATTGTGGGCACGTGCACAATCCCATGCCTGACCCTTGAAAGGGATTGGCTGCACGGCTGGCTGCTGCCTTGGGGTTGCTATGCCAATCCCTGAGATTCTTGATTTTACTGACGTTGGGCTCTTGGGTTGCTTGGGGTGGCTGTTTGGGGACTACGAGGATTTTTCTTCCATTATTTATGTCTGCAAGCACATTTCATGTCTCTGTAAGAAATGGAAGCTTGATTGATTTCCTGAATGTAAGAATGAGATTGTCCTGCAATAAATATTTAAGACTGACCAGGAAGGGCCACTACCATCTGCTGAAACACAAGCCCAGAAATTACTTTGTTAAGCTTTCCGGCCAAAGGGAATCAATGAATAACCATCCTATATCATATCTGCTCAGCACCAGAAAACTCACAAAGCTATCTCATTTGATCTTCCCTATAGCTCCAGAGAGGTAGGCAGGACGCGGATTACAAGGATTATGAAAACCCCACTTTATTTTATTTTCCCCTCTTAATAGATAAGGGTTCTAAGGCTCAAAGGCACTCTAGGGAGGTCAGTAGTTGGGGGAAATCTCAAGTCTTTAATTCATTCATGCACGTATTTAACAAACATTTATCTGGCGCTTGCTCCAAACCAGACTAGATGGCAGTTGGTACAAAGATGAATAAAACAGGTCTCTGTCAGGCTCCAGCCTGGGGGAGAGGGCGAGGAGAACCTTCCACGGTTTAGCAAGGCGTTGAGTGCTCACCAGGAAGAAACAGAGCGCGGACCACGTTTTTAATCTGATGTTCTTACCCATGCCAACGTTCAGTTTGCTCTTTACAAATTAATATCTGTCCCCTGCAAGGGAAGTGTGTGTGGTGGGGGTCTTGACGGTGTAACGGGGGTCAGATCTCCCTGGGGAGAGGGGAAGATAACGGGGGATTGCAAGCCGAGTGGGAGTAGAACTCTCCCTCCTAGGGTAAAATATCTCCTGAGCTGACGTGGCGCCCCGGGAATTCCTCCACGAGAGAAACGGGGTCTGTCTTTCCAGGGGTCGCTACACGTGCGCGCAGCTTCCCGCAGTCTGCGGCAACCACGGCTCGGTGGCGCCGTGCCTCTTGCCTGGCCCGGGAAGGCTCCCCGCACGCGTCTCTCCCAGTCCCCTGACTCGGGAAACCTTCGCCCCATCCTCGAAATGAACTCGCCAGCCCTGTACTCGGGCTCTATATTTTCTTTTTATCTTAGTATGCATTTCGAAAATTTCTCCAAAGGTATTTTTTAGTGAATTCTTAGTTTCACAACTAATGCTTAGATACATTCTAATGTACGGGGCGGAGGAATGCCTTATGTGCTCGGCTAGTGCGTTCAAGCCCTATGCGGGCCCTCCTGGCACCCCATTTCGGGGCCGCGCCGGCCCGGGAGTCCTTTGTGAGTGGCAGACAACGGCTTCGGTTTTGCTGGATTTGTCTCTGCAATACCGGTGCTCAGCAGCCGGGAAACGCTCAGAAATTGTCCAAGAGCGAGCGTGTAAAGTTCGTTTATCATAGAAAGTAGGCCCGGCCCCGCAGGCTCCGCGGTGGTCGCGGCTCGTCCGGGAAGGGAAGCTGCTCCCGCCCCAGCCCCGGCTCGGGAAGCGCGGCCGCCGGCCCTCCGCCGGTTCAGGCGGCTCAGGCTCCCGGGTCGCCAGACGTACGGAGCTGGCTTCCCTCGGCCCTGCCCGCTGCACTCGGCCGGCTCCTCGCCGTCTCGGGTGGGGGGAGAGGGCAGCAGACCATTCCCTGGGAAACAGGGCCCAGAGACCCCGATCTCCGGACAGGCGGCGCGGAGACGACCGTCTCGCCCCCGCTCGTCAGGGCTCCCGAGTGCGCTTGGGAGAAAAAGTTTCTATTTTTGGGGGGGTGTCAAAGTTTTCGGGGAACTTTCCCGCTCCATATTCCACAACCCTGCAGTGCCCCCTATAGAAAGTGGCGGCTGGGGCGCCCGGCGACCCCGGCGGGGACGGCGCGCCGAGGCCCGAATGGACCTTGAGCTGGTGAGGTGGTTT
>NW_006408541.1:1549320-1588915 GCF_000296735.1 Chrysochloris asiatica | reverse complement strand
GTCTTTCTGCAGAGCCGAGCGAGCCCGCGAGCGCCTGCAGTGGCGCGTGCTCGGCCTCCAGAGGCGACAGTCTCTAACTTTCCCGCTCCAGCCAGCCAGCGCGGCCCACGCCGGCCCTGCTCGCGCCCAAACTTGCCCGCCGCGCTACTTCCACTCTAACTGGCGGCGCCAAGGCCTCGTGCGGGCACGGCAGCGTGGTGCCCACGCGCCTGAGGCCCTGGCCTGCCCGCCCGATCATCCCTATCATAGGGCCCAGTTACGGAAGGGGAAACGGGGCGCCCCGGGAGCACCCCGAGAGAGGGCGGAGCGCTCCCGCGCCCCGGGGCAGGGAGCTCCCGCGCCCGGAACGTTGCGAGCAAGGCTTGCGAGCGTCGCAGGGGGGCACTCGCGAGAGACGGACAGGAAGAGGGCCAGGGGGGACGCCAGAACCCGGGACCACAGCACGGAAACGGCCCCGGGGCTGAGCTGCAGTCAGATCCGGGGATGGAGGGAGCCGGAGAAGAGGAGTGAGGAGGCCGGGAAGCTGGCCCCGCTGCCCTCTTGGAGGCCGCTGCCCGGTGGCAGTCAAGGACTAGGCCGCCCAGAACAGGGGAAGGGGTCAGGAGGTCGGGCCCGGGCCTTAGCAGGCCCAGACAAGGCCCCAGAAGGGGGCAGCAGGTGCCTTGCAGATCAAGGCCCAGGCCTGGCTCGGGGTGCACAAGGGGCACTAGGCCAGGCCTCTCTCTGGTAGGGAAACTGAGTCAGGGCCGGGCCTGAGGGCACGGCCTAGACCCTTCAGAGCCAAGTTAGGGCTTGGGAGCAAAGCCCTTCGGGGGTCTCAGCTCCTAAGGAGGGTAGGGGGCTTCAGGGCCTCCCCCTCCTCAGTCGGATTGGCGAGTTAGACGCTTGTAGATCCAAGGTTGGATTGGGGTGGGGGTTCTGGCCCATTGGCTCGCTTCGCAAGGATTGGGGGGATTTAAGTGCTTAGAGATCGAAGTCAGGTCTTGGGTAGGGGGACTTAGGCCATTGGCAAGCCTAGGTGGTTATTTGGGGAGGGGTCTTTGCGCCTCCGCGAAGCGCAAAGCTGCGCCTGTTGGCCTGGAGGCCTGAGGCCTTGTCAAGAGGCTTCGTGAAGGGTGGGCCGTCTAGGCCACGCGAAAGACTGTGATTCAATCAGGCTTCTCAGTGGTTGGGGGGGGCCCCTGCCAGGGGGGTCACAAAGGGTGAGACATGGCCACCAGGCGTTTAACCGACGCTTTCTTGTTGTTGCGGAATAATTCCATCCAAAACCGGCAGCTGTTAGCCGAGCAAGTGAGTAGTCACACCACCTCCAGCCCTCTGCATTCACGTAGCATTGCTGCGGTGAGTCTCCCGGCGCCCTCCGACACACGCCCCGTGTGCACTGCGGCTGTCTGTCTGTCTGTCTCTGTCTGTCTCTCTGTTTTAAAACAAAAAAGAAAGAAAGAAAAAGAAGACTACGAAGGAAATGCCAGGCGTCTTAGCTCGGGTCTGGGGGCGTCTATAAGCCTAGATGGGGGAAACCCCCGCAGTCGAAGTCGCGCTCCGCCTGGGCCTGGCGCGCTCCGCACTTCCGCTGCCCTCCCCTCACCCCACCCCCGCCGTCACCGCGCGCCGGGCCGCCTCCAATTTACATATGTTTGAGCCCCGAGATTTGGAAGGCTGGGGCTGCTCCGAGGCCCCGGCTTTTTGTTTTCAGCCCCCTCCCCCATTGGGGCCTCGCTGGGTCCTTACCCTTTGTGGGGGAGCCACTCTCCCCGACCCCAGGAAGGAGTTGTTTGGGTTGGTTTTCTTGTCGCCCCCAACCTTGTTCTTTTGAACGCTTCGTAGTTCTCGCTCTTGCTCCCTATGAATAATTGCTTCACTGTTTTTCCTGGGGGCTCATGTTTGTGAAACAGTAAGGTGCTAGGCCTTTAGGTTTTCCATTTCCCAGACAGGAAATTAAGCTTTCCTCTCCCTTCGAACTTTTTCATTTATTTTTAAACCAGGACTGTATGTGAAAATTAACCCCCCCTCCCCAATAGTACATTTTTTTAAATTTAATTAACCTGAACCATTAGCCCAGTAGTACCCTCATTTTAGGAGTTTGTGGAAAGAATCCTTTTTTCTTTTTCTTTTTTTCGGTTTGGAGAGTTGCTTTTCCTTTTCCAGCCTCAATTTTCTCTGTAGCGTTTGAGGGTGGGTCTGGGTGATAACTGGAAGACAATGGCTGTTAGCTCTCCTACATAGTCCATTGAAAGTGAAGTCCTGAAGTCGGGAGGCCAGTTGTAGGGGGGAGCCAGGCTAGGTTTGAATAGAAGCAGTTTTGGGGTTGAAGGAACAAACTCATTCTGAGACCAGATCCTGTACTAGAATTAGACGAGAGAATCTCACACTTATTCTTTCTCAGAGACTGTATTGCCTGAAATATATATATGTATATATATATTTTTTCTTCTTTTTGCTTTGATCGAAATGCTTCAGAAAAATTATGTCGTGTATCTCAATTATGAACAGAATGCCGCTACAGCCTTTTTATAAGTGACAAGTGGAAAAATGGCTTTGACCGTATAACTGGTTTAGAAAAGATGTTTTAAGCCGCATGGCCAGTTGTAGGAATAAAATCAAGTAAACTCTGGTTAAAAAGCAAAGAAAATGGAAACAGCGAGTGTTTGGGTTTTCGGTTACTTAAGGTTTTGAAGGCTTCATACGTTTAGAATCGGAAAGAAACGTTGTGTTACTGAAAAAAGTGGGAAGGTGTCTGCCAAGCGCCAAATCGGCTCCTTCGAAGCGCTGTCTTGAGAAGGCTGTTTTGAAATAAGCCAGGAAATAAGGGTGGAAACTGAGGGAATAAAATTCCTCAATGGAACTGTAGATTTGTTAAGTAAGCCAGGACTGCATGTTTTCTTAAAAGGCTTAATCTTAGGATACCACATGGGAAAATTCCAAGGAAATTTGCATTGTGTTTCTAGGAGTGACTGAAAAGATAAGGTTTGCTTTACACTTTTTAATCATCTAAGGTCCCAAACGCACCCTAGATCTTTGGGTAACATGAAACTTGCTTGTGTTTGCTTTTTTGAAATCAGTAACTCGGACAGTTGAAAAGCCGGGTGCTTGAGTCAGACAGCTTTTTAATAGCGCAACTCAAATTAAGCTACTGTTTCAAGTGTTTATTTACTAAGTTAGGCAACTTAAGTACCCTCAGTCCAAGAAGTAAAAATGGATTGCTAAATTCGACAGTTTAGAAAAAGCTATATATGTATATATGTACCAATAAATTTAGCTATTTCAAACAGTTGCTCCCAATCAAGCCATTTAAAAATAGATGTCTGTTTAAATCAGAACATTAAGACATATTTTCTATGAAAGTCATACTCTTTATATATTACATATTTTTACTAGTCTGACTTTAAAATCATTCTCAGATCATTAAAAGCAATCTGATCCTTTAAGATATCCTTGTAACCAGTTCAGACCACCTAAAAAATAGACTTTGCCATCAAACAAAGAATTTACCTAGGCTAGAATTTAAAAAGAAAACACACATTTATACATCTTAATTGTGCACATTAAACACCTGGCAAGAAAACCATATAGCTGCTGCAGTATTCCAGCGTGAATTACATCTGTTTGCTTACAAGTGGCTGCACAGAAACAGCTTCTGCATGTGTGCCGTGCGGGTGTGAACATGCATCCAGACACACACACTCAAGTATGAATAGCTCTCAACAGACTAGAAGGGTATCATTTTCCCAACTCCTCTGGAAGTTGGAAAAGTTTTATAATAAACATTTTTTGGGAAAAAGCCCCATCTGACAGGCAATTTGCAGGCATGTTTTGAAAAACTGATGCAGTATTTTTGACTGCATTTAAAAATTATTTAAATCTCATTTCCAACTTAGAAATTTCAGAAAATCATATGTCAAATCAAACAAAACGTTATTTGCCAAATGTGAATGTGGGCTGGGCATTAAATAGTAAGCAATGGCTGATAACACTGATTGTAAGTTAAGTCAGTTGTTAATTTTCAAGAAGGCCTACTAAAATATTTAGGGATGAAATGTCACATAGCTATAACTTGTTTTAAATACTTAAATCCCCTCTCAAAACTGAAGAAGCAATTAAGACAAAATATTAATAGTTGTTGAGTTCAGGCTCAAGATGGATATGTGTAAAGTAATGACATCATTTTCATTTTTTGTATGTTTGAAAAATTGTGAACAAAAATTTGAAAGAAATGTGTATATTAAAAACGAGCAGAATAATTAAAGAGAGCAATTTATAAATATATTTCTAAAACTCAGATAATTAAAAGGGAAATAACTAAACCTGAAAGCTTAACAATTGAAAACCCATCACCTGGTTTTTTTGATGTTCCTAGTTAATAGGAAAAGCTATAGAAATTGATTGACCTGTGAGTGTGTTTTTGTTCTCTCACGCACAACTTAAAGCAAATCACAACTACAAAATTGGAACCTGAATTTTGACATCCTTATTTGAGGAAAAAACTGTGTGTGTTTAATATTTCATACACTGCCTAAAACTCAGCATACCTAAAGCCGTGACGCTTACAACATTTAAACCTGTATCGTTTTTCACATCCTGTTTTAAGGAAGAATCTGGAAGTTGGCTGGGGGTGGATTGGTGTGTGCACTTGCACACACTCACACACACACACACTTAAGACAGGCAAGAGTAGCAACACCTTGGCAGTTGTTCCAGTCCTGGGTACAGCGGCAGAGCAGAAGGGATTGAAGACCACCAGGTTCGGTGTCACTCTGTGGTCTCACTGCCATCTGTGATGATGTTGTTGTTGTTGTTAAGTGCCCTCAAGTCAGTTTCAATTCAGCCACTTTGTATAAGATTTCCAAGCAGCGACTGGTGGGTTTGAACCGCAAACATTGTGGTTAGCAGTCTAGTGCTTATCCTACAACGCTACTGTGAGAGAGATAGGAAATTCCAAAGTCTTTGTGTGAACCCCAAATCTGTCTGTCTGCTACCTCTGTGGCCCCAATTCTCCATCTGTTTCCCAGGGTCTTTGACACAGGAACCCCCCCCCCCCCCCACGCATGATGACCCCTTGGTCTTCCTGTCCCTGAAGTCTTTCCTGAGCCCATGGCCCCCAGTCCCTTCCCCAGAGATATGATGTCTGGTGTTCATCCCTTTTAAAAGTCAGCCGGCAACCGAAGGCTGTTCTACTTGGCAGTGTTCTTCATCGTGCTCCTGTTGGAGGCACTCTGGTCTCACCTGTTTTCTGAGCCCGTCAGGTTCTTGCCTCAGGGCAGCATGGGATGAAGGAAGGAGTTAGGTCCCACCTGTAGCTCTTGAATCCCTCTGGAAGGGGATTCTTTCTGCCTCATTTGAAAATCAAGAGATTCAGATTAGCTAGTTTCTAGCAGCTCTCAGTGCAACAGTGGTTTCCCAAGTTTTGTTTCAGTGCATAACTTCTCCTGACCGAGGCCTCTACTAGCCGGCTCTGTTGTGGCTGTTAGTCAGCTGCCCTGCTCAAAACTCCTTCCACATAGCCCGACTTCTGTGCAAGTGTCTTTGACATTGTATTGGCCAAGTGCAGGTTGAAAGCAGTACCTGGTTGAAACCGTTGTATACATCCTGGCTTTGGGAAGCTGATGTGAACTGACCAAGTTAAACCATCATTCAAAGACTGGTGGAAAGTCTCTCAGGAGCGTAAAGCAGATGTTCAGTTCTGATGCCATGAGTTGAGGTCTGACTGACGTCCTGTGAATCTCCTGGGGTGGATTTCAGAGTAGGAGTTGGAGCCACTTTGTTGGCGTCACCAGCCTGGTCTATATACGCTGCTTTAAAATCATGCAGGGTCTATCAGTGGAAGCTAGAGTTAATTGGTCTTAGATGAGTTTGAAATTAGCACATGATTTTTAATAAAGCATGGTTTGCTTAAGGAGGAAAAAAAATGGGAACTTAAGGATAAGCTATTGCTCTAAGCAACCTGAGGCCGTTGTGCAGTCTGGACCATGACATTAGCTAGGATTTATTGAGAGCCTACTATGTACCTGGCACGGGACTGAGCCAGCCCCTTTCCATGCAGAGCCTGCTGTTTTTAATCATGATGCAGTTAAGGAATGTGGAGCACGAGGAGTGTGGACTGGAGCCAGGTGGACCTGATCCCCCAGCCCTGTGGTAGCCCACTGGGGCCGTACGGCGGGTGATGAGTGCATTTCCAGGACTGCTACTATAGGTCCTAGAAAATGGCAGAATCTAGTGTTTAAAAAACGTCTTACCCCTTTGCAATATGACAGCTTGTTTCTGGGTCTCATGTTACCACCTTGCACAGTTTGAACGTGCATGTGGAAGGGTCTGCATTTTTAGCCCTGGCGTAGTCTTTGGGAAAATCAGTGCTCTGTCTTTGGAGTCCAAGTATGAAATCATTGTATATTTCTCCTTAGATCTGTTTGCTTGTCTGCTTCTAAAGATCCCATTTGAGCAGTGAGGCTTTACCAGAGAATAAGGGTCCTCTGTTGGATAAAAGTGAAGCAGACTTGTGTTTTTGGCAGTGACGGAAATAAAGTAAACACCACTATAGCATAAGACCTGTGTTTCCACCTCATTTTGCTCAACTTTTCCAGACTCCCTGAGTAAACACAGATGGGGTTCCACTGAATTTCTCCGTTTTTATGTAGAAAGTTCTTAAGGCCATAAATTCCACAAGCTCCTTGGAGTTTTCAATATTTGCTTGATTGCATGCCGTTGGCAGGTCAGAACAGTCGATTTAGACATTATAAGATTTAGAAGGTGACGATGTGTAGTAACGTGTTTTCATTTGGCTGCATTTTGGTCTTTCTTGGTGGTAGTTCTAAATGTTAATTCAGGTCCTGAGTAAATGTTCTGGTGGTTTCATGGCAGAGGGCATGTAGAAAGCCTTCTACTTTTAAGTAGCAAAATGGAGAATTCTTTGGAAAGATGACCTACTGAATTTCATTTCTGATATGGTGGAGATAGCAGCAGCTGCCCATCAGAAGTGATTCCTGGATTTTCTCGTGGTAGTAGGGAGCTTGAGGGTGGAATGCGCCCAGGGCCCTACACCTCGGTCAGTTCCCATCTGCCTCTGTCAGGCTCCTTGACTTTGAGCCACACGTTGGTACTTTCTGAACCTTACTTTTCTTCTTTGTGTGCTTTGTTTTTTAAAAAAGATTCTTTTCTAGCCCTAGAATCCCATGATTCTAAGTTCATCTCTTACTAGCTGCCCATCCGAAAGGTCAGCATGTGTGCCAAGCTCCCGGGGAACAAGGTTTTAGCCTGGGCTCACAGTCTGACTTTGTTCAAAAATGCAATGCCCTGGAGCCCCCGCAGCCCGGGAGGAAGACGACAGATGGAGCTCCTGAAGCTAGGGGGCTTGCCTTGCATCTGTTTCCTAAGAAAAGAAGTTTGTACTCTCCTGCTGAAAAGAGCAAGCTCTGTAAAACCTAAAACATTTTCTTTTTAAGAGTAAAAGGTGATTAGATCAGATTTCCACTCACCACCATCTTCCTTTTCCTATCTCCTAGCCTTATTCTGTGTGGATGGGTAATAGAACTCTGTTGCTCCAGGAGCAAATTGTAGAACGATTGAGCAGGATCTTCCGCCTTCTAGCATGTGGAGGAATGATGTTTGATTACATTTTTATTGCTGTCATTGTTTAATTATATTTTGGCTCTGATAGACCAGTTTCATTTGCATCATTAATTTTTAAATAGGGAAGTTATGGTATTTGTTTTCTAAATTTACTGCCAATTATAAAAGAGGGGGAAAATTCAACAGGGTTGAATCTTGAAATTCGCCACTAATCTTTTCAGTGATCAATGCTGTCAAATAAAAGACCTGGTTGTTTAGATTATCTATGGCTAGGACATGTCTGTGCAGAAGATAGAGTTCCACCTAGATCGAAACAAAATGTTTCGTTTTAAATTGAAGCTGAATCCTCAAGTTTCAGGACTTTTTCCTCTCTCCTGCCTTTTTAAAAAAAAGCAAACAAATCCTTTTGTTTGTTTGCTTGCTTTAATAATAGCTTTGCAAATCACTGTGTGCTTCCTAGACTAGTAATACTACTAAATGCCCAGCAAAATGGTATGAGGTTTCCTTTCATTTCCACACCTGTGTCTCTTCTCCCGGGAAGCAAGGCTCCTGGGCTCTTGTATTACCACTGATAAAACCCGGGTCTGCAGGATTTCATTATACGGCCTTATATATGCAACCATTCCACTATTACCTGAAGACAGTTTTTGTGGACTGTTCATTTTTAAAATTGTGTTGCATTTATAGGGCTGACTTACGTGGTAAAGTAGACATTTATTTGACACGGGAAAATGACATTTTAGCTGTGCTCTTTTATCTTCCTACAGGAAATTTAGACTCTTGTGTTGAATGTGCTATTTGATGTTTATGAAGTGGGTGAACATATTTTCATGAAACTAAAGCAAGTGGGTTTTGTGTGTCTTTCTTGTACCTGAATTCTTCTCCTCTGTATTGGGTGTCTCCTGTCTCCCAGGTCAAAACCACAGGAAATAAAAACAAAAACATATATGCAACTTGTGGTGGTGGTGGTGGTGTGTTTTGTTGTTGTTTGTTTTTAAATGAAAAATCAAGAGGGAAATTTTTTAAATGCTTACTTTTTAGTCAATTAAGAGAGTTTAATTCTCCTAGTTTTCTGAACTGACCATACCGTATCTGTCTGTCTGTTCCCATCCTTTTCTTTCTGCTGTCCCTTAACTGGATGGGGTTGATGGAACAACATCTGTCTTCAGGAGCTGGATGAGGTATGGTGTGTTGAATATTTCTGTCTATTAACTCATTTTAGCTGATAAAATTACACCTGCTTTTCTGAAGTCTTTGCCCCTGTCTCAGGGGTGGGGAACTTTTTTTCTGCCAAGATTTATGACATCATTCGCGGGCCATGCAAAATATCAATTTAAAAATTAGCCTGCTCTGTTTGGTCAAACATTTAATTAACTCCCCCCAATGTCCTGGCTGGAACTGCAGTTGCCTTGGCAGGGCCAGATCCAATGGTGTCACGGGCCTTATTGTATCACTGTGGGATCAGCACTGGAATGTGAACCACAGGGTCGGTGGTTTAAACCCACCAGCTGTCCTTGGAAACCCTATACAGGGTCGCTATGAATTGGAACCTATGTGACAGCATTTAATACCCACCACCACACAGGACCTGCAGGCCAGCCCATCGCCCTCCCTATCCTATTGGAAAGGCTAATAGAGCTGACACCCCTGCTAATTGTCATGTTCAACAGTTTAATACTGGTTGAGTGCATTTTCCCACCACGTGCACTGATGATTTTGAGGACGGGCCCACACCATCGACAGCTCCTGGAAAAGTGTCTCCACTTTAGGAGCACCGGAGGCTGAGCATGTTCTTGAACGTGTCAGGAGCTGGATGTGATCAGGATTAGGCCTGCAACCCACCTGGTTTCTGAGACAGGGCGCAGGAGAGCAGAAAAGCATGGAGCCCCTGGGACTGCTGTAAGGGTCTTTGGTTTCAGCCTGTGGGGACCGGCCAGGTTCCAGTCAGTGCTACTTCGGATGGGCTGCCTGAACCGGTCTTGCGCTGGCCCCTTCCTGGCAAGGGGCTTTGGCCTTTTCATTACTCATTAGCTCTCTCCCAGAAAGTGGTGGGAAGAGTACATAGTCACTGCACGTTATTTAGTAGCTCTAATGAAGGGCTTGTGCAAAAAGAATTAAACAGAGGTTGTTCATGTTGGTGGGTTTCTAATGTCTGTTTCAGTGATAAAGGGAGGGTAAGAATGTTTCCATAGAGTAGAGCTCTTTAAGAGAGCCTGATGGTGGGTGGGTGCAGTTTTGTTTTTGTTTGTTTATTTGAATTCAGAAGAGGAGCAGTAAAGTCAGATTAGGACCAATGCAAACCCGTTGGTGTCAAGTCGGTTCTAACTCGGCCACAGAGTAGAACGGCCACACAGGGTTTCCAAGGCTGTAATCTGGAAGCACACTGCCACATCTTTCTCCCGCGGGGCTGCTGGTGGGTTTGAACCACAGACTTTTGGGTTAGCTGCCAAGTGCTTAACCACTGCACCACCAGAGCACCTTGGACTAGGGTCAGTATCTTCTAGACCAATAAGGTTCCCAACTTGTAGATGAAAGTCTCTCCATGAGCTCTCAGAAGCTTAGGCAGTAGCTGATACTGACAGCAGGCTGGGCACGACCTAAAGAAATGGGCTTTGTTGGGGGCTGGTGACCCCATCCTGGGACTCCTCAGTAAGAGAGAAGCCCTGCGGAGCCTGCCGCTTTTGAAAAACTCAAAATGCACATTGCTTCTTGTATATGCTTAGACAGCACAGGAAACTTAACAGTAAATACTCCCAGGAAAAGCTTGGGGGGTGGGGGTGGGGGGGAGAGAAACTTTACTGCTCTCTCTTTTCTTAGGGTGAATGTCAGGTAACCCCAATTTACAGCATATTCCTGTACATGGAACCACATAATATTTCACCTCTGGTTAGTTTTTTCTTGTTGGTTTTATTTTACATCTTAGAGTTATTTGTTGATGTGGTAATTCTCAGATCTTCACTCATACATACACCTTCAGTATTATGATTTCTAAAGATACTGATTTTAAATAATAATGAAACCAGAGGGGTAGGGGGGGAAGTATTTGGCTTCGGAAGGAACTGAATTACAACCGAGTAATTGGCCTGGAGGAGTCCTGGTGTGGCACTGTAGGGTAAGTATTGAACTGTTAACTGCAAGGTCAGTGGTTCAAAGCCATTCCTCAGAAACCCTATATGGGGTCTTGATGAATTGGAACTGACTCGGCACTTACCTACTACAATCCTGGTGTGGTGTTGTAGTATATAAGCACTAGACTGCTAACTGCAAGTTCAGCAGTTCAAACCCTATACAGGTTCGTTGTGAGTGTGGATTGACTCAAGCGGCACTAAATACCAACAGTGGGAACAGAGCCCTGATGTAAGGGACTGGCTATGTATTTTTTAAACCATGTGTACCATAACTGTCATGATTTTAAAAATAGCTTTTAAATTCAAGCCCTAAGCTGAAAAAGCGCTGATCTGGTGACGCTTGGAGCCAGGCGCCTTGGCCATTCCTGGGTGGGGATGGGGTCCTGTGTCCATTTGGGAATCTCTGTGCTAGCATGCTGCCTACCTCTGCACTCACACAACCATGTTGAGGAGCTCTGGGGTACAGTGGGCATAGGTGAGTTTGTTGACCAGACTCTAAACGTGGGAAGGCCTGGGGCTCACACTTGTAGAATGATGATCAGTTACTGAACACTTTGAAAATGTGGAACATGTTATTGATACGTGCTATTGAGTCACTTCCAACTCATACTGACCCTGTATACAATAGAATGAAACACCGCCCGGTCCTGCACAATCCTCACAATTGTTAACGTTTGAGCCCATAGCTGCTGCCACTCTTATCAGTTCATCTCATTGGGGGTGGGGGGACTTTCTTTTTTGTTGTTGTTGACCCCCTACTTGACCCAGCATGATGTCTTTCTCCAGGGCCTAGTCCCTTCTGATAAGATGTCTGAAGTGTAAAAGACAACGTCTTGCCATCCTGGCTTCTAAGGAGCATTCTGGCTGAAGTTCTTCCAGTCCAGATCTGTTTGTTCGTCTGTCAGTCCATGGTATTTTTAATGTTCTCCAACACCATGGCTCAGATGCATCAAGTCTTCTATGGTCCAACTTTCACATGCATATGAGGCTACTGAAAATACCATGGCTTAGGTCAGGTGTATCTTAGTCCTCAAACTGAGATCTTTCCTTTTGAACACTGTAGAGAGGTCTTGTGTAGCAGAACTAGCCTAATGCAGTATAGGTTTTGATTTCTTGACTGCTGCTTCTGTGCGTGTTGATTGTGAATCCAAGCAAAATGACGTCTTTGACACTTTCGATCTTTTCTGCATTTATCATGATGGTGTTTATTGGTTCAGGTGTGAGAATTTTGGTTTTCTTTATATTAGGTGCAATCCATACTTAAGTCTTTGAGCTTCATCAGTAAGTACTTTCTCTGTTATCGCAGGTTGTTTAAAGTCTTCCTCCAATCCTGATGCCACGTTCTTCATATAATCCAGCTTCTCAGATTGTGCAGCATGGGCCCCCCTAAAAGGAAGTATACGGTTGTGGGAAAATAGCAAACAACAGTACCATTTCTGCAGAAAAAGTATTTTAATACTTCTATGGTAGTTGTGATGGCCATGGGCCTGGCCATCTGAAAGCCATGCTCCACCCCAGCAATCAGTTCCTGAGCTGCCCACCCTATGTGTGTGGACACCAGCAGAGCCTTTTTCTTTTCCTTGAGCTTCTGGGCAGTTAGAGGGTCCTTGGGTGGTCAGCATCCTGTTCTGCTCACATACCTCACGAGTGCTTAGAAATGTGCTCCTGGAAGCAGTGAGCTCCTGATATGGGCCTTCTGGGTCCAGGGGGCTACCTCATACCCTCGGGCATTTCCTGTGCCCCCTTTGTCCTTTGTCCAGCACCAGTGTTATTTTTCATGAAGTACAGCTTCCAGAATTGAGCATGACATGTATTTCTTGTTTACCACGTGCACTCACTCATTCCATCCGTGTATTGTTGATGCTTCTCCCAGCTAAGGATCAGCATGAACTCGGTCCCACTGAACACCGGGGGCTGCACTTAGCGGCCCGGCCGGTGTCTCTTGAAGAAGGGTAAGGGTGACAGCCAGCTCCCTGGTGGGGTAGCCCGAGGCCCAAGTGTCCTCTCTGAGTGTCACCTGGACCTCCCGGGGTTGCCCCTTATGCTTCCTTCCTGTGATCTTTGTCCCATGGTGTTACTGTTCCTCTGTCTCCAAAATGCTAAGTAAGGTGTGTGGCGCTGGGCTGCCAGGCAAAAGCATGGCCCTGTGGAAGAAAGACTTGGCAGTCTGCTCCCGGAAAGATTTACAGCCTCAGAAATCCTTGCAGCTCTTCTCTTCTGTGCCATAGGGTTGCCGGGAGGACAAGTCAACTTGATGAGTGTTTTGGTTTTGAGGAGGGAGCCCCTCCCCACCACTCATGCCCTCATCCTGGGATGCAAAGCTGGGCTTGCTTAGTTTGTTGTCTTTGATCTTTTCCTCTAGCAAAGGAATCTCCCAAATTATTGGGATTTAAATTTCAAAAGAGGAACTATCAAAATATGACAAGGAGTAATTGTCAAGCTTTGCACGGGTTACAGAACATTGGCATGGGGAAGCTGGGTGGAGCGTGGGGACCACAGACCTGGGCTGGAGTTCTAGTCCTGCCTCTTCCACTAGTCATGGCTCTTAGACAAGGTTTCCAAACTGCTGAAGCTCAGCACCAGTCTGTAAAACGGGATTGTCATTGTTGCTGTTAAGTGCTGTCGAGTTGATTCTGACCCATAATGACCCTGTGTAGGGCTTCTGAGGAGTGCCTGGTGAGCTTGAACTGCCAGTTTTGTGGTTGAGTGTTTCTATGGCGGCTTGTTGCTGGCATTAAGAAAATGATTGAGTCATCGAGTTGGCAGCAGGCCTTGTGCAGGGCTGAGCGAACCCACTGCCACCGGGTGAATTCTGACTCCTCTTGAACCAAAACAGTCTACAGGGGCTGACTCCCTCCTCATTCTTCTGAGGATTGGCTGGTGGGTTTGAACTGCCAACCTGTGAGTCACAGCCCAATGCTTAACTCACAGCCCCACCGGGCTGACAGAGATGGGCCATGAATGTTCCCTACTTTCCCCCGCCCCCCATAATAGTTGAGAAAAAAGGGAAATTGCCCACCTAGCAGCATTGTTTGTAAGTGGGGGGGGCGGAGGGGGGGGAGGGAAAGAAAGCTTCAAAAGTTATAGAAAAGTTCCATTATCTTTCGATTCCTTTTTCCCACAAAATTTTTGAAGCCCCCTTGTGTATAGGTGAGGTGATTCTCAAACTTTTATTTCTATTTTTATTTTTGCTGATGCTTTAAAAGCATTTATTTTGGACAGTTTTTATTTTATAATCAGAAAAACAGAAACTTTAAAAAATGATCACTGGTCCTGGGGATTCCTGAGCCCACAGATAAGGACCTAGCCACGGAGAGCTAGAGCTGAGAGTGAAGTGTCCAGCTGATAAGAAGTGCGGGGAGAGGCACAAGAATGCCCACACTTGTAGACAGTACCCATTCGACCTAGATTTGATGACTTGATGACCAGCACTTGACTGGAAGAAGATTTTTTTTTTTTTTTTTGATAAAGGAAACAAGTGTAAATTGCTAGAATTTGATGAACTTGACCTATACTTACAGCTGTAATAGCTCAAAATACCAACTGAGAGGGAAGGCATCTTCATATCAAGGATTTATCCTATCCTCTCTGTATACAGGATTGATAGGGACAGGCAACTTAGACTTTGGCTACCTAAAAAATGAGGGGTAAGGGCGGTATTAAGGCACAAAGTGATTAGCTTACAAGTTTTCAAGAGGGAGCTTAGTTTCAGAGGATGTGGGGAAATCCAAAATCCCTACTGAAAAGTATTCATCTTGTCTAGATGGGTCTGGTGAAAGGAGATGGGGATAAGATTCTATGATTCAATAGTGAGTAATTGTTATCATGACTAATTGTGACTGTCACAACTGTAAAGGTAGAAGTTTTGTAACAAAAAGAGGGGAGTAGTAATTGTACAGTCCAGGAACAGAGGACCCTAGGACCATCAAGGAAGAAGAGTACAGGTAAAATGTGGGACCCTATCCATAGAAGCAGTCACACCAGAGATGGAGGCAGCGATGATGACATGGAGAGAGGGAGCAGCTGAGGGCTCTAGACTCATGGAAAGAGAGAGACTGTGTGCTGGTGGCCAGGTGCTGGTGGCCAGAAGGCAGACTTACAGATTGTGTCCTTTGGTTGTTTAAATTATTATATATTCCTAAGTTTTTTGTGTACAAAAAGAAGAAAAAACAGGGAATAGAAGCAAATACTATCGAATGCTGATGCACAGCGGACATTGTAATCATTGCAATGAAATGAGTGTAAAACTGATGTTCTCTCGTGTAAATGATCACTCAATTCATAATAAAAACCTAAAAACACAACCAAAAAGAGATCACTGGTTAAAAACCAAAGGCAGCACTGAGCCGTGGTTCTCCTGTGGCCATGGCCTCCGAGAACCCAGGCATTCTGCTCATCTGTTAAAGGCTTCGCCCTGCTTCCCAGGCTGCGTGCTGCGTGCTGGAGGCTGTTTCAGGTGGAGGTGAGACTGTCCTGGGCCGAGTTCTGGACCTTTTAAATGCTCACGGCCACAGACAACCAGCATTGTCAGTGTGTCTCTGATTCCCAGTGTGCTATAGCTGGACTTCGTGGTGGTTCTGTTTGAACGTATCTGATTTCCCAGTTATGCTAGATTAGTCTTGGCTAAGAGTAAGTTTATGAGAATAAAAACAGCAAGATTTAGAAGTCTGTTTGTTTGTGTGTGTCCCCACTGTCCATTCTCTTGTCTGAAGTGGCCCCAGGGCAGCAGGTCATTACCTCAGTGGACTGGTGGGGGAGTGGTGTGAGCCCGCTGCTCTGTATTTTTCTGAAGGAATGTAGATGGCTGGGGTCAGGACTCAGCTACAGAGTGGAGACAGCAATGATCATATTTGTAATTGTTTACATGCAGTTTTTCTAAGTTTCTTGTTATAACAAAAATTGGAAAGATTTTTAACTTTAAAAGTATATGTCCGTTTAAGAAACCCTTTAATGAATTGAAACTATCTCCTGAAGTCACCTGTAAAGTAAGTAAGAGTTCATTCACCCCAAAGAGTAAAGACTGTCTCCCGGAGTCTGCGTCTTTTTTTTTTTTTTTAAAGACCTCTAGGAGAGTAGCTGCGGGTTAATGTGCTGGACCACAAAGTCAGATTGAACACAAGGTTGGAGGTTCAAGCTCACTAGTTGCTCCTTGGAAACTCTACACAGGGTCGCTATGAGTTGGAACCCACTTGATTGGCACTTAACAAGGAGCCCTGGTAGTGTAGTGAGTTATGAGTTGTGTTGCAAACTGCAAGGTCAGCAGTTCAAATCTACCAGGCATTGCATGGGAGAAAGATGAGGCTTTCTGTTCCCATAAAGACAGCCGTAGAAACCCCATACAGGGTCGCTGTGAGTCAGAAGTGACTCCACGGTTCACAACCACCACCACAAGACAGGTGGCTGAGCAGCTGCTTTAAAGCCTCGCAGAGTGGGCCGTGTGGAAGTGGGCGCTACAGCAGAATGGTAGAGTGTCTACACAGTGTGACAGCGTAACCAGTGTTGCTGGTCCTAGAACAGGAATGGGAGATGGGAGCGGGTGGTGTGCATTTTTCTCTCTCTCTCTCTCTCTCTCTCACACACACACACACACACACACACACACACTGAAATGCTTTAATAACCAACGTTTGAAGGGTAGAGTAGGTAAACAGGATACAAAATGGGTGCATTTATAAGGTCTGTACTGAACAGGGTAAGCAGCTTGGTGGTGCAGTGGCTGAGGTTGGTGGTTCTAACCCAGTAGCAGCTGTGCAGGAGAAAGGCCTGGTGCTCTGCCCTGGCGGCCTCGGAAACCCTGTGGGTTACTTATGCTTTGTCACATGGGGTTGCTAGAATCTACATCAGCGTTTAATAGGGTGGCAGCTCGAAAACAGATACTCTAGATCTTTAAAAAAGTTCAGAAAACATATTTTCAAATGGGAAGTATGGTTCTGCATTTGAAGGTGACAATATTGCACTTAAAATACATTTTTATGTTCGTAATTGTATTCATTTCAAACAGTTGACAGCTTTTTCTTCAATTATGTTTTCCCTTCCCAAAACATTGTTCTTTTTGAAAAAACAAAAAGCCAAAAAAAATCACATTTATCATATATATTGGAGTCCTGGTGTGGTACTGTAGGATAAGCACTAGACTGCTAAGCGCAAGGTCAGTGGTTCAAACCCACCAGCTGCTCTCTGGAAACCCTGTACAGGGTTGCTATGAGTCAGAACCAACTCGACAGTACTTAACAATAGCATGATATATATTCCAATTCCTTCTGGACAGGAAATGGTACAGTTCCTAGTAGGGCAGAGGTCCTTCATCCTAAGAAGCCATTTCTTACAGAATGGATCATAAAGGGAACAGATCATTCCCTGTGAACATTTCAGCCCCTAAGAGAGCCCTTCTGTTACTAGGTACATGCCAGTCATTTATGGAAAAGCTGAGGCCGGACAGGTGGGCGGGCCCCTGTCTTGTGGAAGACTGTCCTGATTAGCAAGCTCCCGAGGTTCCTGTAAAAGTGTCCTCCCTACTTTTTAGTTCCACAGGGGTTTGGGGAACACGTCTGTTGTGTCCACTTTGCGGCCTTTTCTGGAGTAGTTTATGGCTGTGCATTTGTCTCAGATGCTCTGGTGGATCACAGTAACGCTGGTAACATGGAGCATGAGGGTGCCCTTCCTGGGTTCGTTTCATGTGTGTTTTTAAGCAGTACAGTAGTATTACTCGGTCACAGTACAGTGGCTGCACACATGCTGCAAGGATGTCTGCTGGCCCGGTGGGAATCCTGTGACCTCTGTAAACGCAGGCATCTGGAGGCAGACGTGCGTCCATGTGGCCCTCCCATCCAGTAAGAGCTGACACCCATCTGGTCAGGAGGTGGCTGCTAAGGGGAGGGGACTGTGGCCCCGGTGGGTGTCGTCTGCTGCCTTGTGGGGAACAGGCCAGAGCACTGCACTCTGTTGTTTTTCTGACCCTCTGGCCTGTGGTCCTCAGTCGTTTTCTTAGCAAATTGCAATTATATTTCATGGTCCTGTCAGCGTGATTGGCAACTGGTGAAGTGTCCCAGGTTTAATCTATCACGTAATAGCTCTGTGACCTTGGGTAAGCCACTTACCTTCCTGGGTTTTCATTTCCTCCTTTAGTCATTGGAGCCGTCAGGTTCCTGGGAGGGAACTTAGACACCCCACAAAGGTGGCAGTGGTGGGGAGTTCTCCATGCCCCTGTGTCAGAGCTGAAATGGAGCCCTGGGAAGCTGGCTCCGAATGTGTGTGTGTGGGGGGAGGGAAGGGTTGGTCCTTTGGTGTCACGACAGCCCCCAGAATGCTGGAAGTTGAAGGAGGCATGGGGGTCAGTACAGGTCCCAGTTTGCTTTTCAGACAAGGATTTGGGGCTTGTTAACAGGCGTTGAATTTTCATTTCCATCTTGGCTTCTTTATTGTTAGAAAAGCAAACAAGTACCCACCAAATGAATGAAAAAATGAGTTTAGATAAATGCAGGGAAGAGGGAAGGAAAGGCACCCACACTCCCCACCCGATCCTACAATGTGACTGAGAACATTTATAAAGTGTTACTAGGAAGGGCTTTTACAGATGCTTTCCCATTATTTTTCAGTCATCATTTGGATCTTTTGAAACTGGCATTTACAAATTGTTTGCTCTGGAGGGCTCTGCAGGTCCCTTTCCACCTATCCCCAGCCCCTGGGCCAGAAAGCTGCTTAGCAAGGTGCAGCCCGCACTTTGGAAAAGCTTTCTAAGGCGGCAGGTTATACAGTTAAAATAAACAAGAACTATTGATGTCATTTCAGAATAAGTGGAAATGTGGCCTGTGGACATTTTACTGAGAAAAGCAATGACGGTGTAAGATTGCATTGAGATTTTAAGGATTGCTTTTGCCAAACGCTGGATGATTTACACTCCGTTATAAGCCGTTCCTGCACACCTTTAAACACACCGTTAATGATCTTGTGCCTCAGATACGTGGAGCGGCCCTGGTTCCCAGAGCAGCTCAGCGTGTTGAAGGAAACCATAGTCCTTTGGAGACTTTTTGTGTTAGTCACACTGGCAGCCTAGGCCACATTTCTGTGCACCTCATGTTCTTCTCTCAAGTACAAGCGAGCTCTACAAGGTCTCTCTCCTAAGGATCTCGGTGTTGAGTTTTTCATTACGTTTCTACAGCCAAAGTAAGTCAGATTCATGCTCACAAGCATGTCCAAGGAAGTTAAGAGCTGGTGCATGAAAAGATAGGGAGACACTCCAAGGCTAGCAGTATCAAAAGCAAGTGTGTTTCTGTGGCCCTTTAGGGAGCACCATTTAAGTGTGCAATCCACACTGGGTCCCAGTCATGTTTTATCCTGTCGCTTTTCCCCACAGCTTGCTGATGACCGCATGGCTCTGGTGTCAGGCCTGAGTTTAGACCCAGAAGCAGCCATTGGTGTGACAAAGCGGTTACCCCCAAAATGGGTGGATGGAGTGGACGAAGTAAGTTGGATGTTAGTTTCATGTTATCTTGTGATGGTGGTGGTTGTGTGCGGTGGAGTCAATTTTGACTCATTGCGACCCTGCATAGGGTTTCCAAGGCTGTAAATCTTTACGGGAACAGAAAGCCTTATCTTTCTCCTGCGGAATTACAGTAGTTTCGAACTGCTGACCATGAGGTTAGCAGCCTGACTTGTAAGTACTGCGCTACCATGTTTTAAATCATGGGAACACAAAAACATTTTAAGCTAATCTGGAATAAAATGTCATCCGGGTGAACCTGAACGCCCTTCTCTAGAAAACCGTGAGCTTTGGGTTGATTCAGCTCACATACCACAAGGAAAAGGTGTGTGTGTATGTGTGTGTGAACGAGTCCAACCTCAGTTTTACCATTTGGTTCCTCGAGTTAAACGTGGCTTCCACGAGAGCCAGCCGTAGGGTCTCCTGAGTGTAGTTCCTCATCTCTGAGTAGATGGGGACCTGCCAGACTTCAGTGGGGCCCTGGTGACTTCATGTGTTTAGATCCAGTATGACGTCGGCCGGATCAAACAAAAGATGAAAGAATTAGCCAGCCTTCACGACAAATATTTAAACAGACCCACCCTGGACGACAGCCGTGAGGAGGAGCACGCCATTGAGATCACCACGCAAGAGATCACGCAGGTGAGGCCGGCTGACACAGTACAGTGTGAGGTCACAGAGGCATACAGCTTGAGTCTCAGAGTGACCTCAGGGAGGTCTGGTGTCCTCCGCAGTGGACTGATCAAATACAACTGTCAGTGCATTGCTCCATCCGGTACTCGGCTTAGAATATATAGCTTCTCTTATTTGAGTCCTTGAAACATTGTTTTAGGCTAAAATTTGGTCCTTATTATTGACAATATTGGGAGCTGCTGCCCTAGAAAGAGTCATTCTGTTAGTACCCTGCAGGGTCCTGCAGGATAATGCACTGGACCACAAGGTCGGCTTGAACCGCAAGGTTTGTGGTTCAAACCCACCAGCTGCTTCTCGGGGTCACTGTCAGTTGGAACCGAGTGAACAGCATTTAACAATGAGTATCATCCAAAAACTTAAAACCACTGCCAGCAGGTCAGCTGTGACCCATAGTGACTCTGTAGGACAGTAGGAGCACCCCGTAACTGTGGGGTTTACAGGGCTGAAGTCTTATGGAAGCAGACTGGTACATCTTCCTCTGGCGGAGTGACTAGCGGGTTCGGCATCCAACCACTGCCCCACTGGGCTCCTTTTGTATAAAATGTTAAATTAGACCAGTTCCAAAATAGGACCAGTGTGAATGTACATCAACGTGGATGACAGAGGCACTGGTTCAGGAAGGAGCATTGTGGTGCTGTGGGAAAGGACTCAGGAGTGGGCGGTTTTGAATATCATGCAAGGACCTACTGCTTCTGGGGTCCCTCTGACTCTAGGTTTCTCACCTGTAGAATGGGCTGATATGAGTCCTAGTTCCTGCCTCAGGGCTAGTGGGGGAGAAGCGGGCAGAGTACTCTGCCTCCACTGATTCAAGTCTGTCCCCCGAGCAAGCAGAGGATCTCTCTGTTCTCCCAGCTCTTCCACAGGTGCCAGAGGGCGGTGCAGACCCTGCCTAGCAGGGCGCATAGGAGCTGCTCGGAGCAGGAGGCGCGGCTCCTCCGCAACGTGGTGACTGCCCTGGCGCAGATCCTGCAGGGGCTGTCCACCAGCTTCCGGCACGCACAGTCCGGCTACCTCAGACGTGAGTGTCACCTCCTGTGGTTAGCTGGGACGGTTGCACACCGTGGGTGGGTAGGCGGGCTGAGCAGGTGAGGCCACCAGACAGCAGATTGTATTTTAGGTCAAGTTTGAAGAATTTTCAAATAATTTTTTTTTTTTTAAGGGGAATTTTAAAAACCTGGTACTTTATAGATATTGGGGTTTACTCTTATAAGGGTAGAAATAGTTTTGGAATGAAAGTCCCCTGTTTGTCATTAGAACAAGATTTCCTGGGAATCTGACAGGCTCCCCTCTGGCCACACTGTGGAGCAGCTTTTCGCCCCAAGTAACCTGCATCTGGTGTCCGCTGCGTCCTTGTTCAAGTGCCCTTATAATATACCTCATTGCCTCTCTGGCCCCGATACTCTGAACTACCTGGCTCGCCTGCCTTTACAGTTGGCAAACTCGTATTTTAATTTTATTCCTCCTAAAATTTGACTGGGGCCATTTGAAATTGATATTAGAGGCTTCTAGCAAGAAGTACCGATTTAAAGAGTGTATTTTGTAGGAGCAGTTGGAGTACATATTACTGTTTCACTTAGAGATGCTCAGAAGCTGGGGAGTGTCATTTCAGTCGTGGCCTCAAGTGTCCAGTAAACATTCAGAGTGCTGGCTTCGTCTTCCCTAACCTCACTGCTTGCCTGTTGTCTGTAGGCTCCTCTCCTCTCTCTCCGCCCCAAGATGCTGAGGCCATTCCATTTTGACTGTTGAGTTTTACTCTAGATTCACTCCCCCTTTTAATGATGGGACAGCTGCCAGGATGGTTACATGTGCAAGTAAAGTGAATTCCTATCTGTGATAGGCATGAAGAGCCGAGAGGAAAGATCCCAGCACTTTTTTGCTACATCAGTACCACTAGTGGATGATGGAGAGGATCATACTCTGTATGACCGGGTATGTGAAGGGGCCGCAGAATGGATGGCTGCCCAGCGGGGCTTCTCTCAGCTTCTCTCGGTGTGCACGTGCCCCAGCCCGGTTTCACCCATGTGTCCGTCCCATGGTCTGTGTAGCAGTCTGGAGAGCAGAGGTGGGGTCATGGTGTCTCTTCCTGCCCAGAGGCTGTAGGGAGACCTAGTTGTCTGCCTTCTGGAACCTTCCAGAGCGCAGAGAAGCACACGGTCACCCTTGGTGGTTTTGCTGGTGTCAGGCCTGGTGTAGCTGCAGAGGTGGGGCTTCTCTCCATACCCCGCCCCCTGCTGCTGGGAGAGCTCGGATCTGTTCTGCCAAGGGGAAAGCAGTGCTTGCTTATGACAGATGTTGTTCATGTGCTCAACAGAGGTGTTGGCCAAATCTGCTTTCCTTATCGAATCTAAGATGGTTCAGCATAGCCCTCCTGAGCTGGGGCACCAGCTGACCTGCCACCCTTCCGAGCCTGCACCTTGTGTTCTGACACCTAGGGTCTGACCGACGAGCAGCTGATACTGGTGGAACAGAACACGCTGCTGGTGGAGGAGCGTGAGAGGGACATCCTCCAGATGGTGCGGTCCATCGCGGACCTCAGCGACATCTTCAGGAACCTGGGGGCGATGATCGTGGAGCAGGTGTGCCAGCTTATGTGGGCATCTGCTCTCTCCAGACTTTGCCCTGCACTCCGTCAGGAATGGGCGTGTGTGTGTACAGTTAGATCCATAGGCTGCTGTCATTAGGGCGAGAGCTAGAACACCAATGGGCACTCTTGTGTTCCCTAGCCAGAACCCACCTGACTTTGGAGACCTGGTGGGTTGACTCTTACCCACTCAGCCATGACATCAGAACACTGATACGCTCTCCCTTCTGATTTTGGCCGATTGCTGTGTAATGGTGACTGGAACCACTAGCTTTCAAGTCAAATTAAATTGTGTGATCACTATTAGAAAAAAAAAGAGCATTTTATTATCTTGCCAGCAGGGACATGGATCCTGGCCCGCCCTCCCTTCCCCAAAACCAACTGCTGAATGGCACGTCGAGGCTCTGAGAGATCTGGTTATACTCATTACTCCTGCGGTTCCCAGCGAGTGAGCTGCTATCTCCTCAGAAACAACATGTTTCCAATAAGAGCTCTGTTCTGTATAACCCAGTATCTCTTTCTTCCTACTTGAACCAGGAGGTCAGTTTTTTTTTTTTTTTTTTTTTTTTAAAAGCCACAGTTCTCCCTCAGGCAAATTACTTTTGTATTTTTAGCTGGTGAGTGGAACTTAGCATTTTTGCTCTGACTCAGGGAGACCTGTGTCCACATTTACAACACAATAGTCAGCTTGCAGCCTGATCTCACAGGTCTAGCCCCGGCCACTCAGAGCCCCTTTATGGGCTGAATACGGCCTGTCTTCTGGTGGCTTTGGTGCTGGGATGCTAACTGCCAGGGCCACAGTTCAAACCCACCAGCCACTCCAAGGGAGACAGACAAGGCAGTCTGCTCCCATAGGGTTCATAGCCTCAGAAACACCCTACACAGGCCTGGGTTTGATTTTTTTCCCCTAGTGACAATCCAAACAAGAAGCCTCCAATTTTTGAGTGTTGGTTTCTCACCAGCTCGGTTTTACTGCTGAGAAGACAGCACTCTGCCGTTGACCACGTCATGTTGCCTGATGATGGGCCCAGAGCCTGCAGCTTGTACCTAGCCACACAGAGAAGGGGGACAGCTAGACCTCTGGACCGTAATGCCTGCACTGAGCGTATAGCAGTTTGGAAGCACCTTTTCCCAGCTGCGCTTGTTGATCGTCCGTCCCTGTCATTTGTTGCTCAGGGTACGGTCCTTGACAGAATTGACTACAACATTGAGCAGTCCTGTATCAAAACCGAAGATGGCTTGAAGCAGCTTCACAAGGTAACAGCTCGGAATGTTTGGAACTATTATCAAATAGCCAGAGTGCATAAGCGGATGGCTCTTCTGTCATCACTGTCTTAATCATTCTTGTATATATACATACATACATATATATATATATAAAATATATATACGTATTGTCCTTAATACTGTTGGATCAGCACCGGACTGTGAGCCGTAAGGTTGGTGGTTCAAACCCACCAGCTGCTCCTCGGAAACCCTCTACAGGGTCCCTACGAGTCAGAACCAACTGGACAGCACTTCCCAACAACCACCATCCTATTTAGGGAGTCCTGGTGGTGGAGTAGGATCTTGGGCTGCTAGCCACAAGATCGGTGATTCAAACCCACCAACTGTTCTGGTAAAGATGACAGTGTCAGAAACCCTAAGGAGTGGTTCTGCTCTGCTCTGCTCTGTCCTGTGGGGTCACTGTGAGTCAGAGGGGAACTGATGGCACGGTTTACGTTTCACTTTTCACTCAAAGCCCACAGTGTGGGTTGTGGCCCGTTTTGTTGCAGTTTACAGTTGCTGGTATGCCCACCCTTAGATCTGCGAGCTCTAAGCGTGATTTGTGGAGACCGTATACCCTAAAGGGGTTGGAGTTTTCGTCCTTTGAGAAAGTACATCTTCCTTTGAGTCCTTGTTTTTTGAGGAAGTCAGTTGAACAGGTATTTGCTACAGTATGTGTGGGAAATCTGTCTGCTGCTTGTGCTGACTCGGCGTCTCTTATGACAGATATTTGATGAATTGCTGGTGGAGACACTTTCTGGAGAAGACAAAAATCTCATTTTCCTTTTTAATTACCGCTGCTTCTCTGTGCGTCACCTTGAGGAGAGAGAAGGGGGCGTCTTAGTTGTCTTAGGCTTTGTTAATAAGGTGGCTAGTGAAGGGAGCTGTTTCACGATACTTATTTTTTCTTTGTAAACAGTGAGTAGAAAGCGCCTCGGAAGCCTTGCCCATCAGCTAGGGGAGACACAAGTGTAGACAGCTGCCTGGATCTTGCGTGTACTTGGGTGTATGCTTTCCTTCCTTGGAGTGCGTAAGATTCCTTCTCTTCCCTGTCTAACGCTGTAATGAGCACACTGTCGCTTCCTGCAGCAGGGAAGCCCTGTCTAAGAAGCATCGATTGGTGGCTTGACAGTCAGACCCTGCAGATGTTGGTCCCAGGGCATGATGGGAAAGAGAAGTGGGCTTCTGAAACGGGAGATTCATTGGACTGCAAGTCTGTATATTACAGGAGTGGAACGTCACTTCTGTCTCTGACTCAAATACCCTGGTTGTGACACACTATTGAATTATGCACTGGTTTGGAAGTTTCTTAATAAAATCGAGTCACTGAGCACAGATAAAGGGGAGCCTTCTCTGCGGGAGGGAACTAATCTAGGGGAAATGAAATGTTTTGTTTTACGTTCTACTTTATAAATCCTGAGCAACGCCAACTTACATTATTGAGTGTGGGTCTCCCCAGTGCTCTGCTTACTGATTAGAAGAGTCAGTGCAGTCGACTTCGCCCTCCCTGGGACATCTGGCCCTCCCAGCGTCTTCCCTGGTGGACCTGGTAGGCCCGTGGGTCACAGAGAAACTCAAGGAGTGCAGGGGAGTGTTGGATGCCAGCAGCAGCTCTCTGTGGGATAGCCCAATGGTATAGCGAGGACTAGAGGCTCGGCCAAGACAACCAGCTGTACGCCAACCAGGGAAGGCAGAACAGGACCTGCTGTGGACCTCCACTTCAACCTAGTGAAGTTTCTTAGTGAAAGTGTGTGTGGATCTGCAAGGCTCTGTTGAGAACCAAAGCTGCCGTGCAGAGAAGCGACGGGAGGCCGGCCATCTGGGTCTTGTGTTCTCTGTTCCCACTCAACCATTTTGCACTTTGCGTGAGCAGTCATGACTTCTGTTTGCTCCATTTCCATTCATCTCACATCTAGCTTCCCTGCCTCCTTACCTTCTCATCTCTGTTGTAGTGTGATAGTGGACTCTTGGTTTGCGTGTAGGTGATTGGTTTGAAAAGGAACACAGTGCTTCCAGGGGATAGGAGACTCCTTGCTATTTAGCTCTAAAGTGACCGTAGAGGTTTGTTCAAGTTTGAAGTTTGAAGAGGATCCGCGGGCCAGTCATCTCTGGGAGTTCTCTAGGCTCACCAGTTGTTGTTTTGTTTTATATTTAAAAATTTGAAGTTCTGTTCCACATGACTCTCCCATTCTATCAGGATCCATCTAACTGTGGTCCTGGTCAGAAGGGTCGGTTCTTCTGGTCTCAGGGTCAGTGCAGCCTCGGGTCCAATAGACTGTCCTGTAGACTGGTTTCTGCTCTCAGCCTTTGGTTTCCCCTTCACATCTTCCTCCAGACAGGTGGAGGCCAGTACTCATCTCTTAGATGGTCCCTCACAAGCCCTGCCAGGGGCCTCCCGATACACAGCAAGCAAGTGCTAGAGCACTTCCCAGATAGGGAGGGGGTTCTGGGATTCTGGGGCCTAACCTCCACATTGATTCTCAGCTCAAGCTGAGGTGGGGACACATGTAGCCTGAAGCAGATGTCTGGTTTTGGATTTGGGGAGAATGAGCCCCTTGTTTCCTGTCCACTTCCTATAGGCAGAACGGTATCAGAAGAAGAACCGGAAGATGCTTGTGATCCTAATATTGTTTGTCCTCATCATCATCCTCATCGTGATCCTCGTCAGCGTGAAGTCCAGCTAAGTCGTGTGCTGGTAGTGTCGCGTGCGAGCATCGCCCCGGCCGCCGGTGGAGGCAGAGACCCAGGGACCACGTCTGGGCAGCGAGTATGTCTGTGGATACTGTCCCCTTGTACACGAATGAGGGCCACAGGCCTGCCTTGCCTTCCACGCCAAGATTGTAAGGACCCCGGGTGCCGCTGCAGGGGGGGAGTTGGGGTTCTGTGACAGGCTATTGCGCACACACACACACACGTAGACGTGGGTTTTGTTGTGTTTTTTTGTTTGTTTTTTTAAGAGATGAACGTTTGCAGTCCCAGGCAGAAGCTGTTAAATGTTAGATGTGAATCTGCTATCTAATTTTTTTTAACAGCCATGGCTGAGAAGAGTGTGAAAATCTTTTCGAAAAAGAAAAAAAAAATTTTTAAACCGTCTGGTTTTTAAAAGATTTGGTATCAGAAATTTATGAGTAGAGGCAAAAATGCCTCTTCATTTTTCTTTATCGATTTTCCACTTGAGAAGAAAGTGAGAAGTCCGTTAAGAATTTATAATCTGTTCCCCATTCACTTAATTTAGCTTTTCCATCACTGTTAATGATCGGAGTAACAAAGTGTGAGAAATACGAAGCCATCATCAATGTTAATTAGCACACTTAGATGGGTCACTTAAGCAGCTTCCTAAGTTTAAAGTCTTTCTAAGTGATGTGGTCCTTGGTTAAGATTTGTGCACTGCATTTTGTATGTAAACCCAAAAGGGTTGCAAAGGTCAACACCTATGTTGGACAGTTGACGATTTGAGCTAGCTTCCCACAAACCAGGAGTTTGACGGTGTCGTCGTAGTCAGCAGACCTGGCAATGTGTCCTGTGGTCTGTGCGTGGTCCATTATCCATGCAGTCACTGCACAAGGACCTGCCCAAACCAGACTCCGTTTAATGAACTGTGAATTTACACAGAGGCCACTTTAAATGGGTCACCCCATTTAAGATTAGTGGGTCTCAAATTATTAACCAAACATCACTCCATCTCAAAGTAAAATATTCCATCAAGTGCTTTGATTTATTGACTCTTCATGGCCACTGAGCAATGCCCAGAAAATAAGCCTGTTTCTCAGGCCTGGGAGAGCTTTCACTGAAGAAACCCTTGTCTGTGTGAGCGGATCGGATTTCCAGTGCTGGCTAATTGGTATTATCTCTACGGTGCTTAAATACATTCCTGAGGCTATAGGGTAATGTGGAAAAAGTGATGGTAATACTGAAAACGGATGTTGGTCTTATTTCTGTTGGTCCTAAGATTGATGGTTCAAACCCACCAAGTTGCTCCAAGGACGTGGCAGTCTTGTTTCCGTAAAGGTTCACAGCCTTGGAGATGCTGTGGTGTGGCACTGCTCTGCCCTGTGGGACCACTGTGAGTCAGAGTCCACTTGAAGGAGCGGGCTTTGGCTTTTTTAAGACAACAAACTGTATGGTTTTAATGCAATTTTTTATGACTTCCATCATTTTTGCCTCGCTGAAAAGGTTTAAGGAAGAGCTGCCCTCGTTGAATGTGTTGTATTTTATTTAGGCCAGTCACACCAAGTGTCTTTCTAGAGTTGGCTTTGAAGTTGTTTCTGGAAATGTCACTTGAAGTCTAGAATGTGGTAGTAACCGGCCCTGCCCAGCCCTGACTCCTGTGGGGGAGGGGAGGGGGGTGCCTTTAAGCCCCTGCTCGTTTCCTTGTTGGTTTGGCCAGATGGGAAGGTAGCATTTGAGGAAACAGCATTGTGTTCTCTGAAGAAAGGTTATTCATTAGAAAAGGGGACACCCGTCCTTGGCCATCCCTGAATTGTGGGGGCTGCTGCCGGCCCTCAAGGAGCTATAGGTGCACCTTATAAACCACCCAGACTGGTCTCGAGTCTCAGGGGCTCCGTATGGGGAGCTGTGCTCCTTACGACTTTCAATGGCTGCTTTTTCTGAAGTAGATCTCCAGATCTTTTCTGCTGAGACCTCTTGGGGGATTCAAACTACCGTTCTGTTTATCAGCCGAGCGCGTCTAACTGGGTCTAGGCCTTCAGAAGTCGGGTTGCCTTGGTGTGGCGGCTGTGGTGGCAATACCAAGTGCCCTGCCTTCCTGACCCCTGAGAAGGCATGTCATTGTTTCTTTTTCTTTTTGGTGGTTAGGGTAATTAGGGTTGATTTCTGTCAGTCCCCGCCACCCATGTGGGTAAAATCATGGATCTGATTGAAAATGTGTCTGGTTGTCCTGTAGGGAGGGGGCTGCCTGCCGCCCACTGCTCAGTCTCTCCTAAGTACTGTTGACCAGTGGACAATCAGCCACATTTGGGGAAGTTAAGGAAACTGATAATCATGCTTTGGTCCTGCTCCCCCCCCCTCACTCGACGACAGCTCTGCACCACCTGCCCCTAGGTCCGAGGAAGGACGGGGAGGCTCAGCAGTCCAGAGAGGAGAGGGGTAATGTGAGTGCTCACTGTCAGCCCCTGCCCACCCACCCCCGCGCACCTGCTGACCTCTCCCCCTGTCTGCTGTGGACTGAGGGAGAGGGGCTGCACCATGTGTGTCCCTGATGAACGGATTGACTGCCTTGTCTGCTGTTGAGAGAGCATTATTTATTTGTTTTGACACAAGCGCTTTCAATGTTTTATCCGAGCTAATGGTTTCTTCAAGGTAATAAAACCCTCCCACCCTAATTGGTCAGATAAGACTTTTTTCTTGTACGCTTAAATAAAGCAATTAGGGAAGCGCTTCTATCCCAAACGACTTTTTTTGTGTGTCTTTTTTTTTTTTTTTAACCTAATTTACTGTTACTGGAAACGTTTTGTACAATAAAACAATTGTACAGATTAAAGACCGTCCTGCGTTGCTGGCATTAATTGTAGCGACGGGTCCGGGATGTCTGTGGCTGCATTGTGTTCTAAGAGGACCCTGCACTGTTGGGGCCACTGATGATGCGTTTAGTGCTCCAGGCCGCCGCCTCAGTGTCTGAAAGTCAGTCCCTATGACGGGCCCTTTCAAAGGACCAATCCATCCGCGCCCCGATGTACAGAAAAGAGGCCAGTGCTTATGAAAACATACACTTTCTCAACGTACCAAGAAACACCTGGGAATCTTGACGTGAAATTGTGACCGTGTACCTTGTTGGGAAATAGCTACTTGCCCTCAGGCTCTGGGAGACGGACTCTCAGTGATCGTGAATGTTGTCATCTGGTTATGCTGGAAACTTCCGGGATGGGGCTGACAGCTGCGGCCCGTCCCCTCCCATGTGTCTACTTCATGGTCCTCATAAGGCTGGACAGGCAGCTCCTTTGTTAGTCATGGGGTGGGAGACGTGGCCGCTGAATCAGATGTGGGCATGCGTGTCGGTGTATTTCATTCAAAAGCAGAGTCTCTACATGCCAATGAGGTTCTGTGGGAGTTCTCGGTCCTGGGAGCCAGCTGTGGACCCCACTCAAGCAGCCAGCCCCTCTCGTAGGCTTACGCTTCATGCCTTGACTGGACAGTCCATTCCCCAAGCCACTGCCAAGATCAAAGCCACACAGGAAAGGGTGGACGTTTGTCACCGTCTTCTAGAACATTCTGAGTAGTAGGAACATGCTGCTCTGTCATCCTGCTGGACCTTTCCAGAAAAGCATGCAGGCTTCAAGGTGTGTGCTGCACCATGGTTTTATGGGTTGAGTTGGATCCCCCAAATGCATCTGTAAATCCCAGCCTCCAGGCCTGGGATTTACAGATGCATTTGGGGTTATAATCCATTGGGAAATGGTTTTCCTTCACTGTGTGTCTGAGGCAGATTAGTGTAGGGTGGGTCTAGCTTCCATCTCTTATGAGATAGAAAAGAGATTCAACAGTTTAAGCAGCACGGAGACGCAGAAGAGACATGCCAGGCCACACGGAGCTCACCCAGAAGCAAAAGGTCAAAGAGACAGGGATCTTCTTCGAAAGCCCACAGAGAGAGAAGCAGCCAGAACTGTGAGAGACTACGTTCTGATGGTGTAAGCCATGCATGTGTGGTATTTCGGTAGAGCAGTGCTAGGGAACGAAGTCAGGCAGTCTCACGGGCTCAGGGCCTGGCTGAGGTGTTGGCAGCCTGCCCTTTCAGTGGTCCTGGTTGATGGCCTAGAAGTGCTGACCACATCCTTGTTCCCCATCATTGCCCCACGCGCCCTGGGAGAACATCAGTTTACCCTGCTAAGTTTACTGAGCATCGCTGAAAATTCTGCTCACGGGCCCAGAGCCTGACAAGCTAGCACTCTCCTCCCTGAATGGCCTGTAGTTGCGTAGTCACAAAGAACGACGGACCCAGCAGAATTTGGATCTCAGTCGAGTAAAAGAGCATGCTGTCGTACAGGTGACTTGTTCCTGATCACCAGGAGCTCTTTTTCTAGTCAAAACACATGTGAACCATGTGGAGAGACCTGGCTTTTCAAAGAAACATTCACTGGGTGGGTGTAGGGCAGACATTGAGAAGTCCGGCCCCTTGGTGGTACCAATTCATTGATTAAATACCATAAGTTTCTATTCTCAGCTTTAGGTGGATGTTGTTGTTGTTGTGAAGTGCTGTTGAGTCGGTTCCAACCCATAGCGACCCTGTATAGGGTTTCCAAGGAGCAGCTGGTGAGCTTGAACCGCCAACCTTGCAGTTCAAATGGCTTTGCAGTCTGGGGCATTAACCCACAGCGCCACAACAGGACTCGTTTAGGTGGATAGAACTGGCTCATTTGACACTGGCTAGACCTGGGAACTGAATCAGTGATTACCCCTTAAACATTTTTCTCAAAAATTCTCTTGAGAACAAATAAGATGCAGTGAGGACCTCCATCCGCAACAACACAGAATACCAGACCAAGCAGACTCACCAGGTATGGTGCCAGACTCTGAACCACATATAAAGGAATATTTAGAAGGTTGGAAGGCTTACAGCTAAGGGAAATTGTAGCAGAAGCAAGAAATCCATTGCTTTCTAATCCAAGATGCTCAGCTGCTCCTGGAGCCACCATCTTGGGTAAGACCAAGGTGGGGAGGATCAGAGCTGGCACGGACGCCAGACAGAATAGCAGAGATAAAGGTGTGGACACATTTTTTTGTATCTGTTCATTGGTCTGTCACTGGCTGCGCACCTCCATTCTGGTGACTGGAGGGGGTGCCTGAGCAAGTGAACACCCCACCCCCACCTTCACGTCCACCCCCGGAGGGTTCTACTACACGTGCGCACAGATCTCAAAATTTCAAGTGACAGTTTCCACTTAAAATCAAATGGCTGTGCAAAATGGCCACAGATGGCCCTGAACTGTTTATCACTAGGAAAAAGACCTGAACAAGGATTGTGGAGTGGGACAGGCAGACTAAAAAAGAAATAGGCCAAAAATTAAATCCTGAGTTATGTCACAATGACCAACAGTGGCTTCTTAACATTTCTCAGGAAGAAGACTGAAAAGGGAAGCCCATCTTCTGATCACATCTACCTGGAGGCAATCAGAAGGCATGAAAAATACCAAAATACACACCCATCTTAAGTATTAAGGCAACAGATGACCATATCAGCACATGTCCAGAAATGAGATAAAAGTGACTGAGGCAAATGAGCTGGAAGGAGACCTACACTCCATACTGGAAGATGGGCAGGCTTTGGAAATGCCTGAGAAGGAATTCAGAAAAATGATCATAAAATGTATCAAAACACTATACAATGGAGTTGAGAAAAATAAGGAACAAGTCAGGAAAGTGCTGTAGGAACAATCAAATAAGATAGATACAGCATAGGAAACAATTCAAAACCTACAGAAAGAGGTCCAAACGATTAATAATAGAATATCAGAAATGGACAATACAGAAATGGCA
The DNA here is from genome assembly GCF_000296735.1 of Chrysochloris asiatica. Lineage (NCBI taxonomy): Eukaryota > Metazoa > Chordata > Mammalia > Afrosoricida > Chrysochloridae > Chrysochloris > Chrysochloris asiatica. Next base: position 1,556,715 of record NW_006408541.1, on the reverse strand, counting down.
AAGGAGTTGAATTAAAGAGATAGAAGCCAGAACTAGTGAGCTAGAAGATAAATCTCTCAACACTACTAATATAGATGAGCAAGCAGAAAAAAGGCTTAAAAAAATCTGAAGAAGGCCTAAGATTCATGTTGGGTAACATGAAGAGGAATAACTTAAGAATTATCAGCATTCCAGAACAGGAACAATCACACAAGTCCACAGAGGAGATAGTTGAAGAGCTTCTGGAAGAAAATTTTCCTAACATCCTGAAAAGTGAAAAGAAAAGCATTCAAGAAGCTCAACAAACCCCAGGAAGGATAGACCCTAAAAGAAAATCACCAAGACATATATAATAATCAAGTTTTCCAAATTCAAAGATAAGGATAAAGCATCTAGGGAAAAGATAAGTGTAACATACAAAGGCAAGCAAATCAGATTAAGCTCGGATCTCTCAGCAGAAACCATGCAGGCAAGAAGGAAACGGGGAAACATATATAAAACCCTGAAAGAAAAAAACTGCCACCCAAGAATCTTCTACCCAGCAAAGCTGTCAATCAAATACGATGGTGTAATCAAAACATTCCAGGAAAATCAGAAGCTAAGGGATTTTGCCAAAGCCAACGCTGGTATGAAAACATCCTAAAGGAAGTTCTGTGGACTGAGAAACCAACAAGAACACATAACAACTACAGAATGACATTAAGTGGCAGCATCACCCTGAACTCAATCGACAAATGAAAGAGCCAAGAACAGAATAAAATTCTAAGAACAGAGGATCTGGGAGATCAGTCTATAATCAAAACAATTACAATGTGAAAGAATGTAAACACAGAGGAACAGAGATCCAGGTGAGAAGGTCAGGTAGATTACAGGATAAAATAGGCTGTCTTAAATGGTGGGAAGAATTAATGGAATATAAGGAGCTCTGGTAGCGTAGTGGTTACGAATCAGGCTGCGAACCTTAAGGTCAGCGGTTCGAAACTACCAGCCGCTCCGCGGGAGAAAGATGAGGCTTTCTATTCCCGTAAAGATTTACACCCTCGGAAACCCTGTACAGGGTCGCTATGGGTCGGAACCGACTCAACGGCACTTAACAACAACAAGGTAACCACAACAATAGGGTTGGGGTGAGGGGTTTAGTTTGGGTGTTGGGGAGGACAATGCAAGAAGGGGGAGGAGATAGAAGAAAAGATAGGTAGGGGAACACTGAGACAGGTTTGCATGGCCTAGTGGGACAGAGTGATGCATGCTCAACCTTGGAACTTTTTTTTTTTTTTTTTTTTTTTTTAATAAAGGAAACAAGGATAAATTGCTACAGTTTGATGAACCTGACCTATACTCATGGAGGTAGAAACTCTAAATACCAACAGAAAGGGACGGAGTCTTCACATCAAGTATCAATGCTAGTTCCTCTGTACACAGGGTAGATAGGGATAGGCAACTTAGATATTGGCTACCTAAAATGAGGGGGTGATAAAGGCACGAAGTGATTGGCTTACAAGGTTTCAAGAGGGAGTATAGTTTAAGAGTGGGGTTGGGGAGAAACAGTCCCCACTATTTGAATAGATTTCATCTTGTCTAGATGGGCCTGGTGAAAAGAGATGGGGGTAAGATTTGTATGATTCAATAGTGAGTAATTGTTATCAAGATTAATTGCAACTGTCACAATTGGAAAGGTAGAAGTTTTGTAACAAAAAGAGGGGAGTGGTTAATCTTACAGACCAGAAACAGAGGACCCTAGGACCATCAAGGCAGACGAGCACATGCAGAATGTGGGACCTTATCCAGAGAAGCAGCGATGCCAGAGACAGAGGCAGAGATGGGGCATGGAGCCAGGGGAGCAGCTGAGGACTCTAGGTTCATGGGAAGAGAGGGACTAAGAGCTGGTGGCCAGGAGGCTGACTTTCAGAATGTGCCCTTTAGAGGTGTAAATTATTATATATGCTTAAGTGTTTTTTGTTTTTGTTTTTTAAAGCTAACGTGAATAGAGAGAAATACTGTTAATTGATGGTACATGGAAGGGATTATAATAATTGTAGTGAAACAAGGTATATGATTTGTTGAATGCAAAACTGATGGTCTGCCCTGTAAACTTTCATTCAATCCACAATAAAACCATAAAAAAGAAAATTCTGTTGAGCACGTAAATGCCACCTCTAACCCTGTTGCCTGAAGCTTTTGTTTTGAAATGAAGAGAAAAAAAAAAAAAAGCCCCTTCAAAGCAATGAAGGAGCTGGGTTGGCATGCCGGGAGACGGGCATCATGGGAAAGCCTTCCAGGTTCAGGACTCAGCAGAACGTCAGTGTACATACAGCTTGTCCCCAACTCCATAGCCCACTCTCATGGACAGCATCCTGCCAGCAGACATCTGGGGTCTCTTAAGCATATACAAAGGGACATTCCAAAGAGTCCAATGACAGAAACGTGTATGCAATTATCTGGTCAATTAAGGCCAATAACAGGATAATTTGTCTAATTGTTAAAATTGTCTCAGGTGTAATGTCCTGGTTCATTGCCTCAATTCCATAATTTGGCTAAAAGGGGCCTTTCCAAGATTTCTTTTAACACAGTGCACATTTTCATTGGGCTTACTTGAAGTAGTTCATTGGGTCTAACATTTTCTGTTAACTGTTAGTCATTCATCTTCAATTTGCTTTGAACAGACCATCTAAATTCTTCCATGAGCAAATCCCAACACCACTGCTTCATCCACGTTGAGATGGAGACAGGGGCCTTGGTTGGCGTTCATGGGCCTCAGAGCAAGTGCTGAGGAAATGAGACATCTTTTGAACTTGGTGTTTTGATTCCGGACACCACAACAAACCTCCGTGTCCATACCCTTCCCTGCCTTTTCCAGATGTGGAAGCATGACCAGTGGAAGCATTGGACTCAAATCAAGAATCTTCCTTTTCTCTCATTTCCACTGATGGTGTTTTAATTGTTCATTTCTCTCCAGAACATTAAATGACCTTCTTCAAGACAGATGGAATGGTCAAGATGAGGTTTGGTACAAGGTTCCGCAAGGATTTTTCCCCCCTCCTGTTACAAAGATTAGACCCAACGGAGCTTAAGAGAGATGTGCAAACAGTCATTATCCTCCTTTCCGTTTGCTGTGTAATCGGCACTGAAGAATCGAGCTTCTGCCCAAAGCAAAAGAATGGTTTTTCTGGTGACAGGACTGGGCTGTCTGTGTGCCCTTGTGGTGGTTTATAAAAGGTCTAGGTGTCCATAAACCACTTTACCGAGAGAGATAATGTCATTGTGAAGTTGTAAATAATAAATACTCTTAAGCAAAGCTGCTTTTACGTCTGTCTGAGTGTGGCGCAGCCCTAATTTCAACGCTAGGCAATGGCTAGGAATTGATTTTTTTTTTTAAATCCAATTAAGCCTCAAGGTTGGTTATCCATTTAAAAGGTCGGATGAGTTAAACAATGACAGTACCTTCAGTTCATGCTAATAATTAAATTTACACAGAACTGCCAGGTGCACCTGCAATGGGGGGGGGGGGCAGACCTCTTTGGGTGACGGATTGCAGGGAGCACCCCCCTCAGTCGCCCCAAGTCATGAGCCCTGACTGAGGTCACACAAATAGCACACTTAGGGGCTTCGAGGAGCAGCTGTTTTCTCACAGCTCAGGAGGTGAGAGTAACTTCAGGTACCGGCTCTAGGGCAAGTCTCTGAGAACAATCTTGTCTCTTTCCGATTCTGTAGCTCTGGTATCCTCCTGTCCTTGGTGTCTTCATGTGGTACCTGCCTTTTCCTGCTTGGGTTCACATCTGTGTCCCATTTTACAACTCAGGAGTGGTTAGGTGAAGGGCATACCTTGTGCCAATATGGCCCCATTAAGATAACAAAACCCTCCCCCCAAATAGGGGTATAGCCATAGGCCAAGGTTAGGGTTACGATTCCAACACGTATTTGGTGGTGGTGGTGGTTATGTGCCATGGAGTCGGTTCCGACTCATAGTGACCCTGTACAGGGTTTCTGAGGCTGTAAATCTTAACGGGAGCAGAAAGCCTCATCTTTCTCCCACAGAATAGCTGGTAGTTTCAAACTGTTGACCTTAAGGTTCGCAGCCCGATTTGTAACCACTACGCTACCAGAGCTCCTTAACGTGTATTTAAAGAGGGGGTCACAATTCAGTGTGTAGCATCTGCTAAGAACCTACACTGGCTGCCAAACCCATCCCGTTTCCTCTCAGCTCTCTGAAGTCAACTCTAGAGAACATTGACTGTGTTTTCTGCTAGACCGGCCTCTCTCTTGTGTGGCCCCAAGAGGACTGGGAGGGAGTCCTGGTGTGGCACAGCAGGATAAGCACTAGACTGTAAGGTTGGTTTGAACTGCAAGATCAGTGGTTCAAACCCACCAGCTGCTCCTCAGAAACCCTATACAGGGTTGCTATGAGCCAGAAACAGCACTTAAGCAACACAAAAGAGGACTGGAAAGGGGACTGTAACCTCCCATTAAAAGAAAAAAGGAGGGAACGCCTGTACTTTCACCAAAATAAAAGACATTTGAGAAGCAAGTAAAAAACAAGTGAACCGCTTGGTAGAAACAAACTGGGGTTTCAGGCACGCTGCTGAGTGTATAATCAAACAGAGATGAAGATTTAAAACCAGTCCTAGAAAGGGCATACTGACCACAGCTTCCTAACGTGGTAAGACTTCAAAATGTCTTTATGCTTCCCATGGGTAATGTTGGAGTATTACTGAATTCATGAAGATTTTTAGGGGAAACGCCAAAGTTGACTGGAATGTGCTTTGCTCTGTTTGGGTTAGAATGTCACCACTGGGAAGGAGGAGGGGATCTTACTTCTTCGTGTTTGCTGTGTGACCTGCAGCAGAATGTGAGTGAGTCAGCCTAAGATACGGAACCTTCCAGACTTAGAACAAAATATTGAGTTTTCTTCTCATTGACCTTAAAGCTAACAATTTCTGGGTTTTTTTCCTTCTCCCACCCTTTTCTTCACACTGCTTAACTGCCAAAATCATCAGCAACAGATGTATGATCTTTCTTTTTTAACTTAAAATTTAAAAAAATCTACGTTTAGTTACTACAGATAGACATGCTGCTGTATACAGAGGTGTTTTTGGAAATAAATCTGACTCTGGTGTTTGAAGATTGAACCTTATAAAATGTACTAGAGAAACATGCAGTTTGTGGCTCTGTAGGATAAGTACTAGACTGCTAACCACAAGGTTTGGGGTTCAAATCCACCAGCCCACTCCTCAGAAACCCTATACAGAGTCGCTATGAGTTGTAACCAACTCGATGGCAATTAACAGCAACAACAACCTAATACTGAAGGTTTTTCTAGAGAAAGAGTTTCCAATCAGAATCAACATTGACTTTTAATTTTGCTTTTCTATACATCTCCCATTTTGTGCGCTGTTTGTTTAAAGAAATGCAGGCCCTATTGACTCTGTGGAGGATTTCGCATCCCTTTCCTGTAACCACACCCCCGCATCCAAAGGCGTCAGGTCTTCCGTGGGCCCTTGGAAACTGTTGGAAGTACAAAAATCATTTTGCTAGTGTTCAAAAGTACATCGGAATTTTGTTCCTGAGACAAGGCAGGTTATTACTGTCTTACACGGTACCCTTCCTCAGAGATTAATTTAGGCTTTGAGAACATCAAGGGATTTCAGAGCAGCGAGTGTCGCCTCCTCATTTTACCCAGAGTCCTAACAACTGGTATCAGCAGGAACACTTTCTGTTGTTAATAAATGGTTCGGCTGGTAGATTTTTATTAGCAAATTCTCTCGTTGTACTGATATCGAAAAAATCACAGAACTTTAGATGAGGTGACAAAATGTGTTTTTCAAGCAAAGCATGAGAGATTACATACAGTATGCTGCCTTTGGTGTAAGAGCCATGAATACTTTTTTAATAACATTACCTAGGGGGTGGCTGGAATGGGAAGGGGATTTATTTGACTGCATCTTTTTACAGAATTTTGACTTTGTTGTTGTTAAGTGTCATCGAGTCAGTTCTAACTCATAACGACACTGTATAGGGTTTCCAAGGAACGGCTGGTGAGTTTGAACTGCAAACCTTGCAGTCAAGTGCTTATCCAACAGCGCCATACCATTTAAATGTTTTATACAGTCAAAAAATAAGTTGCAAAATGGATGGAAAAAGCAAATGTTAACACTGAATACAGACAAATGAAACTAAATGTACATCAATAAACCCCACATAGGCACAAAACCAAGTACAGTGTTAAGAGATAGTGGGGACTTTTTAAGAACAAAAAGAATGATAAAATTGTGAGCTTTGTGTGGTGGTAATGTGCCATGGAGTCAGTTCCGACTCATAGCGACCCTGTATAGGGTTTCTGAGGCTGTAAATATTATAGGAGCAGAAACCTCAACTTTCTCTCGTGGAACAGCTGGTAGTTTCGAACTGCTGACCTTAAGGTTCGCAGCTCGATTCATAACCACTATGCTACCAGAGCTCCTTGAGCTTTATATGTTGTTGTTAAGTGCCATTGAGTCGGTTCCGACCCATAGCGACCCTGTACAGGGTTTCCGAGGGTATAAATCTTTACGGGAGTAGAAAGCCTCATCTTTCTCCCACGGAGCGGCTGGTAGTTTCGAACCGCTGACCTTAAGGTTCACAGCCCGATTCGTAACCACTACGCTACCAGAGCTCCTTGAGCTTTATAAAGTAGGCCTGTTATAGACGAAGACCCAGTAGTGCAGTGTTTGAGTGTTCATTTGCTAAGTGGAAGGTCAGCAGTTTGAACCCCATCAGCCACTCCATGGGAGAAAGGAGGCAGTCTGTTTCTGTAAGAATGACTGCCTAGGAAACCCTCTGGGGCAGTGCCATGCTGCCCGACAGGGTCACCGGGAGCTGGAATTCACTCAGTGATAGTGGGTTTCATTGGGGTTTATTGTAGGGTCGTTACTAGTGTTTTGAGTTAGAGGCTGTTTGGTGAGGGCTATGGTGGTGGTGGTGGTGGTGTGCCGTGGAGTTAATTCCGACTCATACAGAAACCCTGTATAGGGTTTCTGAGGCTGTAAATCTTTACAGGAGCAGAAAGTCTCATCTTTCTCCCGTGGAACCGCTGGGAGTTTCGAACTGCACCAGCCCAACTCGTAACCACTGCACTACCAGAGCTCCTCGGTTGAGGACCATAGTGAATACCAAATGCATCCACATCAGGGTGACTAGAAGCAGGGTTCTGTGGGAGAAGAAGAGACTAGCTGAGGTCAACCCCAACTATAGGGCATGGATCACCAAACTGCTGTATTGGGACCACTCACTGATAAAGCTGGGGGTCATGACTGCGAGACACCATTAGGGAAAGGCTGGGTATCACTATGAATTCATGATTTTAAAAAAACATAAGACAGAGCCATTGCCATGCCGCAATGAGTTTCGATGACGGGTAAGACTGAGGAATTCGCACTGACC
>NW_006408541.1:1547183-1548896 GCF_000296735.1 Chrysochloris asiatica | reverse complement strand
TAATCAATGTAATGAAACAAGCTATATGAATGATTGAATGTGAAGCTGATGATGTGCCCTGTAAACTTTCACTCAATCCAAAATAAAAAAATAAATAATTTAAAAAAAAATTCTTCTAAGAGAATCCAGATGCAATGGTACCCAAGGGGCTAAGAGCTCACCCAGAACACTCACCTGGCTTTCTCACAACCAATCCACCAAAGAAAGGAACCAGGATTTCTTAAAAGAATGGCTGCTTCCAGATTTGGGACAGGGAAGGGGTAGGGCAAGCCTAGGGATCTTCTTGTTCCAGAAACCACTAAGCATTGAAAAGTTACAGAGAAATCTGCCAGGGACTCAGGAGACCTCCCCAAAGTTAGACGCTCATGGGCATCAAAAGATTTCTCATAAAAAGGGAGACTGGGAAAAAGTTTTTTAGCAACGACATTATCAGACAAGAGACTAATCACTAAAATTTATAGAAAATTACAACACCTCTACGTGAAAAAGACAGCCTAACTGAAAAATGGTCATGGACAGGAACAGACCACCAAGGAATACATTCAGACAGTCAACAAACATATGAAGAAACGTTCACAATCATTAGCCATTAGATGCAAATCAAAATAACAATGCGATATCTCCCACCAGCATTACTAGCAAAAGTCAAAAAAGGAAAAATGCTGGTGAGGGTGTGGAGAGACTGGGACCCTCCTGCATTGCTGGTGGGACTGTAAAATGGTTTAACCACTGTGTAAAATCATATGGAGCTTCCTCAGAAAGTTGGAAATAGAAATACTGTATGATCCAGCCATTCCTCTACTTGGTGTATGTCCACAAGAAATATGAGCCAGGATTCAAGTAGATATAGGCACATTGATGTTCAATGCAGCACTGTTAACAAAGCAAAGAGATGGAGACAGCCAAGTGTCCATCAACGGAAGAATGGAGAAACAAACTTTGGTGCATACACATAATAGGATATTCTGCAATCCTGCAGAGGAACAGTATTTCGCAGGAAACACCTCATAACACAGATGAGCCTGTATGGGTACATGATGTTGTGTGAAATGAATCAATCACAAAAGTACAACTATTGTATGAAACCACTATTGTCAAAACTCAAGAAAGGTTTTCATACTAAAGGAAACATTCTTTGATGGTTGCCAGGGTGGGAGGGAAGGGAGAGTAGTTCACTGATAACTTGGCTGATGGGGAGAGGCAGTATATAAGAAGAGGGAGGTTGGCGGAAGACTGATGAAGACAGGGAGGTCTGCAAGGGCTAAAGGGGACAGAGGTAAATATCGACACATACACAACCTTGGGACAGCAGCGTTCTGTGTGTTGATATCTAGACAGCGACAGGCAGGATGGGCATGGGAGAAAGAGTGGGCTATATAGCCCACAAAAGTATACGTTTGAAATAGGATATTTGTGCATGTGTATCATCCTTTCCTGCAAACACAACTGGATGTGGTGGAGCACACACGGGCAAAATGATGAAAACTTCTTTGATATTATCCATCATCTTACGGCAATGAGATTATGGGCCTGGGGGCTCAGGGCCATATCTCAGGGGACACCATGGTCCATTGCATACGTAGCCCCCCCCAAGATAATGTTCTACATCCTACTTTGATGAGGAACAACATTTGGGATTTTAAAAAGCTCTTCTGGTCTTCGATCTTTAGTGTTTAATTCATCAAATCTGTTCTTCAGATGATCTCTAAATTC
>NW_006408541.1:1544653-1545942 GCF_000296735.1 Chrysochloris asiatica | reverse complement strand
TACAATCAAGATAAGCTTTCCCAAGATGGCGGCTCCTGGAACAGCTGAGTGTCTTGATCCAGAAAATAATGAATTTCTGGATTCTCCTGCAAATTCCCCAGCTATAAACCCTCCGAAACTCCAAACATACCTTTATATTTGTTACAGAGTTCCAACACCAACTCATGAATCCTCTTGGCCCGGTATTCCATGTTGTTGTTGACCGAGTTCCTCACTACACGTCTACCCGATCCGCCATCTTCAAGGTGGAAGGCCTGCTAGTGTAGTGGTTAAAAATCTGGCTGCGAACCCCACAGTCAGCAGCTCAAATCCTCCAGGCCTTCCGTGTAAGAGAGATGAGGCTTTCCGCTCCTTGCAGTTAAACAGCGTTGGAGTCTGGTGCATTAACCCACAGCACCACACCAGGACTCCAAGATCTCGCTGCCGCTCCAAGATCTCGCTGCCGCTCCAAGATCTCGCTGCCGCTCCAAGATCTCGCTGCCGCTCCCATATTGTTGTTGTTGTCATTAAGTTCCGCCGAGTCGGTTCCGACCCATAGCGACCCTGTACAGCGTTTCCGAGGGTGTAAATTTTTACGGGAGTAGAAAGCCTCGTCTTTCTCCCGTGGAGCAGCTGGTAGTTTCAAACTGCTGACCTTAAGGTTCGCAGCCCAATTCGTAACCACTACACTACCAGAGCTCCCTATTGTTAGGTGTTGGTAAATCAACTTCCACTCACAGAGATAGAGCCCATCCTACAGAATAGGATTGGCCCATAGTTTCCTAGGCTACAATCTTTATGATGACAGATTGCCAGACCTTTCTTCCGAGGGGCCACTGGCTGAATTCAAACTACCAACTTTTCAGTTAGCAGCCAAGCGCTGAACTGTTGGGCCACCAGGGATCCTTGGGCTGCATATTGAGAATATTGTTTCAATGTTGCATTTTCTTTGCTGTGATTCATGACCGAATTGTGGCTGTATAGGCTTGTGTTTTTTTCTTATGAGAAACACACTTGGGTATTTAGGTCTAAGTGTCCACTGTTTAAGGTGCCCCGGTGACACAGTGATGAAAGTGCTCACTGTGGACAGGTCAGTAGTTTGAATCCACTGTGTGAGAGAGAGACGGGGCAGTGTGCTTCTGTAAAGAGGACAGTCTTGGAAACCCTACAGGTCTCATAGCAACCCTGAAGGGCAGTTTACTCGGTTCTACTGCCAACACTCTTCTGTCTGTCATACTATGGTGACTTGTGAGATGCTGTGATTCTGAAAGCTATGCCACCGGTATTTTAAATACCAGCAGGGTCACCCA
>NW_006408541.1:1540853-1541499 GCF_000296735.1 Chrysochloris asiatica | reverse complement strand
AAGCCCATGGGAGAAAAGCCCATGGGACCTTCATTTGCTGATGGGGCACAACTCAAAATGAAGAGAAACAGCTGTAAACATCCATTAATAATCAGGACATGGAACATATGAAGTATGAATCTAGGAAAATTGGAAATTGTCAAAATGAAATGGAACACATTAACATCCATATCTTAGGCATTGGTGAGCTGAAATGGTCTGGTATTGGCCATTTTGAATCTGATGACAACATGGTTTACTATGCCAGAAATGACAAATTGAAGATGAATGGTGTTGCATTCATTGTCAAAAAGAACATATCCAGATCAGTCATGAGGTACAACGCTGTGATAGGATAATATCCATGCACCTACAGGGAAGCCCAATTATTACCACTATTATTCAAATTTACACACCAACCACTAAAGCCAGTGAGGATGAAATAGAAGAATTCTACCAACTTCTTCAATCTGAAATTGACCAAATGTGCTATCAAGAAGTATTAATCATTACTGGTGATTGGAATGCAAAGGTTGGGAGCAAAGAGGAAATATCAGTAGTTGGAAAATATGGCCTTGGTGATAGAAATAATGCTGGAAGAACGCATGATAGAATTCTGCAAAATCAATGATTTGTTCATTTCAAATACCTGCTTTAGACAGCATAC
>NW_006408541.1:1534843-1539253 GCF_000296735.1 Chrysochloris asiatica | reverse complement strand
ACTCTCACATACACATACACCATTGTATCCTAGAAAACTGCCCTACACACACGTACACATTGTTGTACCCTGGAAGACTGACTACACACACACACTCAGGCCCCATTGTACCCTAGAAGCCTGACCCTGCCTGAGACTATTCAGAACTGGGATTCAAAAATATTTTTTGTATGAATGAATGAAAACACCAGGGAGTGTGAAGCAAACACTCCTAAGAAGTGAGTGTTCCTTTCGCAGATCAGAAGTAATGGAATCTGGAAACTTCATGTAGACTAAATGGTCATTAGGAGATTTTATCCGATGAACCCTGGCATGAGATTAACCCATAAATGCACATTCCACACACCTAGAGCCATTGGATATGATAGGCATTCGGAACTCTGTCTTAGAATTTGAACTGCACCAAAAAAGCTTCCTAATAAATCCTAGGAACTTGATTCTGAATTTTTCCAGAAGTTTCTAATCTTTTCTTCAACTCCTAAGTTTAAAGTCTGCACACCCAGTTGGGTGTGGGACAAGTTTCAAAACATCGAAAACATAAGTTACTTCTTGGGTTGCATTACATATCTGGTAAGTTGCCTTAAAGTTTCCATTTTTTCAAAGAAAATTAAACAGAGGTGAATTTTTCATTGACATTGAAGTATATACTAAGCCGTGAATTAATACCTCCAAAAAACGTATCTCAACAAAGTGCTGCCTGTCTATGTAAAGTCTGCAGCGAGAAGGGGAAAGTCTTTTCCTGAAATATATTTCTATCTGCCACAGCTTCATCTTGAGGAAATTGGCAGGCGTAAGGAGTGGAATCATTCCCTAGCTTTCTGTTTAGTTTGGATTTCTTAATTCAGAGGTGGCTTAAAATCAGGAATATCTGCTTCTAAGAAGCACTGAGCATTTTCTCTTGCTTTGTGTATACTAAGTGTTCAGTAAATGTCACGTGGCTTGCATCATTTTGTCCATCCTTGGTTGAAACTGCTTATTCAATCTACTTGGAAATGCAGAAGAATTCTAAATAGAAACAGCCCCAAATGATGTCTCCACTGACAAGTTTCTCTTCCTCGACAACTCACTGTGCACAAAACTGCCAGCCACAGCTTTCTACAATGCTTCCTGGGTCTCTCCTCACTTCCCCAAAGTCCAGCGAGTGAGTCAGTCTCCCGACTGAGCCCACTCCCATCACCCACTCCTTCCCTATATGTCCAGACTCCTCTCTTCTACACACTCTACTTTCAGAGTCCTTGGACATCACCCACATCTCTGGCTGGATCAGACAATTTGCTCTCAGTTACTAACTGAAGTCCTGGTGTGGTGCTGTTAGAATAAGCGCTGAACTGCTAACCACAAACAAGGTTGGTGGTTCAAACCCATCAGACGGTCCTTGTAAACTTTACACAGGGTCACTCTGAGTCCGAACTGACTAGACGGCACTGAACAACAACCACAACAATGAAATGAAAGTTTAGTTATTCAAATCCCTTCTACAGTTCTGCAGAAGAAAGTCCTGGCAACCTATTTCCATAGTGATGCCAGCCCAGACAACCCTCTGGAGATCTGAAACACACGGGGCTGCCGTGCATCAGAAGGGCAATGGGTTTGATAGACACTAGGTCCCTGGGTGGTACAAATGGTTTTCTCTTGACTACTAACCAAAAGGCTTGACAGTTCAAACCCACCCAGCAGTGGCACAAAAGAAAGACCTGGAGATTTGTTTGCATCAACATTACTGCCAAGAAAAGTCTAGAAGCCTCCATGAGCTGAAATCAACTCAACAATGACACGTTTGGGGGATTTGGGGACATACAGGCAGTCCCCAATTTAAGACGTTATTACAGTGGTTCCATTTTAAGTTGATTCTGGCATAAATTAAATACCTCCTTTTACCTTTTTCTTTTTCAGTTTCCATTATTACACCTATTTCTTACTTACTGACAAGTTTAGGTTCCAAAGGACATTATGGGAAAATCAGTGTTATGTGAAAATGAAGCCTGCTCACTAACAATGCATACATCATTACATAACTGCTAAATGTGGCAGTGTGGGATCAGCACTGGATTGTGAACCATAAGGGTGGCAGTTCAAACCCACCAGCTGCTCCTTGGAAATCAGAACCAACTCTTAGCAACACTTACTAACAACAAACCACTGAGAATCCTGGCGCAGCCATGTTGACGCCTGACCACAGCATTACTCCCTCGTCGGCCTTCGTTACTGCCAGACATATATCATTAATGCATACATACAGTAGTCAAATAGTAGGGTTATATATATAAAATGTCAGATTATGAGGTATTTCATCAGTGAAAAGTAGCTGTGTGGCCTTTTATTATCAGTCGTGTCAGAAATCCAGTCTTTACTGTATTGTTCATGCAAATAATAAATGCTCGATATAGTTTTTTGCAACCCCTCATATGTGCTAGTTCCCTATGCATGCTACCCAAATAAGGTGTTTGTCTTTGGAGGTCAGAAACATTACATACAAACATCTGTTGGTGAACATCTATCTGAGTATATAACACCAGCAAAATACCTGCTGCAACATTGCATGTAGTACATATTAGGAATAATCAGATGTACACACAAAAAATATGTCTTAAATAGGGAACTAGTGGACTTCTGGTGTGGCTCTGTGGGATTGGCACTGGACTGTGAACCACAAGGTCAGGAGTTCAAACCCACCAGCTGCTCCTCGGAAACCCTACAAGTCAAAAGTAAACAACAAGGACCTACCTGTACTTGGCCTTTGTACTTCCTCTCTGATGTCTCCCTATTAGAGTGTCACCTCATACTCTGAAGGTGGAGGTTCTAGTCCAACCCTCAGGGCACATATAAGACTCTAGGCAGCTGCCTCAGCCCTCTGTTGAGTGTAGTGTGCCTGTTTGCAAACAGAAAAGAGAGTGATGGCTCTTTGTGCACACTCTTGGTACCCTTTACAAATGGTGTGAAAACAGTCAGCTGCTGGAAAATCTTTCAAAGAAAATAAGATCCAATGAATGTCAACATTTATGTTGGGAAAGTTGCCCACTCTGTGCCAGGCACTGAGGAAAAGGGGGAGACAGAAAGGTCTGCCCCCGCGATGTTCTGTTCCAGGCCAATACCATGCTTTAAAGGGTCTGCCCCATATGTGGGGTGGGGGTGGGGGTGACACAAGGCAACACTGAGGGGGCAGACAGGGAAGGTAGCCTGGGAGCCAGGAACAGGCAGACAGGCTGGTAGGTCAGTAGTGAAGACCTTTAATGGTCAGGAAGTCAGCTTTGCTATTTTTTAAGTCTTGGAGTGATGAGAAAACTCAAAGTAAGAGGGCTGGCAGGTAAAACTAGCTCGAGTGCCTTAGCAAGATGTGGGGTCTGGGCTAGATTTGGATTTTGAAATGACTGCCATTTGCCTTGAAGGAGTTCTGTGGCTCAGGGGCTTAAGTGTTGGGCTGCTAATTTCCAGGTCAGTGATTCGAACTCATCACTTGCTGCGAAGGAAGTTGATGCAGTGTGCGCCTGTAAAGAAACGCTACAGGGCAGCGTTAGGGGGCCTGTGGCACCTATAGGGTGGCTGTGGGCAGCAGCTACTTTAATGGGGTCTTTCATCCCTAGGCCTTCTATCTAAACCTCAGCACAAACTGGGACTCTGGGCAGACACTTGAACAATGCCACTCTGACCTCCTGCCAGGTGACCCTGCCACCATTCACATGTCCCTACCTAACTGATGTCCCTTTCTAACTCTCCTCTCTGCCTTCTGAGACATGACTAAGAGGTGACTAAGGTGAAATCTTGCCCATTGCCCCACTGGTCTGCCACCTCCTCCTCTCTCTAAGGGGGATGAGAGGATTTGGGGCCAGTCTCTGGCCACATGACCCTTCCTGCAAAGAGGAAGAGCCCTCCATGGATGTGCTAAGGGCCAGCCCTGAAGCAGCAGCCTGGGTGGAAAACGTGTTCCCGTTGGCCCTCCGGGGTCCAGGACTATGCTTGGCAAATGTTGACCCTGTGCCCTAGCCCATGCCAGGTGAGGAGGACGAACTCCTAGCCTCCACAGAACTGAGGAGATGACACACATCCAAAGACCACCAAAGAATCCCAAATCTAACTGAAGGGCGCTGGTGTGTGGTGTGCTGAGGATGACCCTAATGGGAGCCTGAAGGGCAGCCTCTTGGGGTAGGAGTTTGGGGTCTGATCTGGTCAGACGGCTGGGTTGAGTTGGCTCAGTCGGGATCTTCCTGGAGGCAGGCTGCTGGATCGCCGGGGCTGGGGTCGCTCATCTAGGCTGGCCTGCAGTTGGCTGTCTTGGGGCCTGGTTAAGGCCATTGCTGCTTGGTGGATCCGGACTAGGGTCTGCAGGGCCTATCGAGGCTCAGGCGCTGCCCGGCGCCCCCCGGCCCTGCCCGGCCTCCCCCGGCGCCCCCTCGTGCCCCGGGCGGGCCCTGC
>NW_006408541.1:1531333-1534729 GCF_000296735.1 Chrysochloris asiatica | reverse complement strand
CAGGAAGATGGCGAACGTGGGGCTGCAGTTCCAAGCGAGCGCCGGGGACGCGGACCCGCAGAGCCGGCCGCTGCTGCTGCTAGGCCAGCTGCCCCACCTGCACCGCGTGCCCTGGAGCCACATCCGCGGGAAGCTGCAGCCCCGGGTCACCGAGGAGGTGAGCGCCGGCCGCCATGCGCCACCTCGCGCGGCGGAAGAGGAGGCCCGGGCGGCGGCGGGCGGCGGCAGAGGCCCCGCCTGCGGCCCTGGAGGGCGAAGGGCGCGCGGCCTGCAGCCCCGAACCCAGCCCGGCGGCCCGCACCCCGGCCCCGCAGGGAGGAGCTGCACCCGGTGGCCTGGGCCCGGGCCGGGGAGTCTGCACTATGTGCGCCCAGGGCGCGCCTGTCACACCACCCAGAGCCCCTCCTGACACCTCAGGAGCGAGCGAGGTGGCGCGATGGGGCCAGAGTCCTCTAAAGAGCTGTACCCTCAGTGCCCTGAGGGTCTCCACATGCCATCAGACCTTCCTGGGGCCGCCTCCACCTGTCCCTTCTCAAGGCACGTGGACCCCAGTTCCAAGCGCCGCCCCCTCCACTGCTACCCCCGAGCCCTGTATAAAGTGTCTAAAATAAAGTGGGCCCCAAACAGGCCTTTAAAACCCCCCAGGCTTCATCCCACTGGGTGCCAGGGTGCCAGCAGACATACGTGTGAATTTGCCCTGTGTCCAGGCAGGCTCACAAGCAGGGACGCTGCATCCCACATAGCAACCTGCTAAAGCCTGGGTCTGCCTCTTGTCTCCCCTGTTCTGATCCTAGCTCTGGCAGGCAGCTCTCAGCACACTCAACCCCAACCCCACAGACAGCTGTCCCCTGTACCTCAACTGTGCTACGGTGGCTGCCTTGCCCTCCAGGGTGAGCCGCCACAACAGCCCCTCTGCTGCCCACTTCGTGACCCGGCTGGTGCGGACCTGCCTGCCTCCAGGAACCCATCGGTGTGTGCTGGTGAGTGCTTACCCACTTGGCCTGTGTCCCCGAGGTGAACCACACAACACAACCTCAGATACTGTCAGCCCTGGACATGCCAGGCAACTGACCCCAGGTCTGCGGCTCAAAGTCAGATTTCCTTAGCCCGAGTCTAGTGTTCATCCCTTGAGGGCCTGCTTTCCAGCCTCAAGAGGCTAGAAATTTGTCTAGAGGCCATTTTTTTGGTCAGCTACTAGATCCATCGTTCTGGGCAGGGCCCCAGGGAGGGGCTGACTTCATGCTTCAGTGGGGTGTCCAGCCGGCTCTGCTCTGGTGAGTTTGCTGCCTTGGGGGCCTGGTCACAGCTCATTCAGTGTCCCCTGTGCCACAGATGGTGTGTGAGAGACCTGATGTCTTTGCCTCGGCCTGTGCGCTGGCCAGGGCCTTCCCGCTGTTCACCCACCGCTCAGGTGTCGCACGGCGCACGGAGAAAAAGACAGTCACAGTGGAGTTCTTCCTGGTGGGACAGGACAACGGGCCAGTGGAGCTGTCCACTCTACAAGTGGGTGTTCTTGGACTTGTCCATTACCCCGGTGTATTCAGAGACCCTCTGGGGGTGAGGTAGCTGGGAGACATGATGATGAACTTGACGCTGTCTAGGACCCCATTACACCCACGCTGCCCTCTTTTCGCCATTGCTTTGTGCTGGGAGGGGGACAGTCCAGTCAGGTGAGGGGCTGAGGTTCAGGCCTGGCAGAGGGTGGCGAGAAGACCCAGATGAGGTGGAGCATGCGAGGGGGTGAGGACTTGGCAGACAGAGTGTGGGGACCTCTGGGCGCCATTTCTGGGTTACACTGTGATTCTCGCCCTTGGGCACAAGCTCCTAGTGGAGCTGACTCTGAAACCGGCCCATGTGTCCAGGGTCTGCTCCCTCTGGGCACTGGCTAGCATGATTGGTGTGTAAGCCTTGAGGGGCATAGCTCCGTGTCTGAGTTCTTCCCTCTGCCCTGAGTGACCAGCTCCAGCTGGGCCCAGTGACAAGGACAGCGTGGTGGCAAAGGTCATCTCTCTCCAGGATCCATTGGTTCATGGGAGACTTGATTAAGAACACTACCTGCTCCCCAGGAAACCCAAGACTTGGGGACCTGGGCTCAGTTGGTGGACTGTGCTTGGTCAGGAGGGTCTGGTCTCAGAGGTTCCATGCTCGACAGGCTAGGGCCCAGTTCCCTTTGAGCTGGCCGGCATGGGAGAAGGTGGACGCAGTGTTGCTGAGTTAATGGGTGGTGGATGGTCATTTCGGCTTCCTTTCTGTCTATGGGCTTATGGGTCACCCATGCCTGGGAGCAGGGTCACAGCCTTGTGTCTGGGTCCTTTGTACTAGTCTCTGTCTCACTGGTCTTCCAAGGCCGCCAGCACCTTGGCTTCCATGGACAAGGAGGGCTGTGGCTCCCACCAGGTCCCAGAGCTCTGGCCTCATCTTTCCTAGTGCCTAACGAATGCCACAGAAGGTGTACGGCTGGCAGCCCGGATCGTGGACACGCCCTGCAACGAGATGAACACAGACACCTTCCTTGAGGTCTGTGGCCCATTTCACCAGGGGAGGAGGTGGGCCTGGCTAGATGTCCGTCAGGAGACCCGAAGACGTGCCAGAAGGGATTTGGGAGGTGGGAGGGATAGCCAGGCTCCACACTGCTCATCTTGCCTGGGGTAGCTCCTAGGGAGGTCCCCCCAGCTCCAGCAGAGGGTGTGAGGGGCAGAACCCCTCCAGGGCCCTCTGGGACCCCAGCGTGTAGGCAGTAGCTTGCCTTCCTGGGCTGAAGTCTAGGCAGAGCCAGGAGGACGGAGGCGCTGGGTCTCGATGTGAGTCATCACGTGATTGTGTGCTGATTTTTCTCTGACCATGTCCAGGAGATCAAGAAAGTTGGGAAAGACCTGGGGATTGTGCCAACTGTCATCCGGGATGAGGAGCTGAAAATGAGAGGATTTGGAGGTGGGTGGGCTGGGTACCATGGGGGTGGGGCAGTGGGCTGGGGATGCTGATTCATCTTGCTATGCAAGAAGCTAGTGCGTCCACCCCTAGCCCATCTGTGGGCGAGAAAGGAGGCTGCGACTCGGGTTTTGGAAGCCCCTCCAAGGCTTCATGTGCTGCCTGCCCTTGCTCCATCGGCCATCTCTACCGAATGTCTGTAGCCACCCCATACTCAGACTTATGCCCAGCTCAGTACCCCTGTACTCTTTCCACCTAAACTGCTTTCCCAAGAGCCCTCCCTGTGGGTCTCAGAAAGGCCCTCTTTTCCCGTGTACCCCCTAGTGCAAAATCTCCAAGTGAGAGAACAAATCAGAGAGAAGTTACCATCTTTTATGTAGCCTAACTTAAAAGGGACATCCCATCCCTTAAAGTATAAATGGTGGTCTCGGTGTGCTGGGGAGTCAGTTCCAACTCATAGCGACCCTG
>NW_006408541.1:1517725-1529973 GCF_000296735.1 Chrysochloris asiatica | reverse complement strand
ATATATAGAGAGAGAGAGAGAGAGAGAGAGAGAGAGTCTTATAAGATAAGCACTAGATTACTAGCCATAAGGTCAGCAGCTAAAATCCACCAGCCACTATTTGGAAACCCTATATAGGGTCTTTATGGGTCAGAACAACAACAGCAGTATATATATACACATACGCATGTACATATGTGTTTTATTGTTGTTGACAATATGCACCAATTCAATCATTTCTGTGTGTCCAAGTCAGTGGCATTGATGACACCCTTGAAGCGCAGCTCTTCCGCTTTCCCAGTCTGAACGTTCCTCGCTGCCCCTAAAGTTCTTGTCCCGTCTCCGCTTGCTCTTGTCCATTTGATCTCATGAAGACAGTTCTGAAAAGGGTGCAATGCTCAAGGCAGACAGTCTATACTAGTTACTGTGCTCTTTGGTTTAGACCTCAGGGGATATTTTTGGTTTACGGCTTAAAGATGATCTCAGGGGAATTGTTTCAGCAGTTCATCCAGCCTCCAAGGCTCCAGAAAGTCTGGATTCCATGAGAATTTGCACTTCCGCTTAGTGTTTTCATCTGGTCAAATGTCCAGGCACCATCTACTGCTGGTCTCATGGCAAGTTCTTCATGGAAACCACTTCCTCTTCCTTTTCCTGACTTCCTTCTTCCTCTGTTGCTTCAGGGGCATAAAGACCCTATTGTGCCTTGGATGGCCACTTGCAAGCTTTTAAGACCTTGAATACTATGCACAATGAACAGAGAAAGATATTAGTCCTGGGCACATCCCGTCACATTTGCTGTGTCGTTTGGTTAGAAGAGCTATAGCTGGAGTGCAATTCCAGCCCACACACAAGGGGAGGGGTCCACAGAAGAATGTTCAGAGGGAGTGACCATTGGGAGTTGCCTACCATAGATATAGACCAGTTCCAAATGGAGAAAGCGTCCCTTCTATGAAGGAGCGGGGGCCTTCATGGTGGGTTTTGCAGGATGAGTAGGAGTTTTGCCAGCAGTCATTTAGTGACTTGTGTCATTGTTGTTGTTAAGTGCCGTTAAGTCGGTTCTGACCCATAGCGACTCTATAGAGGGTTTCCAAGGAGCAACTGGTGAGCTTGAACCACCAATCTTACATTCAAACCGGCTTTGCTGTGCAGTCTAGCTAGTGCACCAACCCACAGTGCCACACCAGGATGGGTGCTATCATCCTCAGCTCTGTTAGTAGAAGACCTTGAGCTGTGCATAGACTTTGGTCGTACTTTCTGGAGAAGATGAGGCAGGTAAAGCAGACAGAGCAGGGTGATAGGAATGTGGAGCAAACTTTGGGGTAGGGGAGGAGCCACACCTGGGCGGGGTGGCCTTACAGTGTTATTCAGAAGTCATTGGACTCTGCAGTCCTGTTCTTTTCCTTCTGGAAACTACTTTTCTTTCCCAGTGGATTTCTTGCCTGATAGGGCTTTGCATAGAATTTGTTCATTGATCCAGAGCCCTTCTTGGTTGGGGGCCGGAGGGGACTGGGAACTGGAGAACAGTCTATGAGCCAGGCTGGCACTGGGCCGGGGGATCTGTGAGCAGTTAGCAAGCTGGTTCTGGGGGTCCACTAACCTTCACTGGGGGGGTCTGCAGACTGGTGATGGGGGTTCTGAGGGCTGGTGGAATGGGTCTGTGAGCAGTCTTTGAACCAGTACTGGGGATCCGAGGTCCAGTGCTGGGAACGGGGTAACCTGTAGAGAGCTTTCTGCTCAGTCCGGCTCTCGCCTGACTGGATCCTTGTTTCTCTCTTTCTGTAGGAATCTATGGTGTTGGCAAAGCCGCCCTGCACCCACCTGCTCTGGCTGTCCTCAGCCACACCCCAGAAGGGGCCACCCAGACCATCGCATGGGTGGGCAAAGGCATTGTTTACGACACCGGAGGCCTCAGCATCAAAGGGAAGGTAAGGACCAGGCCAGTGCTGCAGTGGGTTCTGGGAGCAACTGGGACTGTGGGGGTCCATCCGTTCTGGGAAAAGGGTGGGTTTGGACCATGGAAAGGCAGTGAGGTTTCTGGAATGCCCAGTCAGGGCGTGGCTCTGGAGAGCCTGGTCAGGAAGAGTGACGAGGCCTATCCCAGCCAGAGAAGTAGCTGTATCTGTACAAACGGCCATGTTACTGGTTTAGTGCCCATACTTCCATCAGGCGTCTGGTGACAAAAAACCTGGACTGAATCCAGAGGGAAAACAGGCCCAGAGAGGCGAGGTTCACAGAACTGCGTCTGCTTTGTCCAAAGAGGTGAAGGCAAGGGTGATGCTGATGTCCCCATGGCCATCAAGGTTCCCACGGGGAGAACCACTAGACCACATAGGACACAGGTGGGCAGCTCCTCATGAGTGGCCATCACAGCCATGTGCGTTCGCCTCGAGCAGCCTGCTGGCCTCCACATGTGCCCAGTGTAGGACCACAGTGCCCGGAGAGCTGTGTGACGTGACACTAGGGAATGGAGGAATGAGCCTCCAGCTCATAGCCAGGGTGTGGGCACCAGGTGTGCCAGGGTCTTCACACCTCATCCCAAAGTCTGGTTTTGAGCCGCCGCTGTGTACCTGACCGTGGGCTGGACTCCAGGGAGCTAGGGCAAGAGGTGTGTGCCCCGAGGGATCTGGGAGGAGAGACACCATCCTGGAGAGACGATCTGAGAAGGGAGGTGACAAGCCAAGATTGTCCAGAGCAGATGTTGAACAGTATCAACTGGCATGACATTCAGATGTGCCCTCTTGACCCAAATGATGATTTAAAAATCGAAACGAGGCACCAATGTTTGGAAAACAAGAACTCTCACAAGAGACTGGCCTTGTGTAAACGCCGAGGATCTGACAACATTGGGTTCTTGGCTCCCATCTGGCAGGGTTCCCCAAGAGCTGTGGACAGACTCCATTCTCCAGTTTGCCTCAGGCCCTAGCCCTCCCTGTTGTACCTCAATGGCATTGTATTTGAGTATCAGCTATTTCTTCTTGTTGTTAAGTACCATGGAGTCGGTTCCAACTCATAGTGACCCTGCATAGGGTTTCCGAGGCTGTAAATCTTTACGGGAGCAGAAGGCCTCATCTTTCTCCCATGGGACCGCTAGTAGTTTCGAACTGCTGACCTTCAGGTTGACAGCCCGACTTGTAACCACTCTGCTACCAGAGCTCCTTCGGAAGACTATATTGCTGTTTTATACACTTGCAGCATATCTAACATGCTTGATACCTGGAGTGGATGGTCATTGTTTTTAACATGATTTCCTTTAAGAGGGAAAACAGTAATGGATTAAGATTTTGAAACAGTTTAAAACACAGAAACGGCTTATGGCCCTATTTGGGTCTGTGCGGTACGAGCTGATCATGTTTTAGCTTCTGTTTTCTAGCCTTCTGCATATCTGTCAATCACGTCATCAGAAGTGGTTTTCTTCACAAGTTTATATGAAAGGCAGACAGAGAAAAAGAGGAGCCAGGACGCGCCCCCCCCGCCCCCCCCGGCTGTCTTCCCTGCAGTCCATCCAAGGGTAGCATTTTAAGGAGCAGGACAAAATTAGAAAACAAAACATTAGTTGATTCTGACTTAGCAAACTTACAGGACTTCTGACATGGTGCTTAAGATCACTGGATGGTGAACCACAAGGTTGGCAGTTCAAATCCACCAACTGTTCTTCGGAAACCCTACATAGGGTCACTATGAGTTGGAACCAATTCGACGACACTTAACAACAACAACAAGGACGGAGTCGAACTGCCCCCGTAGGGTTGCTGCGACTATCGTTTTGGAAGATGGAAGCAGACTGCCACTTCTTTCTCCCTCAGGACAGCTGGTGGGTTCAAACTACCAACTTTGGGTTTGTTGCTGAGTGCTTAACCACTGTGCTACCAGAGCTCCTTAGAGAAAAAGGAATTCATTTTGATTTTAAAGAGTTACTTTCATATGTAGCAACAGAAACACAGTTAGGAGAGGTCTTTCACACAAGGACCATTTGGCAGAGATTCATAAAAACTCCATTTCACAGTAAACCCCAGAAATTGCAACACCATCCATGTCATCAATTCTTTGCAGTTAATTCCAGAAGGTTCCAAATATTTTTGGAATTAAAAAACAACAACAACAAAAGAAATACAACAACTTCAAGTGGTCGTAGAGGATGATAGGGTTGGAGTGCTGCGTGTTTGTTTTACAGTCATCTTGCTCTTGTTTCTTCACTATCTACTGCTGAAACTCGGGGAGTGAGGTTCCATGGGCGTTGGGGATGCTAACCACACCAGGAGCAAACCTGGACGATCCCAAACAGGAAGTGATTCTTAAATAAATCTGTCAGAGCCAACAGCATAGTTGTTGTTGTGTGCCGTGGAGTTGGTTCCGACTCATAGCGACCCTGTACAGGGTTTCTGAGACTGTAAATCTTTACAGGAGCAGAAATCCTCATCTTTCTCCCACAGAACAGCTGGTAGTTTCGAACTGCTGACCCTGAGGTTAGCAGCCCGATTTGTAACCACTATGCCGGTTACTAATATCCCTTACACGGCGACATAAATAATACCATTTTATGAAAAAGAACCATGTTATCCCAAACAAAACTTTCATGAGGAGAAGGGCATCGCTGTACATTTTTCAGATTTCTTTAGTTTCTGGGTTCATGGAAGACAGTGGGGTTCTCACCTTCTGAGTCTGTGCTTGGTCTGGTGCGTTGTTTTGGTTGAGCGATATCAAGGAACGTTAGGCCCATACATATATGTAGTTTGCAAAGGGAGAAGTATTTTAGCAACCTTTTCAGATAACCGTGGAATTATTCTTTAATATGACACCAAAACTCGACAAGTGGTAGTTTCTTATGGTGAGTTACAACGTGGAATCTGAACCCATGTCAGTGAGCTTTTGCGTCAGTTGCATTAAGATCCATTCATCTGCTTTGTACTCTGAATGTGTGGCTATGTGACATCCGGTAAGGGTCATTTGGAAAATGTTGGCTCTCAGCACTTCACAGAGCTTCCAGACAACGACACAGTGTATTACATGATGCCAGAAAGTTAGTATCATGGTTTTTCTCACCAGAAAAACCACTGAGGATTAGGAAGCTGTCGTGATTACAGATGCAGCCCTTCCAAAACTCTCATTTTTGCTGGAAAGTGTAAACCTGATCATTGGTAACAAAGCAGGTCAG
This sequence comes from Chrysochloris asiatica, assembly GCF_000296735.1. Taxonomy (NCBI): domain Eukaryota; kingdom Metazoa; phylum Chordata; class Mammalia; order Afrosoricida; family Chrysochloridae; genus Chrysochloris; species Chrysochloris asiatica. Next base: position 1,524,842 of record NW_006408541.1, on the reverse strand, counting down.
CTGTTTTCCTGGGTAACAAACTGGCCCATCTTGTTCATCTCTGAGAAAATGTCAACCAAATATGTCTAATCACCCACCGTATGCCTGTCAGCTGTTCTACCGAGCATAAAGGGGGGATACTCAAACGTAGGAACAATCGTGAGGATAGTGCAGGCCGGGACAGTGTTTTGTCCTGGTGTTCATGGGGTCACTATGAGTAAGAGTGACTGAGGGCATCCAGCAACAACCACGTGAAGGAGAGTGGCTAGTTTAGTGCCTAACTCCAGCAATTGTGCCCGTTCCTTCCCTCAACGACCATCCCCGTTGAGAAGTGAGTAGAAGTATTGTGTGACTCCTCAACCTTCCCTCACACAGGGTGTTGTGGACCCTTACACACATGGGTTGTTGTTTGTTCCAGTGAACAATTTTACTGCTTCAAAGGGGAAAGTCTCAGGTTGGCGTCATATTCTACTGAGGCGCAGTGTACACGTGACTAGCTAACGTCGCCTAGCCGCCTAGCCGCTTCTGCGTGATCAGTGCATGTGTCAGCCCAGTGAGAAGGCAGGTGGCACTGGTGACAACCCTGGTGGTGCCATGCTTAAAGCACTTGGCTACGAACTGAAAGGTCAACGGTTTGAACTTACCAGCAGCTTCATGGGAGAAAGCCCTAGTGATCCATGTATTTCTGTAGAAATTACAGCCTAGAATACAGCCTAGAATACAATATAGGGCAGTTCAACTCTCTGTAGGGTGGCTACGAGTCAGAATTGACCTGCTGGTACCCAACAGCCCCATTCCTGTCAGTGTGCCGAACTGTGGTGACTTGTTCATAGCTGGGATGCCGGAAGCTACGCCATTAGTTCTTCATCTGTCAGCAGGGTCACCCGTGATGGACAGGTTTCAGCATAGTTTCCAGACGAAGACAGACCAGGGAGAAGATCGACTTTGATAATGACCCGATGAAGACTGTATGGGTCACAGCAGAATATTGTGCGGTAGAGTGCTGGGAGCTGAGCCCCCTAGGTCAGAAGGCATTCAGAAACACCCAGCAAGCACAACACTGGACTCAGGCAGAGAAGCTGTTGTGAGGATGCAGGACTGAGCCACTGAGTCGGCACCAACTCAGCATCAACTGACAACAGCAGTTGCTACGAGTATAGCATCTTCTGTGTTCCCTTTTTATTATGAATTGAGAGAAGGTTTACAGAGAAGATCTTGTTTTACATTCAACAAATCATTTCCATGACTGCAGCCCCCTCCATGCAACGCCATTTATCCCACTTTCTTCCTGTGATTCTTGTTTCCATTCCGTCTCCGTTCCCAGCATCTCTGAGCTCTGTCCTTACGTAGATGCTGCCCTTTGGATCTTGAATGGTTGACCATTCCATGGACATGGTGTTGTTATGCTTCCTGCTGGGCTGAAAATTGAGTCACCAGGATGAATTCTATTCCAGATTTGAAGACCAACTGAGAGCCATAGTCTTGGGTTCCTCTGGTCTATTTCTGGCCAGTAAGCCTGGCCTTATGTATAATTTTGAGTTTTGTTCTACATTTTCGCCCACTCTTTCCAGGACCTTCTAATGTGATCCCTTTCAGAGTCATTGTTAGTGGTAGCTGGGCACCATCTAGGTCTTCTGGTCTCAGGGTTGTGGAGACTGAGGTTCAGGTGTCCCATGAGTCCGTTGGACTCATTGATTCCAAGTCTCTTCAGTTTTCATCTCTCTTCTTTCCTCTGTACAGGGAGCGGCCCCTGGTTGCTTCTAAGATGAGCACTCACGAAAGTTAGGATGTAGAACATTGTCTTTGTAGACTAAGAGCACAGTTCTTTTGTAAGGAACAGAAACGATGTATGAGGAGTTAGCAAAACTCTCCACAAGAGTTTGACACTTGTTCCACCTGGGACTGGAGACCATGACTGGAACAATGTGAAGGCAGGGACACAGTCAGGAACTGCTGACTGGAGCATTTTCCATGCAGTGCATGTTGCCAGTGGTTTCAGTCCAATTCTGGGGCCTCGTTTTTCCATTTAGACAGTGTTGTGCTTTCTCGTAGATTGAGTCTGGAGAGGGCGGCTTATTTCCAATAGTGCTCGGTGAAGAATGTTCACTCGAGGCTTCGTTGTAAAAACAGCTCAGTTTACATCTAAAAATACGTCCCACTAAGACTAGAGGGTCCTGTGAGATTTCAAGAGTCCAAAAATCCCTCAGTAAATTCCAAACCCAAATCCTCACTCCAGCTGAGCTGCTGCTCATTGAAAACATTAAGAGTTCAGGAGCTATAAAATGTAAACATGGGTAACCACCCCACCGGCTTTTAGAAAGAGCATTCTTCCTTGTTGGGGTGGGGTGCTGGAAAACCATAACCAGGAGATGGGACAGGCCCCTGGGAAGGGCAGGGGGAGAGGGGGGGCCGGTGCTGCTTGGGGAGTCATCAGGGTGACTGGAGGGAGTGTGTGGCAGGCGAGCGGCACATGGATCGTCCTGTAAGAAGGTGGGTTGGCCTCGTCGTGGGGTGGAGACAGGAGGCCCCAGTGCCTAGGAGGGACCCTGAATTCTGTGGGTGACCTGGCGAGGACCCCACAGGGAGGGTGGGTGTCTGTGGGCCAGTCTCCACATTGCGCACTGACTTCCTCTTCTCACCTCCAGACCACCATGCCTGGGATGAAGCGGGACTGCGGTGGAGCTGCAGCCATCCTGGGAGCCTTCCGAGCCACCGTCAGACAGGTGAGGGGCCACCTTGAGGGGAGGAGCCAGAGACCACAGACCTCGGGCGATTACATCACCCTGTACCATTCAGGCTCACACTCAGGGTGGGACCTGGGAGGTTTGAGCCAGCGGGGCCCCACACCTGGTCTACAGAGACCACCATACAGTCCCCCCCACCCAGGAAGTGCTGAGTCCCAGGGAACCCCTCTGAGAAGCAGGGGAGATTTGCCTGGACCCTTGGGTCCCCACCTGGTGAGAGGGTCCCCTGTGTGTGGCATCCAGCAGTGACTTACTTGGGAGGAGAGAGACAGTGAGGCTTTTGAGCAATGGGGAGACCCCAGTTAAGGGTACAAGATGGTGATTCTGGGCGTCCTGGTGAAGGAGCTGTTGATGGTGACTGCTCTGGGTGCCAGCAGACACAGGTTCACACACTCTTCATTGTGGAGGTCTGGCTCCCAGGAACACAGCCTGCAGCTCACTCAGGAGAGCTGGGGGCATCATGGCCCTAGAGCAGGCGTCACTCTAGGGGCAGCCCCTGGGCATGGGGAGGAACAAGCAAAAGTGGCCAGGATGTAGGGCAGCCCCTCTCCACCACTGGCCATGGTCCCTCAAAGGGTTGGCATTCTGTATTTTGCCCATACAATCCTTCAGTATTGCAAGTCGAGGCTTGAATTTCTCCCTCAGTTCTTTTAGCTTGAGAACTACTGAGTGTGTTTTTCCTTTTTGGGTTTCTAACTCCAAGTCTTTGCACATTTCATTATACTTCGTTTTCTTGAACGGGCCTTTGAAATTTCTTGTTCAGCTCTTTTTCTCGCTCATTTTTTCCATTCATTTTCACTTCTCTATATTCAAGAGCAAGTTTCAGAGTCTCTTCTGATGTCCAGTTTGGTCTTTTCTTTCTTTCCTGGCCTTCTGCTTTTTTCCTGTATGATATTCTTGATGTAAGCCTACAAAGTCTCTGGTCTATAGTCATTAGTATCTAATGTATCAAATCTATTCTTGAAATGGTCTCTAAATTCAAGTGGGATGTATTCAAGTTCATATTTTGGCTCTTGTGGACTTGTTTTCATTTTCTTCAGCTTCAGCCTGAATTTGTATATGAGCAATTGATGGTCTGTTCCACAGTCTGCCCCTGGCCTTGTTTTGGTTGATGATACAGAGCTTTTCCACTGTCTCTTTCCACAGATGTAGTCAGTTTGATTTCTGTATATTCCATCTGGTGAGGTCCATGTGTCCAGTCGTCTTTTATATTGTTTAAAAAGGGTATTTGCAATGAAGAAGTCACTGATCTTGTAAAATCCTGTCATGCGATCTCCAGCATCATTTCTATCACCAAGATCATGTTTTCCGACTACTGATCCTTTTTGTTTCTAACGTTTGCATTCCAGTCAGCAGCAATTGACTATCCATCTTGACTGCATGTTCGATCAGTTTCAGATGAAAATGTTGACAGAATTCTTCAATTTCATCATCATTGGCTTTAGTGGTTGGTGTGTATATTTGAATAACAGTGGTATTAACTGGTTTTCCTTGTAGGAAATTATCTGGATATCATCCTATCACAGACAGTGTTGTGCTTCAAGACAGATCTTGATGTGTTCTTTCTGATGATGAATATGATGCCATTCCTCTTCAATTTGTCATTCCTGAGATAGTTAACCATGTGATTGTCAGAGTCAAATGGCCAAGTCCAGTTCAGCTCACTGATACCTAGGATATCGATGTTTATGCATTCCATTTCATTTTTGACAATTTCCAATTTTTCTAGATTCATATGTTGTACATTTCATGATCCGATTATAAATGGATGTTTACAGCTGTTTCTCTTCTGTGAGTTGTGCCTCATCAGCAAATGAAGGTCCCTGAGGCTTTACTCCACTCACATCATCTCGGTCAACTCTGCTTTGAGGAGGCAGCTCTTCTCCAGTCGTATTTTGAGTGCCTTCCAACCTGGGGGGCTCATCATCTTGTACTATCTCTGACACAATTGTGGTGCTCATCATGATTCAACAGTCAATATTTTGGTGCTATCTGACAGTTGTTGTTGTTGTTGTTAGGTGCCATTGAATCAGTACTGACCCATAGCGACCTTATGCACAACAGAATGAAACACCGCCCGATCCTGGGCCAACCTCACCACTGTTGCCATGCTTGAGTCCATTGATGCTGCCACTTGGCCAATCCATCTCGTTGAGGGTCTTTCTCTTTTTCTCTGACCCTCCACCTTACCAAACATGATATCCTTCTCCAGAAACTGGTCCCTCCTGACAAATATGTCCGAAGTATGAGAAATGAAATTTGGCCATCCTGGTCTCCAAGAGCACTCTGGCTGCACTTCTTCCAAAACGGATCTATTGGTTCTTTTGGCAGTCCATGGCACTTTCAATATTCTTCTCCAACACCATAACTCAAAAGCATCAATTCTTCTATGGTCTTCCTTATTCACTGTCCAGCTTTCACATGCATATCAGGTTATTGAAAATCCACTGTTATTTGTAAGGTTTGAATCTAGGAAAATTGGAAGTTGTCAACAATGAAATGGAATGCATAAAGGTTGATGTCCTAAGTGGTGTCAACAGGGTGCTTCCGACTCACGGTGACCTGATGCGCGATAGAAAGAAACACTGCCTGGTCCTGTGCCAGCTTCACAATGGTTGTTACTCTCGATCCCATTGCTGCGGCCACTGGGCCAATCCATCTCATCGAGGGTCTTCCTCTTTTTCACTCCCTCCACTTTACCTATCATGATGTCCTTCTAACCTTCATACCAAAGTATGAGACATGAAATCTCGCCATCTTGGCTTCCTCCAGTACAGATTGGTTTGTTCTTCTGGCAGTCCACGGTACTTTTAACATTTTCCTCCAACACCGTAACTCAAATGCATCAAGTCTTCTATGCTCTTCCTTATTTCACATGCATATGAGACTTTTGAAAATACCATTGTTTGAGTCAGGTGCACTTTAGTCCTCAAACTGACATCTTTGCTGTTGCACACATGAAAGAGGTCTTGTGCCGCAGAGTTGCCCCATGCAATATGTTGTTTGATTTCTTGACTGCTGCTTTCATGAGTGTTGATGGCGGATCTAAGTAAAATGAAGTCTGACAACTTCAATCTTTTCTCCATTTATCACGATGTTATTTATTGGTCCAGTGGTGAGGATTTTTGTTTTCTTTGCAATGAGTTGTAACCCATCAGTAAGTATTTTAAGGGCTCTTCGTTTTCAGCAAACAGGGTTATATCATCTACATATCACAGGTTGTTAATGAGTCTTCTTCCAATCCTGATACCGCCTTCATATAATTCAGGTACATGGATTATTTGCACAATATACAGTTTGAATAAGTATAGTGAAAGAATACAACTCTGCTACACAGCTTTCCTCATTTTAAACTATTCAGTGTTCCCTACTTCTGTTCGAATGAGAGCCTCTTGCTCTAGGTACAGGTTCCTCATGAGCACAATTAAGTGTTCTGAAATGTTTATTCTCCATAGCTTGTCATGGTCCACATACTCAAAAGCCGTTGCGTAGTCTATAGAGCGCAGACAAACATCTTTCTGGTATTCTTTGCTTTCAGCTGATATCCATCTGACGTCAACAATGTTCTACGTTCTTGTCAGAATTCTGCTTAAAACTCTGGCAGTTCCCTGTCAACGTACTGTTGCAACCACTTTTGAACGATCTTTAACAAAATTTTATTTGCATGTGATATCGATGATATTGTCCAGTGATTTCCGCATTCTGTAGAGTCACTTCTCTTTGGGATGGGCACAAATATTGGTCTCTTCCAATCAGCTGGCCAGGGAGCTGTTATCTAGATTTCTTGGTACAATTGAGTGAGTGCCTCCAGTGCATCCGTTTGTTAACAGATTTTTATTTGCATTTCATCAGTTCCTGGAGCCTTGTTCTTTGCCAATTCCTTCAGTGCAGCTTGGACTTCCTCCTTCAGTACCTTGGCTTTCTTCATACCCATTAGTGAGCTGAAATGGGCTGTCAGTGGCCATTTTGATTCAGACAGTCATATGGTTTACTATGCCAGGAGCAACAAATTCAAGAATGGTGTTGCATTGGACATATCCCATCTGAATTTAGAGATCATCTAAATTTAGAGATCAGTAGACACTAAAGACTGAAGACCAGAACATCAAGAACGTCGTACATGAATAAAGCAAAAGTTCATGAAGAAGACAAGAAAGAAGGCAAAGACCAAGATGGATGTCAGAACAGACTCTGAAACTTGCTCTCCAGCATAGATAGCTACAGCAAATGGAAGAAATGAGGAGGTAAAAGAGCTATTTATTCAATCTGTATGTTGAGTACATACTCTGAGAAGCTGGATTATATGAAGAAAAATGTGGCATCAGGATTGGAGGAAGATTCATTAACAACCTGCGATATGCAAGTGATACAATCTTGCTTGATGAAGAGAAGAG
>NW_006408541.1:1493062-1517265 GCF_000296735.1 Chrysochloris asiatica | reverse complement strand
ATGACCAGACTTCATCTCTCATACTTGAGACATAGTGTTGGGTGGGACCAGTCCCTGGAGAAAATACCATGTTTGGTAAAGTAGAGGGTCGGAGAAAAAAAAAACTAAGACCCTCCACTAGATGGATTGGCACAGTGGAAGCAGCAATGGACACAAACAATCAACAGTTTTGAGGTTGGTGTAGGACTGGGCAGTAACGTCTCCTTCTGTTGTGCACAGGGTCGCTTTGACTTGGTCCCGACCTCGTGACCCCTAACAACAATAGTTTGTAATTCCCATGTTCCAGTTATTAATGGATGTTTACAGCTATTTTTTTCTCATTTTGAGTTTTGCCCATAAACAGATGAAAATCCCCAAAACTTTATCCCACTCACATAAGTATGGTCAACTTTACTTTGAGGAGGCAGCCCTTCCCTAGTGGTATTTTGTGTCCTTCTAAGCTGAGGGGCTCATCTTCTGGCCCCATGTCTGACAATATTCTGTTGTTATTCATGATGTTTTTCATTTTCCAGTACTGTATCTGACAGTGTTCCTCTGCTATTCATAAGGTTTTCATTGGCTAAACCTTCAGAAGTAGTCCACCTTTTCTTCTTTCTAGTCTGTCTTAGTTTGGAAACTCCACCGATACCTGTCCACCATGGGTCACCGTGTTGTTGTTAAGCACCATCAAGTTGGTTTCGACTCATAGTAACCATGCTGGTATTTAAAATACCATTGGGGTAGCTTCCAGCATCACAGCACCATGCAAGCCACCCCAGTTTGACAAACTGACATACATCTACATACTTATACACAGACATACAAGCACATACATCTGTAGTGTAGAGACCAAGCATCTCAAGGATTTATGTAAGGAATGAACCCATCTGGCCTGTTCCCAGGTGGTATGGCGTCCCTCCGGCCCCAAGTCTGTCTGTCTGTTTTCTCCACGGAGTGCCCAACCCTCCCTGCCCACATTACTGCTCTTTTTTCTCCAGGGCTTCAAAGACAACCTCCACGCGGTGTTCTGCTTGGCAGAGAACGCCGTGGGACCCTGTGCAACGAGGCCGGATGACATCCACCTGCTGTACTCAGGGAAGTAAGTCGGCACCACCCCTCACAGGATCCAGCCCTACTCTCTGCCTCCGATACCCACAGCCCACCACCCTGGGAAGGAGTGTGCGGGCAGGTCAGAGGTGGATCCTGGTGGTGGATGCTGGCTTCCAGGAACTCCAGGTAGCCCTGAGGCCCGAGACACCCAGGAAGGGAGTGGTAACTTTGAGGGCAGGGGCTGCCATGGCAAGTGGCCCATGCCCCCTGGATGAACTGAGCTCTGAGTGTTTGAAGCCAGGCCCTGGAGTCCCTGTGTACACTCCCAGTCCCCCGGGGGCGGGGGGGGGGGGGTGTCCTACAGTGTCCCGCAAGAACTTACTTTGGATATCCTGGCCAGAACATGAGAAGATAGCCCAAGGTTCAGGATGGGAGCCTGTGGACAGTGTGTGAACCATAGGCCATCTCAGCCTGACCCACACCCCGCCTTGCTGCTCTATCCCCCATCTTAAAGATGAGGAGACTGAGGTTCGGGGACTGGACAGCTCGTTCCTGGCTCACAGGGTGCAGATGTGACTGGGCCTCTGATTTGACCACACACTGTGTTGATGGGCCGGGGGCATGTGCACACATCCAGAGGGCATCCCTCCCAGCTGACCTGGGGGTCTCTGTCCCCCTAGGACGGTGGAGATCAACAACACAGATGCGGAGGGCCGTCTGGTGCTTGCTGATGGCGTGGCCTACGCTTGCAAGGACCTCAGTGCCGATATCATCCTGGATGTGGCCACGCTGACCGGGGCTCAGGTGGGTACCGGCCCACCCTGACCCGGCGGCGGGGACCCCATGTGGCTTCCCTTTGCAAACGTGCCCGCACTGTCTGTCCCCACCACCCCAGGGCATTGCCACAGGGAAGTACCACGCCGCGGTGCTCACCAACAGCGCCGAGTGGGAGGCAGCCTGCGTGACCGCCGGCAGGAAGTGTGGGGACTTGGTGCACCCACTGGTCTACTGCCCCGAGCTGCACTTCAGCGAGTTCACCTCAGCAGTGGCCGACATGAAGAACTCGGTGGCGGTAGGTGTGCACCCCTATCGGGTGGAGGAGGGCAGTGGGAGACGGCATGCTTGGGGCTGGCACAGGGTGGGCACAGCAGGGTGGACCGGATGTGCCTCCAACTGTCCCGTCAGCATCACCACATCAGCCCTAGGGCTTCTTCCCAGCTCTGGGGTCTAACTGGGATCCCCCTCATACCCTTGGTTGACGGGTGGGCCATGGTGGGGAGAGGACCCAGACGTCCACCCTGCCTGCCTAGGACCGGGATAACAGCCCCAGTTCTTGCGCTGGCCTCTTCATCGCCTCCCATATCGGCTTCGACTGGCCCGGGATCTGGGTCCACCTGGACATCGCTTCGCCTGTGCATGCCGTGAGTGGCCGCAGCCCAGCCAGCTGCCTGTGGCTCTAGTTAGGCCTGCTCCTCGGCCATCTGGCTAATCTGCCTCCCCTTCCACAGCCTAGACTGTCCCACCCACCCATCTATCTGTCCGTCCATCCATCCACCCCTCTTTAGTCCTGGAACTGTAGGCTAAGGTCATTGGAAACTTTGTGTGTGGCAGGTCAGATTGCCCATGGCCCAGCTTCTGGCCAGCTGTGGTCCTCCCTGACCTCTGGTCTCGGTCTCCCCAGGAACAGAGTGGCTGCTGTGTGCGGCCTTCCTTGGTGGGAGACCTAGAGCCGAGGAGACCTGGGTTAGGACTGAGCCCACCGCCCCCACCCCCACCCCTGCCTGTGGCCTCCAGTGTTGCTGAGAGGGCCCCTAGGGTGAGGGGCAGAGAGACAGTAGACTGACTTCATATCCCTTCCCTCTGCCCACAGGGAGAACGAGCCACCGGCTTTGGCGTGGCCCTGCTGCTGGCCCTCTTTGGCCGGGCCTCAGAGGACCCTCTGCTGAACCTGGTGTCTCCGCTGGGCTGTGAGGCCGACGCACAAGTTGAGGACATGGAAAGGGATTCGAAGCGGCGCCGACTGGTGTGACAGTCAGCCTCCCGCCCCCGACTCTTGACCTCACTTTGCACTGATTAAATTGAACTAATTAAGCGGTATACTCTGAGACAGGAGTGGGGCTAGTTTTTGGTTTTAATTGTTGTGATGATGGAAATGGCTCATTTTTAGGTCTTAGAGTTCTGGTGTGGCACTGTAGGATAAGCACTGGACCATAAGGTCAGTTTGAACTGCAAGGTTGGCAGTTCAAATCCACCCGCTGCTCCTCGGAAAGCCCATACAGGGTCGCCATGAGTCAGCTACACTAATCATGACCCTAGGACCCCTTTGGGCTTAGTGGGGACCAGGCCCCAGGACCCAACACCCTGGCCTTCCCCACCCACCCGCCCCATGGCAAGGAGAGCAGCTGGCTTCTGAGGGTCGTCCCCCCCCACCCAACTTTCATTGCAGCTGGGGCACTCAGTGGGGTCCAGCCGGCCCCATTTCATTCTGTCTCCCAACCCCTAGGACTCCCCTGAGTCTGGCTCTGGGCTGCTTCCTCTCCTTACTCCGGGGTCTGAAGCTGGGAGGGGTCTGCCACCTGCGGCGGGGCCCTGAGTTGGGAGACTAAGTGCCCACCTGGGTCTCCGGGCTGGGGGTGGGGCAATACTGGAGGCTTTCCAGGCTTACCAGGGTCGGGGGCACTGGTTTGTCTAGCTTAGCGTCTCCTCTGTGCTGCCTCAACACACACCTCTGAAAAAGGACATGGTGACCACAGGGGTGGACGGAACTGAAGGGGGGGAGCCTGGAGGCCAATTCCCATGACCCAGGCACCCAGCTAGGACCCAGGGACCACCCCCACACACATACACACACCTGGGCCACAGGTGAAACAGGTGAGGCAGGTGCCACTGTGCCTGAAACAATGCAGGTATTCCATTGTTCTTGGGCTGCCTGGGGAGACTCTGCCCACTCCTCAGCTGGGACTGAGGGTGGAAGTGAGCTAATGCCAAGCGACCTGGGCCCCACAGACATCTCACCCTGGCTTAGCAGTCCCCAGAAATCAAGACAACTTTGAACTGTGTCCCATGCAAACCTTAATCATCTGCCTGCTGTGTGTATGGTCCGGAAAGGCAGGAATTAGCCAGCCGGCAACCCCTCCCCACCCCCCATCCTGAAAACGTCCTCAATAATGAGTAGCTGCCACCACCTGAGGCAATGCGGGGAGGCCCAGGAGCCTGCACGGGTCATTAGGCGGCTTAATGGCTTTGGGCTGCGTGGTTCCCACCAGCTTGCCTCTGAGACCCCAGGCAGGCTGGAGTCAGCGATGGAGTCTAGCTCTTCTGGGGTAACTGGTGGTGCTGTGTGGATGCAGGGTCAAGGAGCAGGGAAGGAACTGAATGTCCCTTGTGTGGGCACAAAGATGGCCTCAGGGCCCGGACCAGCTGGGGACCAGCTGCTGCTCCCACCAGTCTGCATGCCAGCGTCTGTGGTCGTTGGGGTGAGCCAGAGGCCCGGCTTCCACTAGGACCAAAGACTTTAGGCTGCTTCCCCTCCCCCCCACCCCTAGGGAACAGGGTCAGGGGATGGGGGCACGCGGGTCCACTTGATGGTGGTCTCCAGCGAGCGGTACAGGAAGATGAGCTTTTTGATGAACTGCCGCTTGCTCCGAGGCGCCCAGCTCATGCACCAGGAAGATGGTGCAGAGCGCCACACATGGTCCATGTTGGGCATCTCGTCATACATCATGGAGCGTGAGATGCCGTGAAAGTGCTCCCAGGTGAACTTAACAGCCACCATCACCTCATACGGGGGTGGGGGTGGCGGGTGGAGTCAAGGAGCAGCTTCGAGGGTACATGGGAGCCTGCTCTGCCTACCGGACCCCAGCCAGCACCTCCTCCGTTCCCTGTTGGCAATCCTGGGACCCACCTGGAGCTAGAAGGCAAATTAGTGCCCACCTGACAAGATATGGGGGCAGACAAACACCTTGGTTTCCACTCTGGCAGTAGAACTGCCTCATGGTTCTCCCTAAGAGCTGGTGGTGGGTTTGAACCACGGGCCTTTCTGTTAGCGGCCAAGTGCTTAACCACTGTGACACCAGGCCTTCTTCAGCACACGATGCTGGGCCCTGAATTCATACCTGCGGCAGCAACTTGGTGATACATCTGAAGCAGCCAGGAAGCGGAAGTGCAGTGGGATTCCGGTGTTGGGGGTCTACCCCATACCCGGCGAGGAACCCCAGGCTCTGGGGGCTGACGTTGTCCTTGTAGGTTCTGGTAGCAGCTGGGTCTCCACTCCTAGACCACCCACCACTCCGCTGTGGGGCTGGCCTCACGGGGAGCCATCCGGCCACAGCTGCTGCAGCGGGAGGGTGACGTTTTGGAAGAAGGCCAGGCGGTCCAAGTCATGAGTCCTCTGAGAGTGGACTGGGGGAGAGGGTGATGTCAGTAGCACCTCTGGATTGGGACCGCCAATAAGATGATATAGTTCAAAGGTCCTGTTATCATGCAAATTCCTGACTGGGACCTATCTCACAGAACAGTCCCGGACATAGGCTGAACCTTGCACCCCAACATAGACTCAACCCCGCCCGTTAGACTCAGCCCCACCCCTTAGACTCAGCCCTGCCCCCTCTGATCAGCTCAGCTCTATAACCAGTTCAAGCTCTTTAAACATCACACCCCAATGAAGACTCTCTTAGCCCTTCACCTTGATGCTGGCTCAATGTCTGGACCCACACTTACCACAGGCTCATTTAGCCTCATACTTTGACCTGGGCCCAGCTCCTTGCCCTCATGCAGACTGTGTTAGCCCCTGGTGCCCATCCCGGCACCCCCATGAAACTCTCAGCCCTTGGTGGCTGAATGAACGCTGGCCAGGACAGGGGAGGGTCCATATGCCCATGTGTGGGGTTTGCTGTTCTGATCTCCCTGCTGCCGGCCAAGACCAGCCAACCTCAGCCAGCCCCATCTATGGTTGGGATGGGGCACCCAGAGAAGTCAGCACTCTCTCAGGGGGTGGCTGCCCTTACCCACGTCTAGCTAGAAGGCCATTTTCACTTCAGTCCCCATTGGGGTCCTGAAGGCTTTGGGGATCAGACCAGGAAGCATTCTGAAAACAAAACCCTAAATAACTGAGAGTTTCGGCTTCTGTTTACAATCACCATTCACACAATTTCAAGAGTCCAGGGGGTACCACTGGCTGTGTGAAGAGAAAAAGTGTTTGGGGGGTCCCTGCCCACTTCTCCCTTCTATACCGCTTCAAGGAGAACCGGGGAATCTTGGTGAACTTTGCCTCACTGACCACTCCTTTGGTGCCTGGAACTGGAATTTCTATGCTTGGGCTGGTTTGCAGGCCTGAGCATTTAGTAAGTACCCCTGCGACGCTCCCTGAAGAGCTGACTCCCCTCCCCCACTGGACTGTCCAATAGCTCAGGAGCTCAGTGCCCATGAGGGGCTCAAATCAGTCCGTGGGGGCTGGGAGGAGGCCCGGTTATCTCTGTTCGGATACTGTCAAACTTACTAGGAGGGGTAATAGTTCTATGCACTTGGCCACATGAGGGGCTGGTATTTCTGTCCATTTCGCAGATGTGAAACTCAAAGGGCACACAGCTAATTTATGTGTGATGGAGACTGAGGAGCCAGCAGGACAGCTTCAAGTCGGGGAGTCCCTGCCCACTTTCTGTACCCTTTGGCCTTGGGGGCCCTGCCCATGGCCCCAGGTCCAGGTGTGGGTAGGTGTGTCAGTGGATGGGGAGGGCCAGGCATGGGAGGACCCCAGAGAGCTCAGCGCCAGGCCTGTCTTCCGTCTCTGAAATGGGTGACCCTGGGCTCCTTCCATCTTGGCCTCCTGTCCCAACGCTCAGCACAATGAGGACATTTTAAAGGGAGGCGTTCCCTGGCCCGAGAAGGAATTGGTGGGGAAAATGTTCCTGTGAGGAAGTAGGATCTGAGCTAGAATCCCAAAAATGAGTGTTAAATGGTGTCAGAGAGGGGAGCACTCTTTTCAGGTACATGGCAATGCCAGACATTAAGATTCAGGGAAATAGGGTGACAGGGTATATGGAATCTCCCTATAATATCCTTGGGTCAATGTAAAATGATTCCAAAATAGAAGTGCTATTCAAAAATAATCACATCAAAATTTAGAACTGAGACACAAAAACCTCACTGGATAGATGCAATGATTGCTGTTGTTAGGTGCCATCGAGTTGGTACCAACCCATAGTGACCTTATGCACAGCAGAACGAAACACTGCCCGATCCTGGGCCAGCCTCACTTCTGTTGCCACGCTTGAGTCCATCAATGCTGCCCACTTGACCAATCCATCTTGCTGGGGGTCTTCCTATTTTTCTCTGACCCTCCACCTTACCAAACATGATATCCTTCTTCAGTGACTGGTCCCCCCTGACAATATGTCTGAAGTATTAGAGATGATGTGTGGCCGGCCATCTTGGCCTCCAAGGAGCACTCTGGCTGCACTTCTTCCAAAACAGATCTATTGGTTCTTTTGGCAGCCCATGGCACTTTAAATATTCTCCTCCAACACAACAACTCAAAGGCATCAATTCTTCTACATCTTCTTTATTCACTGTCCAGCTTTCACATGCATATGGGGTTATTGAAAATGACGCAATAGCAGAATGATAATGATACAGAAGAAAATAGCTAGGAAAGTGAAAGATAGAAGTTATCCAATTTGAAGCCCTGAGAGGGGAAAAAAGGATGTAAAAATATGACAGCTTTGGGGACTTGTGGAACAATATCAGCAAGTCTAACATTGTCATCATTGAATTTCCTAAAGGAGAAGGAATGTTGAAGGGAGTCCTTCAGACGGAGAATTTGCATCAGCCAGCCTGGGATTCAGATCCATGACATTACCCAGAAACCGGCCCAGAAAAGAATTCTCAAAAATAAAATAAACTTACAAGACTGAAAATAGGGAACCAGAGAAATCAATGCTAAATGTCAATAACTACAAAGCAAAAAGAGGGAAAAAATGATACAATTACAGAACTTCCAAATGGAAAGGAAGTCAAGATCATATGAAGATAGAGCAGACTGTGTTAAACTTGGGAAGGTGAAAATAAATTTTAGAGTAACTTCAAAGAAAACTAGTAAACCTTCTAAAAAAATTAGGAAGAACAAAATCACAAGGACTCAACAAACACAAAATCAATAGCAACAAAGAAAATAAAATCTGATAATAAAATGAACTCAGCACAGAAAACTATAGGGAACAAAGGCATCATTAACATAACATTATAATAAAAAATGCAAAAGGAAGACAGGAGTCATTTCATACTTATCAATATTGACACTGAATGTAAATGGATTAAATGTACCCGTGTTAGGAGAGAGGGAGTGGCAGAATGGATAAGAAAGCAGGTTCCATCAATATGCTGCCTATAAGAGACTCACCTCAGGCACAAAGATAAACAAATATTCCAAGGGAGGACCACTGCTCTGGAAAGGGTTACATTCAAAGGTCCTGAATAGAATGGGAGGAAAATGTGGAACAAAACTCAAAATCCTAAAAAACAGAACAGCCTAATTAGTCAAACAGAGACTAATGGAGCCCCCTGTGGAGACTGTAGTCCTGAGGTCAGTCATCCTTCAGGTCTGGATATGAGCCCACCTCTGTGAGTTTTTCAGCCAAACCCTAGACAGGTCTATGCAGGGAATATTAACAGTAGGTAGCACACACACTTTAGAATAACCAACAATTTGAGATACAAGAGTAGGATTTACTCAAGGACAGAGTTCCGAAGGGTTAGGAAAGAAGGAGGGCCGGAAACAGGAAACCCAGGGAGGAAGTGGGACAAGTCATGCCACACTGTGGGGTTTACAACCAAGAACCTGAGACAAAACCAGCATGAATTTCTGAATGGAAACCGAACCTGCTCTGTAAAACCTCCACCCAATTCATGGTAAAACCAAAGAGTGAAAAAATATGCAAATAAAAAAGAGCAGGGGTGGTAATGTTCATTTCTGATCAAATAGACTCCAAGACAGAAGCATAAATAAAAGACCAGGAGGAACATTATGTACTGATTAAAGGGAAAATCCCACAAGAGAACATGCCCATAATAATATCTATGCACCCAATGAAAGAGCCCCAAATACATAAATCAAACAGGAACAGAATTAAAATGGAGAAAGACCCAACTTGATAATAATAGTAGGAAACGGTAACACACCACTTTCCGAAAGAAGATAGAACAACTAGAAAGAAATTCAACAAGGATACAGAACATCTAAACAACACAGTGGACCAACGTGAAGACAGAACACTCCACCCAACAAAAATGCCAAACATATTCTTCTCCAATGCACATGGATCATTCTCCATAATAGATCAAATGCTTGGCCACTAAGAAATTCTCAATAAATTGAGGCATATCCATAGAATACAAAGCATCTTCTCAGACCACAACTCTATAACGTTAGAAATCAAAACCAGGAAGATCAGGGGGGAAAACCAAATACATGGAAACAGAATAACACTGCATAAAAATTACTGGGTATAGAAGAAGCAAAAAGTGAAATAAAAAGTTCTTAGAGTCAGATGAGAGTGAAAACACAATATACCAAAACCTTTCAGACACAGCAGAAGCAATTTATAGCAAAAAATGCACACATCAAAAAAGATGAACAAAAATTAATACCTTAACATCTCCAACAATGAGCAGAAAAGAAAAACCTACAGTCTCTAGAATGAAGGAGGTAATAAAGATTAAAGCAGAAATAATTGAAATAGAAAAACAGTAGAAACAGATTTTTAAATCTTCAAAAATATTAACAAAATTGACAGAACACTAGCTCTGGTAGTGTAGTGGTTACGAATCAGGCTGCTAATCTCAAGGTCAGCAATTTGAAGCTACCAGCAGTTCCCCGGGAGAAGGATGAGGCTTTCTGTTCCCATAAAGATTTACAGCTTCAAAAACTCTACCATCACCATTCAAAGATAGTTCAACATTAGAAAAGCAATCAATATAATCTACCACATAAATAAAGCAAAGGAAAAGATAAAACATGATCATCTCAATCGATGCAGAAAAGGCATTTGATACAATCAACACCCATTCCCTTTAAAAATTCAGAGCAAATAAGAATAGAAGGGAATTTCCTCCCCAAAATTAAGGACATATACACAAAACAATGGGCAACATAATTCTCGATGGAGAGAAACTGAAAGCATCCCATTGAGAATGGGAGGCAGACAAGGACGTCTTCTGTCACCACTTCTAGTTAATATTGTATTGGAAGGCCTTGCTAGAGCAATTAGGCAAGAAAGGGAAATAAAAGGCATCTGAATTGGTAAGGAAGAAGCGAAACTGTCTCTATTTGCAGATGATATGATCCTATACAAAGAGACCTCGTAGAATCAACAAGAAGAATTAAGAAATTGCCAAGTTAAAAGATGAACATTCAAAAATCAGTCAGATTCTTCTACACTAACAATGAACACTCTGAAAAGGAAATTAGGGTAATAATACCATTTGCAATAGCTAACCAAAAGATGAAATTCTTAGAATTAACCTAATTAGAGATACAAAAGACTTATACAAAGAAAACTATGAACCCCTTCTACAAGAAACCGACATCAGTGGAAGAGCAGACCTTGCTCATGAATAGAAAGACTTACCACATGAAATGTCAGTACTGCCCATGCCAGAGATCACATGATAGAATTTTGCAGAACCAATAAGTTTTTCATTGCAAATACTTTTTTAAAACAACGTAAAAGATGACTATACACATGGACCTCACCAGATGGAAGACACAGAAACCAAACTGATTACATCTGTGGAAAGAGATGGTAGAAAAATTCCATATCATCAGCCAAACCATCAATTGCTTATATGTTAGTTCAGGCTAAAGCCGAAAGAACCAAAAACAAATACACAAGAACGAAAACATGACCTTGAACGTATCCCACCTGAATTTAGAGACCATCTGAAGAACAGATTTGATGCACTAGAAACTACTGACTGAAGACCAGAAGAG
This sequence comes from Chrysochloris asiatica, assembly GCF_000296735.1. Lineage (NCBI taxonomy): Eukaryota > Metazoa > Chordata > Mammalia > Afrosoricida > Chrysochloridae > Chrysochloris > Chrysochloris asiatica. The sequence continues at coordinate 1,506,251 of NW_006408541.1, read as the reverse complement.
TTGTGGGATGACATCAAGAACATCATACAGGAAGAAAGCAAAAGGCCATTAAGAAGACAAGAAAGAAGGAAAAGACCAAAATGGATGTCAGAAGAGATGCTGAAACTTGCTCTCCAGTGTAGAGATGCTAAGCAAATGGAAGAAATGATGAAGTAAAAGAGCTAAACAGAAAGTTTCAAAGAGCAGCTCAAGAAGACAAAGTCAAATATAACGAAATGTGCAAAGACCTGGAGTTAGCAAGCCAAAAGGAAAGAACACGCTCAGCATTTCTCAAGCAGAGGGAACGGAACTAAAAAAAATCAAGTCTCGACTTGAAATACTTATGGATTCTATGGGCAAAATGTTAAATGATGCAGAAAGCATCAAATGAAGATGGAAGATGAAAGACACAGAGTCACTGTACCAAAAAGAAATGGTCAATGTCCAACAATTTCAGAGGTAGCATGTGAACAAGAGGCCAGAATACTGAAGGAAGAAGTCCAAAGTACACTGAAGGCACTGGCAAAGAACAAGTCACTGGGAATTGATTAAATACAAATTGAAATCTTTCAACAAACTGATGCAGCACTGGAGGCGCTCACTCATCTATGCCAAGAACTTTGGAAGACAACCACCTACCTAACTGACTGGAAGAGATCCATGTTTGTGCCCATTCCAAATGAGGTGAAACAACAGAATGCAGAAGTCATTGGACAATATAATTAATATTGCATGCAAGTAAAATTTTGCTAAAGTTAATCCCAAAACAGCTGTAAATGTACATTCACAGAAAACTTCCAGAGGTTCAAGCCAGATTCAGACAAGGACGTGGAACAATGCTGATCTCAGATGGATCTTGGCTGAAAGCAGAGAATACCAGAAAGATGTAACCTGTGCTCTATTGACTATGTAATCACTTTCAATTGTGTGGATCATGACAAGCTATCGACAACATTGCAGAGAATGAGTACTCCAGAACACTTAATTGTGCTCAAGAGGAATATGTACACAGACCAAGAGGCAGTTGTTCCAACAGAGCAAGGGAACACCGAATAGTTTAAAATTGGGAAAGGTGTGCTCCAGGGTTGTATTCTCCTACCATATTATTCAATACTGAGCACATAATCTGAGAAGCTGGATTATATGAAGAAAAACATGGCCTCAGGACTGGAGAAAGACTCATTAACAACCTAGAAGAGAAGAGGACTTAAAATACTTAACTGATGAAGCTCAAAGACCACAGCCTTCAGTGTGGGTTGCATCCCACTGTAAAGAAAAAGCCTCACCTCTGGACCCATAAATAGCATCCATATCAATGGAGTTTGTCAAAGTTTGAAGTTATCAAAGACGTCATTTTGCTCACATCATCCATCAACACTCATGTAAGCAGCAGTCAAGAAATTAAACAAGGTATTGCATTAGGCAAATCTGCTGTACAAGACCTTTTAAAGTGTTCAAGAGCAAAGAAGTCAGCTTGAGGACTAAGGTGCACCTGATCCAAGCCATCCTATTTTCAATAGCCTCACATGCATGTGAAAGTTGGACAGTGAATTAGGAAGACCATAGAAGAATTGATGCATTTGATTTAAGGTGTTGGAGGAGAATATTAAAACCACCATGGACTGCCAAAAGAACAAACAGATCTGTTGGGCGAAGTACAGCCAGAATGCCCCTTGAAAGCCAGGATGGCCAGACTTCATGTCTCATACTTTGGACATAAGGCGGGAACCAGTCCCTGGAGACTGGTTTGGTAAAGTGGAGGGTCAGTGAAAAAGAGGAAGACCCCCAACTAGATGGATTGGCACAGTGGCAGCAGCAATGGGCTCAAACATAGTGAGTTTGGTGCAGGACCGGGCAGTGTTTCATTCTGTTGTGCATAGGGTTGCTATGAGTTGGTATTGACTCAATGGCACCTAACAGCAACAACTCAAAGCAATCTATAGATATAATAATATCCCAATCTAGATTCCAACATTGTTTAGAGATAGAAAAACTAATCATCGATTTTATAAGGGAAGGAAAGCGATTCCAGACAAGGAAGAACTATTAAAGAAAAGTCCTGGTGTGGCACCAGAAAACAAACATTGGGCAGTAAGGTCTGTTTGAACCACTAGATCCCGGTTCAAACTAACCAGCTGTTCCTTGGGAAACCTATACAGGGTTGCTAAGAGTCAGAACCGACACAACTGCGCTTAACAACAACAACAATATTAAATAAGGAGCAAAAAGCAGGAGGCCTCACACTTCTGATCTCAAAACAGCCAAGGTAGTCAAAACAGCCTGCTACTGGTATGCCGACATGGACCAATGGGACAAAATCCAGAGCCCAGAAGTAAATCCATCTCCCTATGAACAGCTGATCTTCAAGAAAGTGTCAAAATCCATTACATGGCGGAAGAGAGAGTCTCTTTAACAAACGGTACTTGCATAACTGCATATTTATTTGCAGAGAAATGAAACAGGATCCATTCTTCACATCATATACAAAACCAAACTCAAGATGGGTCAAAGGCCTACAGGTGAAACACTGCCTCTTGGTCTATGGACAGGTTCCTCATGAGCACAATGATGTGGTCTGGAATACCCATCTTCACAATGTTATCACAATTTTGTCATAAACCAAAAAGCCTGAAGTCTTTGCATAGTCAATAAAGCAAAAATAAACATTTTACTGGTCTTCTCTGCTTTCAGCCAAGATCCATCTAATGTCAGCAATGAGATCCCTCATTCCATGTCTTCGTCTGAAGATGGTTTAAGTGTCTGGAAGTTCGTTATCAATGTACTGTCGAATGTTTTCAGCAAAATCTAACTTGTATGTGTTATTAATGATATTGTCCGACAATTTCTGCATTCTGTTGAGTCACAACTCTTTGGAATGTGCACAAATATGGATCTCTTCCAATCAGTTGGCCTTGTAGCTGTTCTTCAAATTTCTTGGCATAGATGAGTGAGTGCCTCCAGTGCTGCATCAGTTTATTGAAAGATTTAAAGTTGTATTCCGTCAATTCCTGGAGTCTTATTTGTCATCAACGTCTTCAGTGCAGATTGGACTTCTTCCTTAAGTACCATTGGATCTTGATCATCTGCTGCCTCTTGAAATGGCTGAACATCGACCATATACATGTTTTTGGGACAGCGACTCTGTGTATTCCTTCTCATTTTGGTGCTTTCTGCATCATCGATATTATGCGGTCACCATGTTTTCATCTTCTGACACTATATCTGACAATGTTCTGCTACTATCCATATAAGGTTTAGAGAACATTCAGAAGGAGTCCATCTCTCCTTTCCAGTCTGACTTAGTTTGGAAGCTCTGATGAAACCCGTCCACCATGGATGACCCAGTTGGCATTTAAAATACTGGTGGCATAGCTTCCAGCATCACAGCAACACACAGGCCGCCACAGTACGGAACCTGACAGATGAGTGAACAGGTATGGGTAGACAAATGGGACTATACACACACAAGTATATATAGGTTTGGCAGAGGATCTTTCTCCATCTACATATGCATGTGTTGTAAATATATTCAAGGATATAGTAGAGCATAAAGTGACAGAGTTATGAAAACTTCTTGTTGTTGTTAGGTGCCATTGAGTCAGTACCAACTCATAGCGACCCTATGCACAACAGAAAGAGACACTGGCCAGTCCTGGGCCAACCTCACAATTTTTGCCATGCTTGAGCCCAATGATACTGCTGCCATTTTGCCAATCCATCTCGCTGGGGGTCTTCCTCTTTTTCTCTGACCCTCCACCTTACCAAACATGATATCCTTCTCCAGCGACTGGTCCCTCCTGACAATATGTCCAAAGTATGAGAGACGAAGTTTGGCCCTCTTGGCCTCCAAGGAGCACTCTGGCTGCACTTCTTTCAACACAGATCTGTTAGTTCTTTTGGCAGTCCATGACACTTTCAATATTCTCCTCCAACACCATAACCCAAAAGCATCAGCTCTTCTATGGTCTTCCTTATTCACTGTCCATCTTTTGCATGCATATGAGGTTACTGAAAATACCATGGCTTGGGTCAGGTGCACCTTAGTCCTCAAGCTGACATCTTTGCTCTTCAACACTTGAAAAAGGTGTTGTGCAGCAAATTTGCCTAATGCAATACGTCGTTTGATTTCTTGACTGCTGCTTCCATGAGTGTTGATAGCTGATCCAAGAAGAATGAAGCCCTTGACAACTTCATCTTTTTTCTGTTGATAAGAATGTTGTTTATTGGTCCAGTGGTGAGGATTTTTGTTTTCTCTACATTGAGATGTAATCCATACTGAAGGCCATGCTCTCTGATCTTCATCAGTAAATGTTTTAAGTCCTTTTCACTTTCAGCAAGCAAGGTTGTATCATCTGTATATCACAGATTGTGAATGAGTCTTCATCCAATCCTGATGCCACATTTTTCTTCATAGAACCCAGCTTCTCGGGTGATTTGCTCAGCATACAGGTTGAGTAAGTATGGTGAAAGAATAAAACCCTGTCTCACACCTGTCTTAATTTAAAACCACTCAGTGTTCCCATGTTTTGTTTGAACAACTGTCTCTTGGTCCAGGTACAGATTCCTCATGAGCACAATTCAGTGTTCCAGAATCCTCATATTTCTTAGCCATAACCAAATACCTTGAGTGAATGATTCAATGGGCTTGGAATCTTAGGGCCACAGTCTTGGGGGGAAAATCTAGGCCAAGTGGTACAATGTGCTCCACCAAGACTGTGCTCTACATTCTCCTTTAGTGAGTAAAGACTGAGGTCTAAAAAGCTTGGGAATGGCCATTTAGGGTGCAATTATTGGCATCTCCCCATCCTGAGCCAAGAAGAGTGAAGACCACCTAAGACCCAAGGAAACAATTAGCCCAAAGGGCGAATGGACCACGGGAGCCACAGCCTCCACTACCCTGCAAAGTAGATGGTGCCTGGCTACTGCTACAGACTGCTCAGACTCAGACTGCAATAGAACTTTCTGGAAGGAGACAGAGAAGGAGAAAATGTAGAACAAAATGCAAAATCAAAAAAAGTTCAGACTTACTGGTCTGACAAAGAATGGTGGACCACCTGAGACTGGGGACCTGAGGCACTCCTCACTCCACCCCTCACCCCATGCTGCTCTGGGCAAATTTTTATCCAGACAACAGACAGGCCTGTAAAGGGAATAAGAACACCAGAGTGGAGCATGCGCCTCAGTACACTCAAGTGCCCTAGACCACAAGGCAACATTTGCCCCAAACCAAAGCTCAGAAAGCAGGAAGAGTAGAAAAAATGGAAATGTGGAAGTCAGAGAGGAAGTGGGAAGAGCGCTGACCCATTGAGGGGACTGCAACTAATGTCACAAAACAAAATGTGTTCCCTTTCTTGACTGGAAAACCAACTTTTACTGGAAAGTTTCACCCAAACTGCAATACAGTTTTTAAAACAAAATTCAACAATCTCCAAAGAAAGTCTAAAGAAAACCCCAGTCAAGCAAGTTGTAATCCTATGCTGAAAACCCAGGAAGGAAAGTTTTGAAAGCAGTCAGATAAAAGGTATATTACAATCAGGGGGACACTAATACAAATGACACCAACTGTTCAGCAGGAAAAAGGGAGACGGGGAGATAATGGAGCAACACCTTTACAGTTCTGCATGGGGGAGGGGAGAACTCAATTCAACTCTCACCTTGTAATTCTAGATCCAGAAAAAACGATCCTTCAAAAATAAGGCTGAAACAGTGACATTTTCTGAAGTCAAAGGAACAGCACCTGAGAGAACTTAGCAGCGGCAGATCTACTACAAGGTCTGCTGAGGAATGGCTTTGTGGTTGAAAAGAAATGACAACAGATAAAATTCAGATCTAAAGGAAGGAATGCAGAGCGACTAGAATGATCTATGGGAGAAGCAGCCAAGAAATCAAATGACAGATTGCATTGGGCAGCTCCACTGCCAAAGAACTCATAGAAAATTGAAAAGGCAAAGATCTGTAGCGTAGTGGTTACAAATTGGGCTGCGAACTGCAAGGTCAGCAGTTCGAGACTACCAGCCGCTCCGCAAGAGAAAGATGGGGCGTTCTGCTCCTGTAAAGATTAACAGCCTCAGAAACCCTGTGCAGGGTTGCCATGAGTCAGAACTGACTCCCTGGCACATAACAACAACAACAAGGTACACTTAAGGAGCTCTGGTAGCGTAGTGGTTACGAATCGGGCTGCAAACCTTAAGGTCAGCAATTTGAAACTACCAGCTGTTCCGTGGGAGAAAGATGAGGCTTTCTGCTCCCGTAAAGATTTACAGCCTTGGAAACCCTGTACAGGGTCGTTATGAGTCGGAATCAACTCCATGGCACAGATCCACCAACCAAGTTACACTTGGAAGCCTGGTGTGGCTCTGTGGGTTAATGTGGCTGCAAAGTCGGTGTAATCTGCAAGGTTGGTGGTTCAAGCTCACCAGCTGTTCCTTGGAAACACTATGCAGGGTTGCTATAGGTCAGAATCGATTTGATGGCACTTAACAACAACAAAGGTACACTTGACCCAAGCCATGGTCTTTGCAATCACTGTATATGCACATGAAAGCTGGACATTGGAAAAGGAAGACAGAAGAAGAAAGGGTGTACTCGAATTGTGGTATTGGTGAAGAGTACTGTATCTACATGGATCGCCGGAAGAACAGAGAAATCATTCTTAGAAGAGTAAGACTCAGGATGCTGTTTAGAGGTAAGAATAGTGGGACTTTGGTTCACATGTAATCAGGGGACACCAGTCGCTAGAAAAGCCCATCATGTTTGGTAAAGTGTCATCGAAAACCCTCAATGAACTGAGGTGCCAGTATCACCACAACAACCAGTGAGGCTGAAGATGGCGCGGAATTGCTGGAAGATCTCATCTGCTGTATGTAAGGTCACTAGGAGCCAGGGCTGACCGAGCAACAACCAACACCAACAAAATAGTGAAGATGTGGGTCATAGTTTTCCTCTTTTAATTTCCTTAAAAAACAATGAGCTGTTTAACCAAAAAGTATGATATTACATTGTGGAGTGTATAAAATATATAACAAACAAATCTGCTGCACAAGACCTCTATAATGTGTTCTAGGACAAAGATGTCACTTTGAGGACTGAGGTGCGCCTGACCCAAGCCATGGCATTTTCAATAACCTCATATGCATGTAAAAGTTGGACAATGAATAAGGAAGACTATAGAAGAATTGATGCATTAGAGTTACGGTGTTGGAGGAGAATCGTAAAAGTACCATGGACTGCCTAAAGAACAAACAAATTTGTCTTGGAAGGACAGACAGAAAGTTCCTTCAGAGTCAGGATGGTGAGACTTTGTCTCTCATACTTCAAACATGTCATCAGAAGTGACCTGTCCCTAGAGAAGGGTCAGTGAAAAAGAGGACGACCCCCAAGGAGATGGACTGACACAGTGGGAGCAGCAATGGGCTCAAATTAACAACGATGAGGAGGAAGGCCCAGGATCGGGCAGTGTTTCATTCTGTTGTGTATAAGGTCTCTATGAGTTGGTACTGACTCGATGGCACCTAACAACACCACCAACAATGACATTGTGGCAACAACAGAACAAAGGACAGTGGGAAGGGGACACATGGAGTTATATTGTTGTAGATTCACAAATTGTATGTGAAGTAGTACAGCGTTCATTCTAAAGAAAGCAAACAAATAATATGTTAAGAATGCAGCAAAGTGCAAAGAGGTATAGTTCAAAAGCTAATAAAGAATTACAATGTAGTACTAACATTACTATAACATTTCTGTCAACCTTGTTGTTGTTGTGAAGTGCCATTGAGTTGGTTCTGACTCACAGCGCCCATGTCTAGGGTTTCCAAGGAGCAGCTGACCTGGCGGTTCAAACTGACTTTGCAGTCTGGTGCTTATCTTATTGTGCCACACTAGGTCACCAAGCTCAGTCATATCAACAATCAAATACAAATCAAATGACTAAACATCCCAATTAAGGCTAGATTTAAAATGCAAGATCCTACTAAATGAAACCATGGTGTTAAGTGCAGTTGAGTCAGTTCTGACTCTTAGTGAGCTGTGAAGGGTTGCTGAGAAGTGACTGATGGCTTTGAACCGCTGACCTTGTGGTTAACAGCCCAGTATTTATCCTATGATACCACACCAGACCTTCATAAGAAAATAAAAACACAGGTTGGAAGTAAAGGGATACAAAGAGATATACCAGGCCAACAGTAAGTACAATTAAGTTGATGTGGCTATGTCAATATAAGACAAAAGTAGAGTACAAGGAAAGCGTATTACTAGAGGTCAAAATAAACATTTCATGATGATAAAAGATTATTAGGTTAGATTTAACAACCATAAACGTTGTTAGGCACCATCGAGTCAGATCCAATTTATAGTGACCCTACACTCAACAGAACCAAACACTGTCCGGTCCTGCGCCACCCTCACTGTTGTTGGTATATTTCAATCCATTGCTGCTGTACCTGGGCAAATCTATCTCCTTAGGGGGTGTCCTCTTTTCCACTGACCCTCCACTTTACCAAGCATGATGTCCTTCTCTAGGGCCAGATCCCTCCTGATGATATGTCTGAAGTATGAGAGACAAAGTCTCGCCATCCTGACTTCTAAGAGGCATTCTAACTGTATTCCTTCCAAGACAGATTTGTTTGTTTTTCAGACAGTCCGTGGTACTTTTAATATTCTTCTTCAGCACCATAATTCAAACGCATCAAGTCTTCAACCATCATTCTTATTCATTGTCCATGTTTCACATGCTTATGAGGCGACTGAAAATACTATGACTTGGGTCAGGTGTACCTTAGGCCTCAAACTGACATATTTGCTCTTGACCTTTAAAGAGGTCTTGCGCAGAAGATTTGCCTAATGCGATACATTATTTGATTTATCGGCTGCTGCTTTTATGAGTGTTGATTGTGGATCCAAACAAAATGGAGTCTTTGACAACTCTAGTCTTTTCTCCATTCATCATGATGTTATTTATTGACCCAGTGGTGAGGATTTTTGTTTTCCTTACATTGAGGTGCAGTCCATACTGAAGGCTGTGATCTTTGCTCTTATCAGTAAGTATTTAAGTCCTCTTCACTTCCAGAAAGCAAGGTTGTATCATCTGCTTATTATCATAAATTGTTAGTGAATCTTCCTCCAATCCTAATGTCAAATTCTTCTTCATAGAATCAAGCTTCTCGGATTCTGCGCTCAGCATACAGATTGAAAAAGTATGCTGAAAGAATACAACCCTGGCTCACACATTTCCTGATTTTAAACCGGTCAGGGTCCCCTTATTCGGTTCAAACAATTGCCTTTTGGTCTATGTACAGATTGAGCAAGATGAAGTGTTCTGGAATACCTATTCTCCCCAATGTTGCCCCCCATAGCCTGTCATGATCCCCACAGCTGAAAGCCTTTGCATAGTCAACAAAGCACAGGTATTCTTTATTGACTGCCTTCAGCCAAGATCCAACAGTCAACAGCAGTGATTACACTATTTTCTATCCTCATCTGACTCCGGTGTGAATTTCTGGCAGTTCTCTGGTGATGTGCCTTTGCAGGTGTTTTTGTTTTGTTTCGGTTTGGTTTTAAGTATATGTACTTAAAACGAACACTTCAAAATACATGAAATAGAATCCTGTCAGAATCAAAGGAAGAGTGCAGTCACCATTCACCATCATTGCTGCACTTTAACTGCTTTCCCTCAGTCATTAGTAGTAAACCTGTACCAGGAAAATGAATACCACACACACAAAACAACAGCAAATAACAAACCCCAAACTTGTAGCCCTAGAGTTAATGATGGCTCCTAGAGACCATATAGAACAGAGCAGGACTGCCTCATAGGGTTTCCAAGACTATAAATCTTTATAGAATCATGGCTAAACAAGCACACGTGTGCACACTCTCGCTCTCTCTCTCTCTCTCTTTGAAACCCCTCACAGCATGGATGAATCTGGAGGGCATTATGCTGAGTGAAAATAGTCAATCACAAATGGGCAAATACTGCATGAGCCAATATTTGACTATTACAAAAAGTCAAGAAAAGGTTTTCACAGTAAAAGAACCATTCTTTCACAGTGATTGGGGTGAGGAGGGATGGGAGGGAGTTACTGCCTGGAGAGTTGTTGTTGTTAAGTGCTGACAAGTCAGTTCTGACTCATAGCAATCTGTACAGGGTTTCTGAGGAGCAACTGGTGGATCTGAATCACTGACAAGTGCTTATCCTACAGCACCACCCCAGGACTCTCACTAAAGTGTTAACTTGGGTGAAGGGGAAGGCAATATGCAATAAGAGGAGGTTGGCAAATAATAATGATGATGATGATAACGAAGGCAAAGGAAGCATGGGAGGAGGGCAAGAGTCAAAGGTACCAGAGGTAGAGACACACAATCCTGCAAGAACAATGATCTCTGAACCCCAAGACTATGGCTGTTGGTCACCCTCCAGGTCTGGGCCTGAACTCACCCCTGTGACTCAATTTTCAGCCACACCATAGACAGGTCAATTAGGAGACCAGCAACGCAAGAGAAGTATACAAACCTTACAATAAGCAACTATTTGAGAACAAAAGGGCAGAATTTATCCACAGACAGAGTTCAAAGGCGTTAGGAAAGGAAGAGCGATGGAAAGACACAGGAAATGGGATGAGTGATGTTTCCTTGTGGGAATTACAATCAGTGCGATGACACAAAATGTGGATGAAGAGTTGAATGGAAAACTGATCTTGTTCCCTAAACCTTCACCCAATTCACAATTTAAAAAAACCACAAAAACTCTTTATGGAAGCAGACTGCCACATTTTTCTCCCATGGAGTCAATGATGGGTTTGAACTGCCAACATGTTGTTTAGCAGCTTGAGCACTTAACCATTGTGCCACCAGCGTTCCTTCAAAATAAATACGGATATAAATATTTGAATAACATTATTAACCAACTTTCCTTATTAACATTCATGGAACACTGTACCCAGTAAGCACAGAATACACATTTTTTTTTGGTGCACATGGAGTATGCATCAAGGCAGATCATATGCTGGGCCTTAAATGTTTCAATAAATTTCAAAGGATTAAAAACATATGAGCACAATAGAATTAAATTAGAAATAAGCTTTCAAAGATATCTAGAAAAGCTTCCAAATATTTTGAAATTAAGCAGCACATTTGTAAATAACACATGGGATAGCGATGAAATTAAAAAGAGAATTAAAATACTTCAAACTAGATAATAGTGAAAATCAACATGCCAAAATCTGTCAGAGGCAATTTAGGCAAATATTTATAGATTCAAGTTTCTACTGCAAAAGAGAAAAATGATTAAACATTAATGATATAAATTACCACTTTACAAAGGCAGGGAGGAAAAGCAAATTAAGCTTGAGTAAGACAATATAAGAAATAATAAAGATAAAGGCAGAAATCAGTGAAATAAAAACAAGCCATAGATACAAATTAACAAAATAAAAATTTAATTCTTGGGAAAAAACTATTAAAATCTTAGCAAGTATTTCTGCTTCAAGCCATGATAGAGTAACAAGGAGTTTATTCACTTTCTTGATTTAAACAACTAAAAAATACACAAATTATATCAAACTATGTTGTTGTTGTTGCTAAGTGCCGTCGAGTCGGTTCCGACCCATAGCGACCCTGTACAGGGTTTCCGAGGCTGTAAATCTTTACGGGAGCAGAACGCCTCATCTTTCTCCCGCGGAGCGGCTGGTAGTTTCGATCTGCTGGCCTTAAGGTTCGCAGCCCGATTCGTAACCACTACGCTACCAGAGCTCCTTATATCAAACTGTAGTGGTTATGAATCGGACTGTGAACCTCAAGGTCAGCAGTTCGAAACTACCAGCATTTCCGCAGGAGAAAGATGAGGCTTTCTGCTCCCGTAAAGATTTACAGCCTCGGAAACCCTGTACAGGGTCGCTATGAGTCGGAACCGACTCCACAGCACATAACAACAACATTCATTTTAAGCACTGGACCACAGGCATCAAGACCGGTCCCTAAATACTGTAATCCGTGCCCTAGTTGGTATGAGATCTTCCCACCGTGAATCATGAGAATATAAAGTGTTCTTGGCCTTCTGCTGCCTCCTCTCCGGTGTGGTTTTTCCATCTCCTAGGAGTCCTGATATGGCACCTAACTGTAAGGTCAGAGGTTCAGACCCACCAGCCATCCTCGGAAATCCTGCACAGGGCTGCTATGAGTCAGAACCGACTTGACAACACTTAACAACAGCAACAACCATGAGTCGGAACGGACTTGACGATACCTAACAACAAGTACTTTCCGTGCACACAATACTCAGCTACAGACTACAGCGCAATCCTCTGCAGAGTTCTTTGTCCAGCTTTCTCATCACACACACTCAGCCTTACAAATTCTCATCACCATGAACTCCTGAAACTTGAAACGCTCGACTTGAATCTCCTGGAAACCACTGTATTCTGTCTGGATTCCTCTCCTGGTCTAGAAACTCTCTCCAGGTATGAAAAGAGTGGGGTGGGGGGTGGGAGAAGAAGAAATGAAAAACAATAGACCAGACAATGGATTTAACTCAACCACACCAAACACGGAGCCCTGATGAGGCACTGTACAATAAACAGTCCACCTCAAGGTCAGTTTGAACAGCAAGGTCAGTGGTTCAGACTCACTAGCTGCTCCCCAGAACCCTATACAGGGTCGCTATGAGTCTGAACCGACTCAACGACACACAACAACAATAATTAGGACTGGCTTTAGACTCATAACTTCCTGACATTTGCTCATGAGCTTCTGACTAGACATGGGGATATGTATGTTCTCCTCTTACCTGCGAACGGTCCAGAAGACGGGGATGTAAATGGAAGTGACATCAGCTAGCTCCTTGACCATGGCTGCCCGGTTGGCCGAGCTGATGCCCCACAGCAGGCTGGCATGACATTTGAACTTGGCGAGATCAACATCTTCAGGTCTGTAGGTCACTAGGAACTGCAAGGCAGGCTTAGGGACAGACAAGGTGAGAGAACAAATCTGCATCAAAACCTAGCACCTAAGGAGTTCCGACCAAGCAGGCTCAGGGACGGTTCCAGAAGTCTGAACCACATATAAAGGAATATTTAGAAGGTTGGAAGGCTCACAGCTGGGGGAATTTGTGGCAGAAGCAAGAAATCCATTGCTTTCTAGTCCAGGACGCTCGGCTGCTCCAGGAGCCGCCATCTTGGGTGAGACCACGTGGGGGAAGGATCGGAGCGGCCACAGA